>NC_077230.1:372987013-373299513 GCF_027887165.1 Monodelphis domestica | reverse complement strand
CCGTTTCCCCGCTTTTCTCTCGGGAGATTGACACCCTGAACTACAGTTCCCAGGGTGCCGCCCGCTGAGTCCAGAGCCTGTTTGGACTTTCCAGTCAAATGACAGCGGATTTAGCTTACCAGTGGAGAATATTTTCTTGCGGTTTGTTAAAATCACCAATCGCTGGTGCCTTGTTTGGTTATTGGTTGGGGAGAGGGCGGGGCGACAACAGCATCCCCGACAGCCGTCATCCAGTTTGTCCAGTGGTAGGGACCTCACTGGAGGTAACCCGATTCCGCTTTCTGGAAAGCTCTCCTTGTTAAGACTTTTCATGCTTGCTTGCTCCCCCCCCCCCCCAACACCGAGCTTAAATTGGACTCTTTACATCTCCACTTATTCATTGCCCCCTAGTTCTTTCTGGGGCTAAGCAGAACAAGCTGACCTCTCTTTTCCGTGATTGCTCTTTATAAATTTGAAGAAAGCTGTTGTGTACGCACTGTTGTCCAACTGAGCCATCAAGTCAACAAGAACTTAAAAGTAAATGTGTTTATCAATAATAACTAATTATAATAATAGCTAATAGGTGATGTGAAAAAAATGCACATCACCTTAAGATTTACAAACCTCTTTACATTTTATCTCATTTGATTAATTTTGTTTTCAAAATACTTGTTCATTTTAAACATCCTTTTCTTTTTAATTTTGAGGTCCAAATTCTCTCTCTCCATTTTATATCTTCCCTACCCACTGAGAAGGCAAGCAACATGTCAATTATACATGTGAAATCATGCAAAACATATTAACTATATTTAAAGAACTAAGAAAAATAAAGTGAGAAAATTATACTTTAAATTGCTCAGGTACCACCTCTTCTGTGAATCCTTCTCTGGATGTGATATCAGGGATGGTATCAAAGAAGGATCAGTTTTGGAAAAGTCTTTTCTCCTCAGATGGGAAAGAAGAGAGTGGATGAAGTAAGATAAAGTTGAAGCAGGGAGAAGGGATTTAAAGAGAGTAATAAGCTGTTGAGGATAAGGAAAGAGGGAAATTAAAGGGAAGGCTGTGCTTTTGAGAGTGGGAAAGATTAGGAACAACCACCATAAAGAATGTAACAGGGAATTGGTTAGAGTTCAATTGAAACTCCTCAAATAAATTAAGAAGCAGAGGGCCCAGCTAAGTTTTTTTTTTTTTTAAACCTTTATCTTCTGTCTTAGAAACAATACTGAGTATTGGTTCCAAGGCAGAAGAGCAGTAAGGGCCAGGCAATGGGGGTAAAGTGACTTGCCCAGGGTCACAGAAATAGGAAGTGTCTGAGGTCAGATTTGAATCCAGGACCTCCCATCTCTGAGCCTGACTCTCAGTTTTCTGAGCTACCCAGGTTCCCCCTTCTCCAGTTCATTTTACAGATGAAGAAATGGAGACAAACAGGCTGAAGTGACTTGCCTAGGATCACACTGCTAGTAAGTGCCTGAGCCCACATTTGAGCTTAAGTATTCCTGACTCTAAGCCTTATACTCTATCCACTGTACTACCTAATTGCCTACTTATTCCCTTCACTTTTCCTGTTTCTTTGGGATGAGTTTGCCCTTCTCTACCCTGGCACCCAGTCTTCACACAACATCTAGGAACAGTAATGTAAAAGCCCATTGGACATTTTTTAGTGGCTTTTAATGGATTGATTAAAATTTTTTTAATTTAATTTCATTAAAATTTTTTTTTCCATGGTTACATGATTCTTGTCTCACATGCTACCTTCTAACTTGATTTACTCTGGCCAACTCACTTTGCTTTTCTGGGTCTTTTTCTTTATCTGCAAAATGGCAGTTTAGACTAGAATGATCTCCAAGGTCTCTGTCAACACTGAATCATAAGATTATGAATTATCAAATATCATCAGTGGGTCTGATGCTTTGGAATTTTCTTGACAGACTTACTGGAGTGGTTTGACATTTCCCTCTCCAGTTCATTTTATAGATGAAGAGACTGAGATGAACAGGGTCACACAGCTAGTAAGTGTCTGAGGCCAGACGTGACCTCAGGAAAATGAATCTTTTCTGCTATATCACCTAGCTGTTACGTATTCAGTAGACCATGACCTCAATGAACATGAGAAAATTCCCATAAAAGAAAAATGATTATAAATGTAATGTAGATGAGAAGCTTCATTCAGTGCTCACACTTATTCAATGTTTGAGTAACATCTCTTCATCAGTTCATGTATGTATTTCCATCTCTTTCTGAAATTGTCCTGTTCATCATTCCTTATAGCACAATAGTATTTCATAACCATCATATATCACAATTTGGTCAGCCATTCCCCAATTGAGGGACATCCCTTTACTTTCTAATTTTTTGCCACCACAAAAAGAGCAGCTATAAATATTTTTGTACAAACAGGTCCTTTCCCAATTTTTGTTTATCTCCTTGGGATACAGACCTAGTAGTGGCATTACTGGATCCAAGGGTATGCATAGTTTAATAACCCTTTGGGCATACTTCCAAATTACTCTCTAGCATGGTTCGATCAGTTTGCAACTCTAGGAGAAATGCATTAGTGTCCCAATTTTGCCACATCCCTTCCAACATTTGTTATTTTCCTTTTCATATTGGCCAATCTGATAGGTGTGAGGTGGTACCTCGGAGTTGTTTTAATTTGCATTTCTCTAATCAAGAGTGATTTAGAACATTTTTATATGATTATTGATTACTTTGATTTCTTAATTTTAAAACTGCCTATTCAATATCCTTTGACCATTTATCAGTTGGGGAATGACTTTACTTCATACAAATTTGACTCATTTTTTTATATATTTGAGAAGAGCCCTTTATTAGAGAAATGTATTATAAAAATTTCCCCCTAGTTTGTTGTTTCTCTTCTAATTTTCATCATATTGGTTTTGTTTGTACAAACCCTTTAAAAAGTTAATATATTCAAAATTATTCATTTCACATTTTGTAATGTTCTCTATTTACTGTTTGTTCATAAATTCTTGCCTTCTCCACTTCTGCCAGGTAAACTATTCTATGTTCTCCTAATTTGTTTATAATTTTTTATGTTTAAGTCACATACACATTTTGACCTTCTCTGGGCATAGGATATTGATCTAAACCTAACTTTTGCCATAATATTTTCTAATTTTCCCAGCAGTTTTTGTCAAATGGTGAGTTCTTATCCCAAAAGCTGGTATCTTTGCGTTTATTAAACACTAGATTACTGAGGTCTTTTAGCCTTAATCTATTCCATTGATCTAACCTATTTATTAGTCAGTACCAGATTGTTTTGATGATTACTACTTTATAGTACAGTTTAAGATCTGGTACTGCTAGGTCACCATCTTTCACATTTTTAAAATTTGTTCCCTTGATATTCTTGACCTTTTGTTCTTCTAGATGAATTTTGTCATTATTTTTATAGTTCTATAAAATAGGTTTTTGTTAGTTTGATATGACACTGACTAAGTAAAATCAATTTAGGTAAGATTGTCATTTTTATTTTATTAGCTTGACCTACCTATGAGCAGTTAATGTTTTTCCAGTTGTTTAGATCCAATTTTATTTGTGTGAAAAGTGTTTTGTAATTGTGTTCATATAATTTCTGTGTTTGTCTTGGCAAATGGATTCCCAAATATTTTATATTGTCTAGAATGATTTAAAATGGAGTTTCTCCTTCTAACTCTTGCTGCTGAGTTTTGTTGGAAATATATAGAAATGCTGATGATTTATGTGGGTTTATTTTATATTCTGCAGCTTTGTTAAAGTTATTAACTATTTCAACTACTTTTTAGTTGATTTTCTAGGATTCTTTAAGTATATATATATATCTTCCACAAAGAGTGATATTTTAGTTTCCATATTACCTACTTTAATTCCTTCAATTTCTTTTTCTTCTCTAATTGCTAATGCTTGTATTTCTAGTACAATATTAAATAATAGTGGTGATAAAGGTCATCCTTGTTTTGCTCCTGATCTTACTGGTAAAGTATCTAACATCCCCATTGCAGATGATACTTGCTGATGATTTTAAATACTACTTATTATTTTAAGGAAAGTCTCTCTTGTTCCTATGCTTTCTTGTGTGTGTGTGTGTGTGTGTGTATGTGTGTGTGTGTGTGTGTTTAAACCATTACCTTCTGTCTTAAAATCAATATTGAGTATTGGTTCTAAGTCAGAAGATCGATGAGGGCTAGGCAGTGGGGGTTAAGTGACTTGCCCAGGGTCACACAGCTAGGAAGTGTCTGAGGTCAGATTTGAACCCAGGACTTCCTGTCTCTAAGCCTAGCTCTCAATCTACTGAGCCACTTAGCTACCCCCTTTTTTGGTGTTTTTAATAGGAATGAGTGTTGTATTTTCTCAAAGACTTTTGCTGCATCTATTAAGATAATCATGTGATTTCTATTTATTTGATTATTGACATGGTCAATTATGCTGATAGTTTTCTTAATATTAGCTTTGAATGCCTGGTGTAAATCTAACCTGATCATAATGAATAATCCTTCTGATATATTGCTATTGCCTTTTTGCCAGCATTTTATTTAAGATTTTTGCATCAATGTCCATTAAGTAAATTGGTCTGTGATTTTCTTTCTCTGTTTTTGACTTCCTGGTTTAGGTATTAGCACCATATTTGTGGTATAAAAATAATTTGGTAGGGCTTCTTCTTTGCTTATTTTGCCAAATAGTTTGTATAGTATTGGGATTAATTGGCCCTAGGCATTTTTTCCTTAGGGAGTTCACTGATGACTTGTTCAATTTCTTTCTTTTTTTTGAGATTAGATTATTTAAGTGTTCTGTTGCTTCTCTTGTCAATCTAGGTAATTTATCTTGTAAATATTCACTCATTTTACCTAGATTATCAGATTTATTGTCATGTAGTTGGACAAAATAGCTCCTAATGATTGCTTTAATTTCCTCTTCATTTGAGGTAAAAATCACCCTTTTCATTTGTGATAGTGGAAACATGATTCTCTTTTTCTTTTTTCCCTTTTTAAATCAAATTAACCAATATTCTATCTATTTTATTTTTTCATAGAACCAACTCCTAATAATTTTATTAGTTCAATAGTTCTTTTACTTTCAATTTTTATTAATTCCCTTCTGATTTTTAGGATTTCTTTTTCTAGTTTTTTTAGTTGCATGACCAATTAATTGATCATCTTTTTCTTTACTTTATTGATATAAGCACATTTTCCCCTGACTACCGCTTTGGCTAGATCCCATAAATTTTGGTAAGTTCTTTCTTCATTGTCATTCTATTCAATGAAATCAGTGATTGTTTCATGGGACTCTTTTCTTCATTGGATTTTTTTGTCTCTTTTTTCCAGTTGACCAATTTTGCTTTTTTAAGCTGTTTTTTCCTTTTCTAATTTCTTTCATTTCTTTTTGCTATTTTTTCTTCCACCTATATTATTTTATTTTTTAATTCCTTTTTGAGTTCTTCCATTGCCTGAGACCAATTTCCATTTTTCTTTGATGTTCTACATGTGGTTGCTTGGATTTCACCCTCCCCTACTGACTCTGTGCCTTTCTCTTTGCCTCCATAGAAATTTCCTTTGGTTAGGTGTTTCTTTTGCTATTTTCTCATTTTTTGTGCTTGTAGACTGGGAGTTCTGAAATCTGATGATTCTGTCTCCTCTGTTGATGGCTTGCAGGACTCAGAAGCCCAAGATATTTTGCTCTGAGACTAAGGGCTTCAATGACAGTGCAGGCTTGAAAAGGCTAAGTACTGTGAACTTCTGAGCCTCACTGTGGGCTGGTTGAAGGACCTGAAACTTCAAGGGGGTGGATATAGGGTGTTGGGTGCTCTGTTGTTGGTGTAGGCAGGATCCTGGGATCCCAAAGTTGGCTTATCCCCAGGCTCAGAACCTAGTGTAGTAGGTGGGAAGTGGTTGACCAGTACTAATCTCTGTGCAGTTTTGCTTTTAGTTCTCCCTTACCCTGTAAAAGGATATAACAGATGTAGGGGGTAGGATGAAACATAGATGGGGCAACTAGGTATGGAGGCAGAAAGATTCATCTTTCTGACTAGCTATGTGACCCTGAGCAAGTCACTTAACTTGTTCACCTCTGTTTCCTCATCAATAAAATAAGCTGGAGGAGGTAATTGTAAATCACTCCAGTATTTTTGCTAAGAAAACCCCAAATGGGGGTTACAGAGAGTTCAAAATAACTAAAAAACAACTGAACAACATGAACCATAGAAATACAGTCAATGAGTGAATGAATTATATATATATTGAGTAATGAATTGTGTATATATATATATATATGTGCGTGTGTATGTGTGTGTGTAATATATATATATATGCAGCCAATGAGCAATTTAATTTATTTTGCTTGACTATGAATATTTATAATAAGAAACTTGTTTTCTTTTTTCTCCAATGGGATGGGAGGTGGGAGGAATTAAAAATAGACTTCTGTTTTAAAAACATCACCACCAACTAGTTAACTATAGAAAGACAGGGTGCTGCAGAGAGGAATGCTGCCTATACTTTCAGATGAGGTCACTACTGTTAATGTCACTTTGTTTAATTTTGTTGTAAGAGAACTCTTACAGAATAGGGATACAGTAATCTGTAACTATCTTGTTAAGACAAAACATTAATGAAACTGTGAAAGAGAGGGAAGAAAAAGTTTGATAACTGTTTTTAAGTATCTAAAAGCAGTCAAGTAGGAGAGGAGTCAAAATTGTTATGTTTGTTTCTAGAGGGCAAAACCAAAAGAAAGGAGATGGCATAGGGATCTGACCTGTGATTTCGTTAATACAAAGAACTCCCTGAAGAGGAAACTCCCTTTGCCAGTACAGGTTAGTGCCTTCTCTGAAACTTATAGTCTTAGTTGTCTGGGAGCACAGAGGTGAAGTCAGGGTCACAGATCCGGGATGGGTCAGAAGCAGCCTTGGAGCCTAGTTTTCCTTGCTCTGAGGAAGATTCTATCCCTAAGGGGTAGGGATTATTATATATCAAAATATTATAGCACTTTTGGTAGAAATAAAGAATCAAAAACAAAACAAGTGTTTACTTGTTGAAGGAAAAAACTGAAAGAAAAAACTGTGATATGAATATAAGGAAATAATATTTTACAGTAAAAAATTTGTGAACATGAAGAAAATAGGAAGATTTATAGGAATTGATGTAAAGTGAACAGAAGCAAAAGAATAATACATACAATTAATTTGTTGTTGTTCAGTTTTCAGTCTTGTAAGACTCCTTGTGACCCCATTTGGGATTTAGTTTGCCATTTCCTTTTCCAGCTTATTTAAGAAATGAGGAAACTGAGACAAACAGGGTTAAGTGTCCAGGGTCACACAGCTAGAAAGTGTTCATCATATTGGAATTCAGATCTTCCTGACTCCAGGCCTGGTGTTCTATCTACTGTACTACCTAGCTGTCCCATACTATACAAGTGAAAAAATCAGTAAACGGAAGTCAAAGGACTGAAAAAGCAGTGACTGTCCCTAAGAGTGGAAAATTGAATGTGTTAATTTGGAAATAACACAGGACTACCAAAGTAGTCAGAAAAACCACTCTTTAATCAGGATAGGAATAGGTCCATATTCAGATGCCACACAGAGCCCAGCACCAAAATCTACACAGAGCCTGCACCCTGGGTACTCTGGGAATGTATCCCTGGGAGAAGGCATTGCTCTAGATGCCAGTCCTCCCCCTCCCCCCCTGGGGGGGCAAGGACACCCTTTTTCAGACAAAGGTTGATATAGTCAAAGCTATGGTTTTTACAGCAACAATTTATGGTTGTGAAAGTTGGACTATAAGGAAAGCTAAATGACACAGAATCAACAGTTTCAAATTGTGGTGCTGAAGAAGACTCTGAGAATCCCTTGATCAGCAAGGAAATCCAATCAATGCTTAAAGAAATCAATTCAGATTATTCATTGGAAGGGCAAATACTAGAGCTAAAGCTTAAATACTTTGCCCACATAATGGAAAGACAGGGTTAATTGGAAAAGACCCTAATGCTGAGAAAGACTGAAGGCAAAATAATTCAGCCTGGAATTTTGCATTATATACTCTGCATATAAATTAAATAGTGAGATGACAACATATAGCCTTGTTGTACTCCTTTCCTAATCTTAAACTAATCAGTGTTCCACAAATGATTCTAACTATTGCTTCTTGACCTAAATATATGTTCCTCAGGAGACAAATAAGATGATCTGGTACTCCCATGTGTTTGAGGACTTGTCAAATTTTGTTGTGGTCCACATAATCAAAGGCTCTAGAGAAATTAATGAAGGAGAAGTAAATGCTTTTCTGGAACTCCCTTGTGTGAGATTTAAAATGGTTGAGGTCTTAAACTGTAGTGATTAAAATAGTGGAAGATATAAATTGTGATAGATATAAGGGAGGGTGAGTAAATTTTGACCACAGAAATATGTTTCACTACAGTGTCTTGGGTTTTAAAATCAAATATAAGGTGGTCACCAGGGAAATATTTCCAATTATTCAAATACCCAAGTCAATTGGATTTTATAGAGATTTTAATTAACAATACAATGAGTAATCAAAGAAAGAGAGAGAGAGTAAGAAAGGAATAAGTATGAAGGGCCTCAAGCCAATATGGCCTAGACCTGAGTCTTAAAAGAGAAATCAGTCAGTTTTTTTTAACACTCACCACAAGGTCTGACTAAACAAGGATACTAGTGACACTAGGCCAGCGTCCTTCCTCAAAGAGTCTTCCAGCCAGAGATTGTTTCAAAGGGCCTCTCTCAAGAGCCTCCAGAGCTCCTACCCCAGAGGGACAGAGCCCCTCAGAGGAGCTCCTCAAGGAGCTCTCCTTCAGAATGAGAGTCAGAAATCGTGATGATCCTCTCCTGAATGAGCACCCAGCTCTTATCTGAGCTCTTATTTTTAAGGGCAAAATCTCCTCTGTCACCTCCCCTAAGTCCTTACATCTACCAATCACTGTAGATGTTTCTAAAGGACTGCCCATTTTGAATTCACAGCTGAGTAATTTTAATCTCTTTAGTAACTCAGAAAAAAATGCTGCTGTGTCGACAAATTTCATTAAGAAAAAACCTCTGAATAAGTTATCACCCTTTTAGGTTTAAGTAGTTTACAAGTTGCTCCACCTTTATAGGTACTTAGTATCCCATTGTATCAATTCTAAAACAGTCATGACTCAAAGAACTTCCTGTCCTTTCCATAAGCATGGGTCAAAGCACTTTTATTGTTCAACAAGGAGCCCTCTGTCCCAAAGCAGTCTTAAGTAGGGTGGAGTAGGGACACTCCCAAGGCAAGGAGCCTTCACATTCAAGTAGAATTCTCACTATCTGCTAGGGAATTTTTTTAAGTAGAAAATTCCCCAATGGGGGAAACCCCTAACATTCATAAGTCTGAGAAATTTTGAGGTTTACACTTGCTTTCTCCATTATTCAATGAATGTTGACAATTTGGTCTCTAGTTTCTCTGCCTTTTTGAAAACCAGCCCCCTCTTCTGGTAATTCTATTTCTTTGAACAGATTTTCAGATATCATGATCTGGAAGTCTTTTCATCATCCTGGCCACTGTTCTCTGGATGACCTACATACAGTTTGTAAACATTTGCCCTAAAATGTGATGCTGAGCCCCCAAAAGAGTATTCTAGCTCTGTTCCAACCAGATCAGAGTACAGTGAGCCACCACCTTCCTAATTCTGGACATTTAAGCCTTTCAAAATGCAGCTGAAAAAGAGTTTTATTTTTTGTTGACTAAAAAATGGAATGCTTATTGGATTTTCCATTGACCCAAAGCTGGAGGAATAGGTAGAATCAGAATTAGGATCCCAAATGATCTTAAGAACTAGGAGTGATGGGCCATATTTAATAATATAAGCTTAAAGAGAGATAAATCTAAAAGTTGAATCCTAAGGTTCACTCTTTACAAGTATAGGGAGGCATAGTCCTAAAAGTTCATGTGAAAAACATTTGGGTTTTTAGATTGCAAGTTTAATATGAGTTAACAGTGTAACATGATAGCCACATATGATCCATGAAGCATAATATCTAGGACATGAGACACTTTTTTCTCCTGTGCCCTGCCCTAGTCAAACCCTTTTTGGAGTATTGGGTCCTGTTCTGGATGCCATATTTTTAGAAAGGCATTGATAGATTGGATCATGTCCAAAGGAACCAAGGTAATGATGACTAGAGACAAAGATCTTCTGAAGATCAACTAAAGGATGAGGGAATTTTTAGCATGGAGGAGAGAAGACTTAGAGGGAATGTGATTTGTCTTAAAATAATTTAATGGTTATCATGTAGAAAAGGAATTAGATTTATTCTATATTGCTCCAGAGGACTTAACTAAGGCCAAAGGGTAGAATGACAGAGAAGTAGATTTTTGACTTAATTTCAAGAAAAAGCTTCTTTAACAGTTGGAGTCAACTAGTGTTGGAGAGGACTTCCTTGTTTAGTAGAGTTTTCCCCATAATTGGAGAGGGCTTCAAGTGAAAGTTGGATGAATACTTGTCAAGAATGTTATAGAAAGGATTAATTCTTCAGGTACAGGCTGGTCTAGAAGACTTCTAAGGTTCCTTCCAGCTTTGGGATTCAATGATCTTACTATTTGGAGTAGTGAATAGGAATGGGTATGGAAGACATCCATAGATAAACTGTCATACCACTGTGATTACAACATAACTCATTTCAAAACATCCTTCTTGGAGGTAATAAACCCAAACTCTTCCCATCGGTGCTTACTCTAGGACAAGGTACTTCTATATCTTCTGTCTTTCATTTATTTATTTTTAATGGAATAACAATATATTTTTTATTTTATTTATTTATTTAAAACCCTTACCTTTTGTCTTGGAGTCAATACTGTGTATTGGCTCCAAGGCAGAAGAGTGGTAAGGCTAGGCAATGGGGGTTAAGTGACTTGTCCAGGGTCACACAGCTGGGAAGTGTCTGAGGCCAGATTTGAACCTAGGACCTCCCATCTCTAGGCCTGGCTCTCAATCCACTGAGCTACCCAGCTGCCCACCAACAATATATTTTTTAAAAGGATAAACAGCAAAGAAAATAGATTTGAAATGGAGTGCCAGAGAAACTGCATTTGATTTTTATTGAGAGAAATGAATGTGGAAAGTAGAAAAATTTAAAACATTACATTATTAAAGCATAATACTGTAAAAAATAATCAACAAAATAAAATAAAGTAGATCCACAAGACAAGAGAATCATTTGCTGTTTGAATTAAAGAATAAATTATGTTAAAATAATGACAATACAAATGCAATATACTGAACATATGGGATACAGTCATCTTCTGTCTTTTTAAAAAACTCACATTTGACCTTATTTTTCATAACACTGTATAGAGGTAGGTATCTTGAAGAGAATACTCCCAAACTCTTAGGAATCCTGCTATATATGAGGAAACAGGTCTCTGTCTATTACAGATAAGAGCTTTTTAAAGAACTTTTTCAAAACTGTGAACCCATAGAAAATAAGACATAATAGTAGTCCTTAAATCCCAGATACAAGTGAAAAGCTATGTAGCTAGCTGGTATAGTGGATAGAGCATCAGTCCTGGAGTCAGGAAGACTGATCTTCCTGTTATTTAAATTTTGCTTTAGACACTTCCTAGCTATGTGACCTCGGGCAAGTCACTAACCTGGTTTACCTCAGTTTCTTCATCTGTAAAATGAGCTGGAGAAGGAAATGGGAAACCACTCCAGTATCTTTGCCAAGAAATCCCGAATGGGGTAACAAACAGTCAGACACAACTGAAACAACTGAACAATAAGAAGTAAGAAAAGAGCTGTAGGTTAGAAGGTGAGAACAAGCAAGGAGGCACAAGAGGCAGATGGGTTAGTTCCTGTCCTTTTCATTATCCTTGGCTTATTAAGAGAATTATGGTAGTGATGAATCAGAGCTGGAAGGGACATTAGAAGTGTAATTTAATCCAACCCCTTTTGGAAGTCTGAAGCTTTTATAGCACCCTGGCTATATCCTACCAAGTAGAGCTCCAGCTCCAGAGGAATTTAAATGTCCTTCCTGTTATGAGGGCAGTAGCTACCCACTCAGGTGATGAGACTACCAGCTCCATCTACAAGGTTTACATACTGCTTGACATTCAATAATGGTGGGCTTCTCTATAGAATAGAGTCTTTAAGGTATTTCTCAATCACATGGATTCCCTCATATTCAATAAAGGAAGAGCTTAAATTGGATATTTTCTCACCATTCTGACTTAGTAGGATGTGAGCTCCATGAGAACAGGCACTTTCATATTAATTTTTGCATTCTTAGCACTTAGGATAATCCCTGGTACAAAGTAGGCACTTCAGTAAATGTTTGACTTTTACAGGATACAAACACTTGTGCAACTGTTCATGTAAGAATAAACATTTGGGGCCCAGAGCATTTCCTGAGGGCTTTAAAGTTTTGTTTACTAAGATTTGACTAGGGAATAGACAGATTGGATGTTTTTCCCACTGGAATTTCAGAGATCACCTGTGAAGGTGTGTGTGGCCCTGGGGATTTGTAAAACTCTCTCCTCTGATCTTTCCAGTGATGTCCCACAGGGTTTCATTTCTTTAGGTCCTTGATGATGAGGAAGCTTGTTTTTCATCTTCTGTCCTGTAAAAAAGTAATAGAAGACAGATACTTTTCTCTTCATGTCCAAGAAGCAGAGGAAACTCTTGGATCCTGCATTTTACCGTCTTGAAATCATAGGCTGTAGTCAAGAGAGTTGCTTCCTCTAGGCTTCTATTTCAAGATAATCCTGCCCCGACTTTCTACATGAGTGTACTGGAGTCATTCAGACTTTCCATAAATTGATCAATATCTAATACAATGATGGATGAAACATGTCATCCTTAACCAAAATGATACCAAATGGGAGAATCCCAAGAATATATTTTTTGGTAAATGCCTAATGTCTTACTTCTAAAGAGGTCAGCCATGGTTCTTGTCTCCTTGGGGCCTGAGTAGATGATCAAAAATGATTTGAGTTGGGGGCAGCTAGGTCACTCAGTGGATTGAGAGGCAGGCCTACAGATGGGAGGTCCTAGGTTCAAATATGTCCTCACATATTTCCTAGGTATGTGACCTTGGGCAAGTCACTTAACCCCTTTTGCCTAGCCTTTAGCACTCTTCTGCCTTGAAACCAATACACAGTCTTAGTTTGAAGATGGAAGATAAGGGTTTAAAAAGGGTTTGTGGCCTGGGATTCCTGTTCATAGGAAGGGAAAAAAAGATAAGTATCTTTTTCTTCCATATTGACATATTTTTTTATAGGAGACAGGTTTGATATTTTTTCTCTTGCTAGTCTTCTCATCACTTTAAAAATATCATCATATTTACAATTTACATTCCTCACTCTGCTAAAACTAAGATCAGAGCATATGTATATATAACCAACTAAAATGGCTATAACATAACAATACATCTCCTTCACATCCTTGGAAGATTCAGGCTCCCTTCATAGGAAGTCTGTGAGGGATCATATGGCAGACAGTCTCTATCCAGGATAAGAGTTGTTTCTGGAGTTCCTCTTACAGAGTTTGTATGTATGTAATATACTTGGACTTCTTGGATTCTGGACTCTTATCTGCCTTCATCCCTGAGGCATGGATAATCCTTCTCACCCTGTTGAGCTTTTGATTCTCACACATTGGCTTTGGCATTCTCCAGTCCATAGTAAATTGCTGAGACTCAGTTCTTAGATTTTTAAGTTCCTAAGGCAACCCAAGAGAGCATGGCTCAGAATAGGGATTTTCTGTGATTTGGGGACTCCTGGGATCCTGAGACCTTTTCAGGGGGGCATCTGAGAGGTCAAAATTATTTTCATGCTAAAATTAGGATGTTTTAATTGTTAATAAAGTAAATGTAGATAGATATAACCTACCTTAGGTCTTTGGAGGGAGGTCCTCAATAATTTTTAAGAGTGTAGAAGAATCCTAAGACTAAAAAAGTTTGAGAACTGTTGGTCTAATGGATAGAAATTAGGACTCAGATTCAGGAAGATCTGGCTTTATATCTGCCTCTGGCACATCTGGGGCAAATCACTTAACTTCTGAAGGTTCCAGACAATTATTGACTTTGAGCTTCTGAGGAAATTTTTACTCAAGAATTTCCTTAAAGCAATGAAATCAGTTTTGCACAAAAAATAAAAGAGGTACATTCAAGGAAGAATTAATTTTTGCTTTATATATGGATTAAAGAGAATTTTTAGTTAAGCTGAGGTCTGTTATAGATACAAGGATAGAGCTCACTTTATAAGAAAACTGAATTTACAAAATATGGGCTTATTTTTGAAAATCCTAAAGATAAATTATTTACTTTACAAAAGGATTCCACATAGGATATTTTGAAATAACTACCTTTTTTTGTGTATAGAACTCCTTTCATGAATACAAGACTCAGTAGATGGAGAGATTCCTGAAGTAAACAAAGGTAAAACGGGCTTGTTCAGGGTCTCACAGGTATTCAGTGTCAGAGACCTTATTGGAACCCAAGTCTCCCTTATTCCATGCCTGAAGCTATCTACCACTGATATGCTCCCACTGTCCTTAGAAGGATTTTTAAAATACAATCCAATTTACTAATTTCTTTTTAATTTATTTTATAGGCACTTTGATGCAGTGAGGAAAAGCATACATTTGGAGTCCAAGACCTTGGCCTGAAATCCTGGCTCTGTCCCTTGCTACCTATGTGACTCTGGGAAGAAAGAGTGAGGCTGATAGTTTTGTGCAACTCTGACTCACTGAAATCCATTTTATGCACAAGTCAAAAGACATTAACCATGATGGCATTTTGGTCCTCTTTGAGAGTATGAAGGACAAAAACCATACAATTTGGAGGGCAGTTTGGAACTATGCCCAAAGGGCGATAAAAGACTGTCTGCCCTTTGATCCAGCTATAGCACTGCTGGGTTTGTACCCCAAAGAGATAATAAGGAAAAAGACTTGTACAAGAATATTCATAGTTGCACTCTTTGTGGTAGCCAAAAATTGGAAAACGAGGGGATGCCCATCAATTGGGGAATGGCTGAACAAATTGTGGTATATGTTGGTGATGGAATACTATTGTGCTGAAAGGAATAATGAACTGGAGGAATTCCATGGAGACTGGAACAACCTCCAGGAAGTGATGCAGAGCGAAAGGAGCAGAACCAGGAAAACATTGTACACAGAGACTGATACATTGTGGTACAATCGAAGGTGATGGACTTCTCCATTAGTGGCAATGCAATGTCCCTGAACAACCTGCAGGGATCTAAAAAATACTATCCACAAGCAGAGGATAAACTGTGGGAGTAAAAACACCGATGAAAAGCAACTGCTTGACTACAGGGGTTGAGGGAATATGACTGAGGAGAGACTCTAAATGGACACTCTAATGCAAATACCAACAACAGGGAAATGGGTTCGAGTCAAGAACACATGTGATACCCAGTGGAATCGTGCGTTGGCTATGGGAGAGGGAAAGGTGGTGGGAGGGGGGGCGGGGAGGAAAAGAAAATGATCTTTGTTTCCAGTGAATAATGTTTGGAAATGACCAAATAAAATAATGTTTAAAATTAAAAAAAAAAAACAAAACCAAAACAAAACCATACAATTGTAAACCTGGGCAATTCATTTCCCTGTATCAGTCTTAGTTCAGATGGGGCCTCTCTAGCTCTAATGACTGGGATGCAAGATGTACAGCCATACTATCTGAATTAGAAATAGTGGGTGTAAGGCTTTCGTCAGGGTTAAAAAAGGACATGAGGATATTGGGCCCAGAAAAACTATGAAAGGTCAGACTTGCATTTCATACTTGAATATGACAGAATGTTCTCCAGAGCATTCTATCAGGATGTCTGTCCCTCTCTCCTTCATCATGACTTCTGGTCCTTGAATAGAGTGCTTTGTTCAAACAGTGAACTTACTGATATAGAAAAGAAACAAAGTGTATGGATAGACACACACATGTACTAATACCATATGTGTATATATGTGTTTGTGTATGTATACAGACATGCATATAATCTTTATGTATGTGTATGTATATGTGTGTATATGTATTCTGTATGAAATTTCTTGTGTATGCATTGTTTTTCCCCCAAAGAATGTAAGTTCTATTATAGACCACTGATCTTGATAGACATCATTGGGTTGCTCAAAGGCAGGGATAACCGAGCTCACCAAGACAATCACCTTGCTCCCAGGCCTTATAGAAAGAATGTCTCTATTAGTCAGTCAATAAGCATTTATGGAGCACCAGCCTTGTGCCAGACACTGTGCTAAATACTGGAGATACAAAGAAAAGAAGAGACAGTCTCTGCTCTCAAGGGGCTCATAATCGTGTGGTAACATACAGCCTCCACAAAGAGTGAGTTCGTGCATGACACTGCCATAACTCTGGAGACAGGGAGAGGGCCCTGGGCATCTGGGACCTCCCTTCACTGACCAAGCCTCAGTCAAAATTCAACCAGCCAGTGACATGTAGTATAAAAAGCACAAGATTTGGATTTGTGGGACCTGAGTTTACATTCCGACTTTGCCCCATACTGCCCGTGTGACCTTGGGCAAATCATTCAGTCTCTCTGAGTCTCATTTTACAGAGGAGGAAAATGGTAGTTTGGACTAGATGGTCTCCAAGCTGACCCTTCAGCCCTAATCTGTTTAGTCTGTTCTCTTCTTCTTGAAGGAATAATCATCTTATGGGATGAGGCAAATTGAAGTTCAGTGGTCAGTCCTAGGGGCACAATGACCATCCCAGTAACTGGGAGGGGAAGAGAGCCCTCACCCAGGGATACCAAGAACTGATAGTTCTCCTGCATCATATATCTGTAGAGGGCCCTTTATGTGCAGAAACTGCACAGGTTCCAAGCAGCCCCATTCCTCCTGTGTGAAATAGATAGCAACATCCTTAAATGCAAGTGGCACCTGAAACACTAGTTGGTTGGTTGTCTCTCGAACCGAGGAAGATGATTGTCTTTGTGCGTTTTTGTGCACAAAGACACCTGTGCTTGAAGATTTAAGTGGAAAAGTCGATGCACAGAGACAGTCCCACTCTCTCGGCATTGGAAGCCTGGGTCCATTGGCACAAAAGTCGTTACACCTGGAGACTTCCTCAGCTGTATTGGATGGCCATGTTGTCTTTTGTGCTCCAACACTCCCTAAGCACTCCATAGTGCCTTGCTGCATCGCCATCTCAGCCGGTGAACCTTCTTGTTGGTTTCTTCCTCCTTTTCCGCCGAAGCAGTCTTCACATGCTGGGTGAGCAAAGCCCTAGTTCACCAGGGGTCTACGTCGACCTGATGGCTATCCTCACAAGGTTTAGCTGGCCTGTTGAAGCCGTTGCCCGGGGTGTGGCCACTGCTGCATGCTAGCAGCTACTGGGAGCCACAAGTGAGAGCTGGGTGTCAGGTGAGGGTCTGAGGCTGGAGAGCTGCCCTAGAAGGGCACGACAAGCCCTCCATACCAGAGATATTACCCCTCCCTGAGCACCCTACCTGAGATAATTGATGCACCAGAGAAGTGAAGACTCAGTCTTGTTTTTCTTTGAAGAATTCATTATAACTCTCAAGCTAGAAAGGATATTCAAGCCTATCAACCCTAATCCCTCTCATTTTACAGAAGAGAAAACTGAGGTTTTCAGAGAGTGAAGATGATTTGTACAAAGTCACACAGAGCAGAGTGGTCAGAGGTGGGATTTGAACTTCATTTCTTTGATGCCAGAGTCAACATTCTTTCCTCTGTCCTACAATCTCAGCATAGAGGGAAGACTGGAGAAGGACTGGGGAGCTGGAAGCACACTCTGAGGGGTTCCATTCTCTTGAAATAAAAGAGTAAATTCTTTGGATGAAGTTTGGTTGAGAAGCAGAACTATTGGGAGATGAATCTATGGTATGACTTCAAAAGATGTAAGGGGGAGTGTGGTTCACCTGGGTCCTGGCAGTGAGAAATGCATATATATGTAATCCTGCCATCTCCTAGACTCCAGCAGTCAGAAGCCAGGAAGTGAAAGACCTGAGGGAGAAGAAAGGGCTGGCAGGATGGCTAGCTTGGTGATTTCAACAAATACCACTGCTTGTTTTGAAAACACTCCTGGATTTGAGTCTATCTGGGGGTGGTGCCAGTCAGTTAATTCTATTATCCTTCCTGGGCTTAACAGAAAACATGGAACATTAGAGGTTCCAAGACAAAAATTCTTGCTCAAGAGTTCCGTTAGATCTCTTTCTTCCCCAACCCCATCGTGGTCCTTTGTGCTTAATTCACAGAATCACAGAATTTGAGAATTGGAAAGGAATTATCACTAAAACCCATCAGACAAATGGTCATCCAGTCCCTAAGGAGGGAGCCATTCTACTTTTGTGCAGCTCTGATTCTTAGAATTTTTTTCCTGACGTGAAGCAATTTGTACTCTGTAATTTTCACCTGTGGCTCCTAGTTCTTCCCTTTGGGGCCAAATGGAATTGATCAATCAACAAGAATTTATCAAATGCTTTTTTGTGCTACCAGTTAGAGCAAATCTAATACCCTTTTCTACATAAGACCTTTTTTGTAGAAAAACTTAAAGTCAAATATTGAAATTACTGTATTCTGTTTTTTTGGCTAGATTCCCAGTTTGTTCAACCAAACCATTTGTAGACCAATATCCCATCAGCTGTTCTGGAAATTGTATTAGTGCTAATAATATTCATATTGACCTTGCTGACCCCCAAAACCCCCAGATGTCCTTCAGAACTGCTAACTATGCCTCCCCTATATTGAATATGTGAAACTGTATTTTGTGCCTTCCACTATATTTTCAAACTAGTCTGTTCATTTACATACTTTTTTTTGGTTTTGTTTTCTAGCACAAATTTAAGGATCCCAAGGACCCTCTTTATGCTTATGTGTTAAAGACCCAGTCTGTTTATTATTTAGTACTTTGGAATCAGATTCTGGCTAGTGATGATGGTTCCCTTCCTTTTCTTTCTGCTACTCAGCTATCCCTCATCCCGATACTATTTAGCACAAGGAAGGGGTTGGTGCTATGCACCCCAGAGCTACCAGTAGAAACAGAAGTCCCAAGAAAAAGCTTCAGCAAATACAACAGAAAGCATAAGAGTGTGGCTTCCAGTTAAAATGAAAACGAGAAAGGCTACTAGGGAGCCAGGCTCCTCATATTCCCCTCAAGACTTGTGATCTTGTGGTGGTAGCAATGTTAAAGAGGAGACAAAGACCCTAAAAGGTATATATATCAGAAATGTCTGATCTTAAGCTCAGAGTCTGAGATAATGAAACATAACTCCTTCCTTCCAATCCAAGGGAGGATTCAGTGGGGGCTGATGGGGAAAGGAAACATAATTGGTATAAAAGCAAAGAAATAATAAAGTTTATTAAAAATACACAAAATAATTACACTTTGTTGAAAGAGAAAATGAAGAAAGCAAGAGTGCTGATACAGCAAAAAAAAGTTAGAGCAAATGAAATAGTTAAAATTATGAGAAATAACAGGAAATAATAGAAAAGAGGAAAGAATACAAAATGTTTCAAGAAAAGTCCTAGGATAAAAGATATTTTAGGAATTTAATCAAGAATTAATCATATTAAGGTGAGCTAGGTAGCACAGTGGATAGAGAGGCACGCTCGGAGTTTGGATGATCTGGGTTCAAATCTGGATTCAGACACATCCTAGCTATGTGACCCTGGATTGCTTAGTCCTTGTTATTCTTCTGTCTTAGAATCGATATAAAGACAAAAAGTAAGGGTTAAAAATTTTTCCATGTTCATAAAATTACAAAAGTAAATAAGAATGTGTAGAAATGCGAAAGTCACAGGGGGAACAAAAGCTAGAATTAAAAGATGCGCCCCCCCCCCCCAATTGGAAGGAAATGATGAAAAAATGACCAATATGGATACTTGAATAGAAAATATGGGGAAACAAATTGACATAATGATCTTTATAATAGTTGAAAACAAAATTATAGTCAACAAATATGAAGTGGGACAACTTAGAAGCTTAGAAACAATTCAGTTATGGAATATTACTTCAATGTTTATAAATATATACATATATGAATGCACACAAAACAATGAATATATTGACTACAGAAAAGCTGGAGAAGACTCATGAACTGATTTGAAGTTGTAAAGATGATTTAGGAGTTGTGACTTAAATTTGGTCACCAGGGGAAATCCCAAATAAAATACCCAAGTCAGTCTGGAATTTTATGGTAATTTAATTAATATAGAGGGAAGAAATTTAAGGAGAAGGAAGGAAGAGGATATAGGATTTCTCCTGCCTGGCCTATGTCAGGGGGAGTTTAAAATCCCTGCCTCTAGGTCTCTGAAGATTAGAGGCTTCTAAGAGGATAAAGTTGGAAAGTAAAGGAGGAAACTCAGCCAGAAATTCACCACTGAAATGGACAATAGCTTGTAGCCATGCTAAGATGCCGAAAGCTCAGCATGCTGCTCTCAGCTAACTCTCCACCACCAATCAGGGAAAAAGAGAGGAAATGAGTCAATATATAGATCTTTCACCCTTGTGTCTCCTCCTCTAAATTTTCACATCTACCAGTCACATCAAAGGCTTTCTCCAGGACTGCCCATACTTTTAGTTCTCATCTTCTTTGATAAGATTATATCTTTTGAGTTACTTAACACCTCTGTTAAGTTCACCTTTTGTTAGTTACTTGACCTTTTTGTGATTAATTTAACCTCTATAGTTACTTAACATATTTTTGTATTAAGATACTTGACCTTTTTGTGATTAATTTAACCTTTATAGTTACTTAATACCTTTTTGTATTAAGATCTAAAAATAGACTTAGCTTAAAGTTGTAGTTTCACTATAAGGTGAGAACTAAGTACCTTCATTGTTCAATCAGGAGATTACAACTTTATCTAAGTAGGGTGGAGTAATTTAAAAGTTCACAAAGTGGAGTAAGCATAGCCAGGAAAACAATATAGACAATAAATACAATAACATACATGGAAAGAATAACTACCACAAAGAATAAAATGCCCCCCCCCCCCAAAGATATATAAGAAGACTTTCTCTTCTCCTGTTTGGGCCAGGGGGGATGTTAATGGGTACACTACAAGCCAAAATTTTATATATTGATAGATTTTTATTTTTTCCTCTTTTTCTTTTAAAAAATTCTGTTATAAAGGGACAGCTCTCTGGGAGAGGCAAAGTGAAGGTCATAAAGGGAACTCTTAATTATGTAAAAACAGAAGATGAAAATGAAAATTTATTTCAAAGAAAAAATAATTTAAAACCATAAGGATACAAGTGAAAGATGTGGAAGACAAATAAAATGGAAAAAAATCTTTAGGATTATTGACATCTTGGAAAATTTAGGGAAAGAAAATAATCTGAATATCTGAAAATAATCTGAATATGGTTAAGGCAATTGCAAGGGAAAAAAAACCTTGTAAATTACAAGAAGACAGATGTATACGACAAATCAATGGTCATTAATCAGGATCACATATTTCTATAGGTAGGCTAGGAATAGTAAAAGGAACTGGAATATGGCACATAACGAATTGAGAGGCATAGGCCAAGAATCCAGAATTATTTAATCCATCTTAACACTACTGACAGGCAGCATGTTATGATGGGTTACACACCTAAACCTGAAGCTAGGAAGACATGGGTTTGTATGCTGCCTCTGATATTTACTATTTGTATGATAATAAGCAAATAATGACCTCTTTGAGTTTTAGTTTCTTTGGTTTGGTGGCCCCCAACAAGTTCCCTCATTTGTAAAATAGGTATAAAAATCTCTTAAGTATGGACCTAAAAGAATGGTCACAGAATTGGAAGATCAAATGAGATAATGGATGTAAGGCTCCAACAAAACTCTGTATAATAATGATTACTATATTTATTATTATCTAAAAAAACTAGTTATGCTTTTCAGAGACAAGAAAACATGGACACTTAGGAGAGTTTATAGGAAAACATATATATTTCAAAGTAACTTTTGAAAAAGTCATCTTAAAGAGTCCTTCAAAAAAGTCATATTTTAAAACGAATCTACTGACTCTTAAAGGATTTGCTTATAAATTCAGTAGCCTTTAATTAATTCTCATATTACATGTCCTTTTGGTGGTTTTTCTCCCTCCCCCTAGGTGATCTTATCAATGGAATCAATAACTTTTTCTACATAATATTTTTCAAATCTATATCTCTATCCCATATATTTATTTCCTGAATTCAAGTCCCCTTATCTCCATCTGCCTGCTAGATATTTCATTGCCATCTCAAGATCAACATATGTAAATGATCTCATCTTTTTCCTTAAAACCACACTATCTCCAGTTTTCTGTTGTTACTCGTCTCTAATTCATCCTTCATTAACATAGCTGTCAACTTAATTTTCTTAAAGCATAGGTCTAACTATGCCTCTACTCTGTTCAAAAGCCATTAATGGCTTCCTATAGTCTCTCTCTCTCTCTCTCTCTCTCTCTCTCTCTCTCTCTCTCTCTCTCTCTCTCTCTCTCTCTCTCTCTCTCTCTCTCTCTCTCCAGATTGGGTTAGGAATATGATGCCTCCATTATCTGGAAAATCCATGCAATTTTTTGACCCTCCCTCATATGGTATGACCCTTCATACCAGAGAAGAAGTATGAATTTTTTCTTTTTCTTTTATGGGAGGTTTACAATATCTATATGCATTTATAAGTTACTATAATTTTAAAGATATCTCTACATTTGTAGCCTCTGCTTTCACATTCTTTTTGAAATATTTAAATTTTTACTTATTTTAACTTTTAAAAAATAAATCATGTATATTTATGGTATTAAAAGATAAAATATATTGCTATTATATAATATCATACATATATTTTATGCATTTCTGAGTTTTAAAACTTTTTCTGTATCATTTGCTGGTCTTCATGTATGTCTGCAACTTCTGCAAAACTCCTCCCAAATTCCCATTTAATTTCTTATGTTGACCCACAATATATTGAAAGCACAATGTAATGGCTTAGAAGGGATACCTGTATGTATGCATACATATACATATATTTATATTATACTATACAGATTTATTTTGTATATAAGTGGCCTCCTTGCCATTCCATGAACAAGATGCTCCATTTCGTGGGTCTGGGTATTTTCTCTGGCTGTCCCCCACAGATGTTGAAGGGAGATCCACAAGTGTACATTGCACACATTTTCATGTAAAAATGCACCACTCTGAGTCAATAAGCATTTATTAAGGACTTACAGGTCTACTCCCCCAGGCACTGTGCTAAGCTAAACCATCCACAAACTGAGATAATATATGTGAGATGTTTGGCAGAGCTTAAAGCATTATACAAATGTGAGGCTCTTTTTATTCAGAATCTGTCAACCATTCTCTCAAATAGTATATTAGGTACTGTTACTTCTTAGCATCAGGATGTCTGGGGCCCATTACTCGGACTTATGGCAGAATTCTGTTATAATCACTTGAAGCTGCCTCATTCCATGACGTAACCAGGCAATCACTCCTCACCCCACAAATGTCAATAAATATTTATTAAGCACTTATCATGTGCCAGGAACTGAGCTAAGCACTGGAGATACAGTGAGGATACAAATACAAACAAAAAGAAATAGCCTCTGCCCTCAAGTAACTTACATTCCAATAGAGGAAGATAACCATGAATGAGAGCTGAAAGAAGATGGGAACTTGGTGGTGAAGCCTGGGGAATTAGAAGCAGAGCAAAGAGAGAAATGAAGAATGGCTATAACAACATAGTGCGTTGGTGTTGTCTTTTATACAATCTTGCCAACATTGACTAGAACCCTACCTCGCCCCCCCCCCAAGATTGTAAGCAATGTGATATAGATTTTACATGTACAGTCATGTGAAACATTTTTTCAACTTGGTCATTTTGTGGAAAAAATCTCAAACAAAAAAAAAATTAAGGAAGTGAAATCCCATAGAACTCATAATGAAAAATGCCATCTGGCTCCAGAGGAAAGATTGATGGAGTCCGAATGTAGACCACAAATTATTATTTATAATCTTCATATATTTAGCCAAACCATTAAAATTTAGTTCTTATACAATATTGATGCTAATATGTACAGTGTTTTCCTGGTTCTGTTCACTTCACTCAATGTAATTTCATGTTAAGTCTTTTCTAGGTTTTTCTCAAATCATCTTGCTCATTGTTTCTTATAGCACAGTAGTATTTATTCCATTACCATCACATACCATAACTTGTTCAGTCATTCTACAATTGATGGGCCTCCTATCACTTTCCAATTCTTTGCAACAACAAAAAGATGCTATAAATATTTTTGTACATATAAGTCCTTTTTTTAAAAAAAATTTCTTTGGGATACAGTCCTAGTAATAGTATTGCTGGGTCAAAGGGTTTGCATGGTTATAATTTCAGTTATTTTTCCAAATTGCTTTCTTGAATAGTTGAATCAGTTCACAATTTCCCCAACAGCACACTAACCTCTCAATTTTCCTACAGCCCTTGCAATTTTTGCCATTTCCCTTTTTTGCCATAATATTCAATCTGATAGGTGTGAGGTAATAGAACTGTTTTAATTTGCATTTCTTTTTTTTTTAGAATATGAATAAAATTAGTTTAATATATTACTCCTTATGGTATATTATATTACATATAATAAGGGTAGATATTTGAAATGACTTCTTTTTTTTTAAATTTTAATATTATTTTATTTGGTCGTTTTCATACATTATTCACTGGAAACAAAGATCGTTTTCTTTTCCTCCCCTCCCCTCCCCCCCCCCCCCCCCCCCCCCGCCTTTCCCTCTCCCATAGCCGACGCATGATTCCACTGGTTATACATGTGTTCTTGACTCGAACCCATTTCCCTGTTGATGGAGTTTGCATTATAGTGTTCATTTAGAGTCTCTCCTCAGTCTTATCTCCTCCAACCCTGTAGTCAAGCAGTTGCTTTTCAGCGGTGTTTTTACTCCCACAGTTTATCCTCTGCTTGTGGGTAGTATTTTTTTTTTAGATTCCTGCAGATTGTTCAGGGATTGCATTGATACTAATGGAGAAGTCCATCACCTTCGATTGTACCACAATGTATCAGTCTCTGTGTACAATGTTTTCCTGGTTCTGCTCCTCTCGCTCTGCATCACTTCCTGGAGGTTGTTCCAGTCTCCATGGAATTCCTCTACTTTATTATTCCTTTGAGCACAATAGTATTCCATCACCAACATATACCACAATTTGTTCAGCCATTCCCCAATTGAGGGGCATCCCCTCATTTTCCAATTTTTGGCCACCACAAAGAGCGCAGCTATGAATATTTTTGTACAAGTCTTTTTGTCCATTATCTCTTTGGGGTACAAGCCCAGCAGTGCTATGGCTGGATCAAAGGGCAGACAGTCTTTTATCGCCCTTTGGACATAGTTCCAAATTGCCCTCCAGAATGGTTGGATCAATTCACAACTCCACCAGCAATGAATTAATGTCCCCACTTTGCCACATTCCCTCCAGCATTCATTACTTTGCATAGCTGTCATGTTAGCCAATCTGCTAGGTGTGAGATGATACCTCAGAGTTGTTTTGATTTGCATCTCTCTGATTATAAGAGATGTAGAGCACTTTTTCATGTGCTTATTAATAGTTTTGATTTCTTTGGCTGAGAATTGCCTGTTCATGTCCCTTGCCCATTTGTCAATTGGAGAATGGCTTGATTTTTTGTACAATTGATTTAGTTCTTTATAAATTTTAGTAATTAAACCCTTGTCAGAGGTTTTTATGAAGATTGTTTCCCAATTTGTTGCTACCCTTCTGATTTTGGTTACATTGGTTTTGTTTGTACAAAAACTTTTTAATTTGATGTAATCCAGAATATTTATTTTGCATTTTGTAATTCTTTCTAATTCTTGCTTGGTTTTGAAGTATTTCCCTTCCCAAAGGTCTGACATGTATACTATTCTGTGTTCGCCTAATTTTCTTATAGTTTCCTTCTTTATGTTCAAGTCATTCATCCATTTTGAATTTATCTTGGTGTAGGGTGTGAGGTGTTGATCTAAGCCTAATCTTTCCCACACTGTCCTCCAATTTTCCCAACAGTTTTTATGAAATAGTAGATTTTTGTCCCAAAAGCTGGGATCTTTGGGTTTGTCATATACTGTCTTGCTGAGGTTGCTTGCCCCCAGTCTATTCCACTGATCCTCCTTTCTGTCTCTTAGCCAGTACCAAATTGTTTTGATGACCGCTGCTTTATAATATAGTCTGAGATCTGGGACTGCAAGACCCCCTTCCTTTGTATTTTTTTTTCATTAATTCCCTGGATATCCTTGATCTTTTGTTCTTCCAAATGAACTTTGTTATGTTTTTTTCTAAATCAGTAAAAAAAATTTTTGGAAGTTCCATGGGTATGGCACTAAATAGATAGATGAGTTTGGGTAGGATGGTCATTTTTATTATATTGGCTCGTCCTACCCATGAGCAGTTAATGTTCTTCCAATTGTTCAAGTCTAGTTTTAGTTGTGTGGAAAGTGTTTTGTAGTTGTGTTCATATAGATCCTGTGTTTGTCTCGGGAGATAGATTCCTAAGTATTTTATTTTGTCTTGGGTAATTTTGAATGGGATTTCTCTTTCTAGTTCTTGCTGCTGAGCTGTGTTGGAATTATATAGAAATGCTGATGACTTATGTGGGTTTATTTTGTATCCTGCAACTTTGCTAAAGTTGTTGATTATTTCAATTAGCTTTTTGGTTGAGTCTCTAGGATTCTTTAAGTAGACCATCATGTCATCTGCAAAGAGTGATAATTTGGTCTCCTCCTTGCCTATTTTGATGCCTTCAATTTCTTTTTCTTCTCTAATTGCTACTGCTAGTGTTTCTAATACAATGTCAAATAATAGAGGTGATAATGGGCATCCTTGTTTCACTCCTGATCTTAATGGGAATGGATTTAGTTTATCCCCATTGCAGATGATATTAGCTGATGGTTTTAGATATATACTGTTTATTATTTTTAGGAATGACCCTTCTATTCCTATGCTTTCTAGTGTTTTTAGTAGGAATGGGTGTTGTATTTTATCAAAGGCTTTTTCTGCATCTATTGAGATAATCATGTGATTCTTGTTGGTTTGCTTGTTGATGTGGTCAATTATGTGGATAGTTTTCCTAATGTTGAACCAGCCCTGCATCCCTGGTATGAATCCTACTTGATCATGGTGGATGACCCTTCTAATCACTTGCTGGAGTCTTTTTGCTAGTATCCTATTTAAGATTTTTGCATCTATATTCATTAGGGAGATTGGCCTATAGTTTTCTTTCTCTGTTTTTGGCCTGCCTGGCTTTGGAATTAGTACCATGCTTGTGTCATAAAAGGAGTTTGGTAGGACTCCCTCTTTGCTTATTATGTCAAATAGTTTGTATAATATTAGGGTTAACTGTTCTCTGAATGTTTGATAGAATTCACTGGTGAATCCATCAGGCCCTGGGGATTTTTTCTTAGGCAGTTCTTTGATGGCTTGATGGATTTCAATTTCTGATATGGGATTATTTAAGAAAACTATTTCTTCTTCTGTTAGTCTAGGCAATTTATATTTTTGTAAATATTCATCCATATCACCTAGGTTGGTATATTTATTGCCATATAGTTGGGCAAAGTAGTTTTTAATGATTGCCTTAATTTCCTCTTCATTTGAGGTGAGATCCCCCTTTTCATCTTTGATGCTATTAATTTGCCTTTCTTCTTTCCGTTTTTTAATTAAATTAACCAGTACTTTGTCTATTTTGTCTGTTTTTTCAAAGTACCAGCTTCTAGTCTTGTTTATTAGCTCAATAGTTCTGTCACTTTCTATTTTATTAATTTCTCCCTTAATTTTTAGGATCTCTAGTATGGTTTTCTTCTGGGGGTTTTTAATTTGTTCATTCTCAAGATTTTTGATTTGCATTTCCAATTCCTTGATCTCTGTCCTCCCTAATTTGTTAATATATGCACTCAGGGATATGAATTTTCCTCTAAGTACTGCCTTGGCTGCATCCCATAAGGTTTGAAAGGATGTTTCGCCATTGTCATTTTCTTCAACAAAATTATTAATTGTTTCTATGCTTTCTTTTCTAACTATCCGATTTTGGAGTGTCATATTATTTAATTTCCAATTAATTTTTGATTTGGCTCTCCATGTACCCTTGCCGATCAATATTTTTATTACCTTGTGATCTGAAAAGGCTGTAGTTAATATTTCTGCTTTTCTGCATTTAAGTGCCATGTTTCTATGACCTAGTGTATGATCTATTTTTGTGAATGTGCCATGTGGTGCTGAAAAGAAGGTGTATTCTTTTTTGTCCCTATTTATTTTTCTCCATATGTCTATTAATTCTAATTTTTCTAAGATTTCATTCACCTCTTTTACCTCTTTCTTATTTATTTTTTGATTTGATTTATCTAAATTTGATAGTGGTTGGTTCAAGTCTCCCACTAATATGGTTTTACTGTCTAATTCCTCCTTCAATTCTCCTAGTTTCTCTATTAAAAATTTGGATGCTATACCATTTGGTGCATACATGTTGATTAGTGATATTTCCTCATTGTCTATACTTCCTTTTAGCAGAATATATTTACCTTCCCTGTCCCTTTTGATCAGGTCTATTTGTACTTTGGCTTTGTCCGATATCATGATTACAACTCCTGCCTTCTTTCTATCGGTTGAGGCCCAAAAGGTCTTACTCCAACCTTTAATTCTAACCTTGTGAGTGTCAACCCGTCTCATATGTGTTTCTTGAAGACAACATATGGTAGGGTTTTGGGTTCTAATCCAATCTGCTATTTGTCTGCGTTTTATGGGTGAGTTCATCCCATTCACGTTCAAAGTTATGATTGTTATTTGTGGATTCGCTGGCATTTTGATGTCTTCCCCTAGTTCTGACCTTTCTTCTTTAGCTTTCTCCTTTTGAACCAGTGATTTACTTTAGGTCAGTCCCCCTAGTCCCCTCCCTTGAGATGCTTCCCTTTCTAGCCCCTCCCTTTTTATGCTCCCTTCCCCTCCCCCCTCTCCTTCCCTCCCTTTTTGTACTCCCTCCCCCCTCCCCCTCCTTAATTTTCCTTTATTTCTTGCCCTAATGGATAAGATAGAATTCAGGATCCCACTGGATCTAGATGTTCTTCCCTCTCAGATTTGATTTCACTGAGAGTAAGGTTTAAGTAATTCCACTTCACGCTCTCTTCCTCTCCTTCTCATATGAGAGTTCTTCCCCTCCCCTTCCCATGTGTATCTTTATATGGGAAAGTTTATTCTATTGATTCCCCCCCTATTTCTTGAAGTTAATCTTAGTATTATCACGGTTCCCCCCTCCCTTTTCCTTTTTTTGCCCCAACTTTCCCCAAATCTTCTTAATTCCCCAATCTTTCCCTATGCATGTTTCTTCTAACTACTCTTATGATGATACAATTTATGAGAGTTACACAAAACATTTTCCCCACATGTTAATGTATATAATTAGATGTAAATGTAGTCCTTATAGAAGAGAGTTTGACTTAAAGAGAAAGATAAGATTTATCTCCTTTTCCCTTTCTTTCATATTTACCTTTTCATGTTTCTCTTGCTTTCTGTGCTTGGATATCGAACTTTCCACATAGCTCTGGTCTTTTCTTAGCAAATGCTTGGAAATCTTCTATTTTGTTGAATGCCCATACTTTCCCCTGGAAGTATATAGTCAGTTTTGCTGGGTAGTTGATTCTTGGTTGGAGACCCAGCTCTCTTGCCTTTCTAAATATCGTGTTCCATGCTTTGCGGTCTCTTAGTGTATTAGCCGCTAAGTCGTGTGTGATCCTTATAGGAGCCCCCTTATATCTGAAGCTCTTCTTCTTGGCTTCTTGTAGGATTTTCTCCTTTACTTGGAAGCTCTTGAATTTGGCAATTACATTCCTAGGCGTTGTCTTTTGGGGATTTAGTATAGAAGGTGTTCTATGAATCCTTTCTATTTCTATTTTGCCCCCTTGCTCCAGAACGTGGGGGCAATTTTCTTTTATAATCTCCTCTAGAATAATATCCAATTTGTTGTTTACCTCTGGTTTTTCTGGGAGACCGATGATACGGAGATTTTCTCGTCTTCCTCTGTTCTCCAGGTCCGTGACCTTCTCAGTGAGATATTTTATGTTTTCTTCCAATTCATTAATTATTTGGGTTTGCTTTATTGATTCTTGCTGTTTTATCATCTCACTTTCTTCGAGGTGCTTAATTCTGGTCATTAGGGACTGGATTTGCTTTTCAGCCTTGTCTGCCCTTCTATTGGATGCTTCGAGTTCTTTTTCCAATTGAGCAGTCTTATCTGTCAGACAGCTGATCTCTTTCTCCCATTTTTCTTTCCAGAAGGTTTCCATCTTTTGGATAAGTTCCAGTTTGAGATCTTCCAGAGCTTGTTGATAGTTTCCATTTTGGGAGGCGTGTTCTGAATTTTTTTGGATTTCCTCCTCATTCTCCTCTTTTCCTTGGGTACTTCCACCATAAAAGTTTTCAATAGTCACTTTTTTCCCTTTCTTCCTGGAGGCTTGATTTTGGGCCATGTGAGCCATCCCTTTGGTGGTTTTATTTCCCTTTCCTTTTTGGTCTGGTGTCTGGGTTATAAGAGCGGTTTTTCTGTGAATTTAGGTTGCTTCAGACTAGTTCTTCCCAGCCTCGGAGCCCAGGTATTCAGCTCCGCCCAGATAATCAGCGCGTTGTTCAGCGCAGCCCGCCCCAAGTCCAGGTCCGCTGGATTCTCCAGTGAAAGCGCCCTGAGACGTTTTTTCCTGGCAGTCCCCAGATCCCAAGGACCCTGGAGTGCCCCCCCAGACAGAGACGCTCCCCACTCACTCGCTGTCCCGGTGAGCGCTCAGGTAGCTCACTCTGGTTTAGTGGGGGAGGTGGGGTGGGGGAAGGGCGGCTCAGTTCACTTTTCTGTGCAAGCTTTTCCTTCTTATTTTAGTGTGGAAATGTTCAAGCCCCACGTACCTTTGCCTCTGTGGGGGTACTGGGGAGTCCTTCTGTTCCTCCAAAGGTGATTTTATGCTCCTTTGATGTAGTCTATTTCGTTCGGTGCTGGGGAGAGGAAGCGTGCGGCGTCTAGATTGCAGCCATGATTACCCGGAAGTCAAAATGACCAATTTGCATTTCTTAAATAGTGATTTGGAGCATTTTTTAATATAACTATAGATAGATTTGATTACTTCAAATGAAAACTGCCTATTCATATCCTTTGACCAATTATCAACTGAGGAATGACTTTTCTTAATTCTTAAACACAATGCATTTCTCTATGCATTTCAGAAATAAGAGAAATAGAGCATTAGAGAAACCTGTAAATTTTTTTCACCATAATGGTTATTGTTTACTATCCTCCATCCTATTTTGCCCCTGTTTATCCTTTTCTCTTTCTCCTTTCAATCTGTCCATCCTCAAAAGTGTTTTGCTTCTACTTACTACTTCCCCCAATCTGCACTTTCTTTTATCATCCTCCCTTCTCTTTTCCCCTTCCCCTCCTGCTATTTTGTAGGGTAAGAGAGATTTCTCTACCCAACTGAATGTGTATATTTTCCCCTCTTTGAGCTGATTCTGATGAGAATAAGTTTCAAGTATTTCCCTCCTGTATAATTGAAAATCTGTTACCCTAAAAAAGAACTACATTTCCTGGGAGCCCACTGACTTCCTGTCATTATGTACTTCCTGTAGATAGGGGATATTAGGCTGGGACATAGAGGGTCCTGCCCTCCTTTTGGCCCTGTCAATGAGCATGGTGGTGGTGAATGGGGATTTTGAAATGGCTACTCAGCCATAGGACATGGTCTTTATTTTGTATTCTCTTTATTCCTTGGTTTCTAATGATCATTAATAAATCCCTTAAATATATATTTTTATTTTTTGACATTAATTTTAATTTTTACATTCCCTACCTCTTCCCCTCCACTGTAAAAGCTCTTTTATGCCCCTTTAATGTAAGGCAATTGACCCCATTCTATTTCTCCCTTCCCCCTTCTCCCAATGCATTCCTCTTTCTTACACCTTAATTTTTATTATTTTAGGTATCATCTCATCACATTCAACTCACACCTATAACCTCTGTCTTTTTTTCTTAAATAAAGGCTTTATTTTTAGTGTAAACATGATTTTGAAGCTTCAGAAAAGGCAGCAGGAGAATGACCGAGTCCACTCTCAGCACTGCTTGAAGCACTCCTTCTAACTAAAATTCTTAGGAGTTACAATTATCATTTCCATTTAGAATGTAAACAGTTTAAACTTATAGAATCCCTTATGATTTCTTGTTCCTGTTTATCTTTCTGTCCTCTTGAGTCTTTTATGTGACTCTGGTCTTTTCATCAAGACAGTTTGAAAGTCCTTTATTTCACTGAATATCTATTCTCCCCTCCCCCTGGAGAATTATACTCAATTTTTCTGGATAGGTGATTCTTGGTTGCAGTTCTAGCTCCTTTGCCCTCTAGAATATCATATTCTAGTCTCTCTGACCCTTTAATGTAGAAGCTACTGAAACTGTGATATCCTGATGGTGGCTCCATGATATTTGAATTGTATCTTTTTTGCTGTTTGCAACATTTTCTCATTGTGTTCTGGAATTTAGCCAGAATGTTCCCTGGAGTTTTCATTTTGGCATCTGTTCCAGGGGGTGATGCATGGATTCTTTCAATTTCTATTTTACCATATGGTTCTAGAATACCAGGACATTTTTCCTTGATAATTTTTTTAAAGATGATGTACAAGGGCTTTTTTTGGATACTAACTTTCAGATAGTATAATAATTATTAAATAATCTCTTGATTTATTTTCCAGGTTAGTTGTCTTTCCAATGAGATAGTTCACATTTTCTTGCATTTTTTAAACTTTATTTTATTGGATTTTTTATTTCTTATGTTAGTCATTAACTACCACTTGCCCATTTCTAATTTCTTCAGTGAGCTTTTATACTTCTTTTCTATTTGACCAGTTCTATTTTTTAAGGAGTTCTTCTCTTCAATGAATTTTTGCATATCTTTTTTCTCTTTGACTAATTCTGCTTTTAAAAAGTTCTCGTTGGTAAATTTTTGTGCCTTGGCTTATTCTGTCTTTTAAGGCATTCTTTTCTTTAATTTATTTTTGTTTGATTCCTTTACCAAACTGTTGACTTTTTTTTTGTCAATTTTCCTGTATCATTCTATTTATTTTCCCAATTTTTCTCTCTTATTTAATTAAAAAAATTTTTTTTGATCTCCTTCAGAAATTCTTTTGGGCTTGAGATGAATTAACTTTTTTTTTAGGCTTTGGATGTAGTAGCATTGACTTTGTTGTTTTCTTCTGTTTTTCCCTGTCACCAAAATAATTTTCTATATGGTTTCTTTTTTTGTTGTCTGTTCATTTTTTCAGCCTTTTTAAAAAAAATTCTGTTGTGAAGTGGATGCTAACCCAACCTTTAACTTTTTTGCATAGTTACTTTCAGAGCCAGTTCTGGAGATCTATACATTTTTTTTAGTTCTTTCAAGGTGGTATAATCTAAGGAAAGGTATATTTAATACTCTTCTGGCCTGTGCTCTGGTCTGTTAGTGATCCCAAACACTTTTCCACCCTGGAATTATTACCAAAGTAGGGTCCCCTTCTCCCTAATGCTGCAAGCACTGGTGTCCTGGTGCTCCTCCTTGCTCTGGAACTGAGACCTGGGACTGCAATTTAAAACTGATACCTGGATATGCTTATGGGCAATGCAACAGAGTTCTGCATCTGGAGCCAGCAAAGGGACCCCTGTAACTTCTTTCTGACTAATTGTTCAGTTCCCTTACCCTCAGTGGGCTGAGAATTCCAAAACCAGTCGTTGCTGATTCAGCCACATTGTCATGACGGAGCTTGCTGTGGTCCTCTGGTCTGCACTCCACTCCCACCTCAGTGTGACAGATTTTCCTGCCAACTTTCCAAGTTGTCTTGGGATGAAAAATTGTTTTACACCATTCTTTTGTGTGTTCTGCTGCTCCTTAATTAATTTTGAAATGTTATGCCAAAGTTCTTTAAAGGGTAATTTAGAGAGATCAGGAGGGTCCTTGTCCCTTCTGTGCCATCTTGGCTCTGATCCCCTGGAGCATTCTTCTTTAATTTTTTTTTCTAATTTGTTACTCTTTTTTTGAAAGCTGTTTGTAAATCAGGAAATATATATGAGCTGAAACAAAGAGAAGTGAGCAGAACCAGAAGAATATTGTACACAGTAATAGCAATATTATAACAATGATCATGGTGTGAGAGGAGTCAAAGATGATACTGGACCTGGTGAGTGGGATGATGGCAATACCCTTTACTAATTGAGAAGTTCAGAAGTGGTATGTTTGGATGAAAAAATAATGAGTTATCTTTTGGACATGCTGATTTTGAGATGTTTACAAGGACATCTAGTTTGTGATGTCCAGATTACAATTGGTGATATAAGACTAGAGCTCAGGAGAGAAGTTAGAAATAGATATGTAAATCCAGAGATTCAGATGAATAGATATTATAATAGAACTCATGGGAGATAATGAGATTACAAACCAAGATTGTATAGAGGGAAACGAAGGCCCAGGTCAGGGCTTCAGGGGACCCCCTACAGTTAGTGGACATGATCTTCTTGATGAAGAACTAGGAGACAGTAGTGTCACAAAAACCTAGAGGAGAGAGAGTATCCAGGAGAAATGGGTAATCACTTGTGTTGATGTCTATAGAGAGATCAAAGAGAATGAGAATTGAGAAAAAGTCATTATATTTGGCAGTTAAAGAGATCATTGTTGACATGGAGAGAATAGTTTCAGTCAAATGTTGAAGTCATAAACCAGATAGCTGAGGGTTTACAATGAAATGAGAGCATAGGAAGTGGAGGCTTTGAATGTAGGTGACTTTATTACAGAGTTTAGCTTGGAAGAAAAGGAAATATAGATGATAGTGGTTATATTTTGATCAAATGAGGGTTTTCTATTAAGGCTAGGGAGACATGGACATGTATATAGGCAGCAGAGAAACATTCTATCAATTAGGAGAGATTGAAGTTTAGGGAGAGAGTAAGGGTGATCAAAGGGGCAATCTGTGGGATAAAATTGATTTTGAGTGGGATCAAGGATGTGTATACTGGAGTTTGCCTTGGGAAGGAGAAAGATTCCCTCTTTCTGAGGAAAAAAAAAGGTGAAGGAGGGATTAGAGGGAAAAAATGTCTAAGTGATGTGAGAAACTCAGGGAGGAGGGAAGATTATGAAGCTCTTCTCAAATGACCTCCATTTTTAAAATTGGTGTATTAGGCAATAGCTTCAGCTAAGAAAATGGAGGGAGAAGGTGCAGTGGGAAGCTTCAGGAAAGAGAAGATTTGAAATTACCACTGTAGTGAGTGAGATGGGATGATGACTCTAATAGAGTGATATAAAGGAATTGCCTTGTTATAGTGAAGGCCCAGTTGAGATTATGTAATATAAATTTGTAGTGCTTCCAGTTAGCATAATTTCTTTACTTTCTCTAGTGGTACTGAAGTAAAGATGGTGGGTGCAGGAGTAGTCAAAATTTGGGGTTTGATTAACATAACTGGTGATAGCACAAAGGGGGAAGAAATTGGAGCATAGAGGATAGTCTAGAATTGCACTGATTCACCAAGAAGTGGAGGGATGGGGGGCCTGGAGGTCATGGCAAAGATGCAGAACAGAATTAGAAATCATAAGGCAAAGGGAAATATGGAACTGTAAAAGGATATGACAAAATAAAGGAAATTTGGAATTTATAAATATGGACATGAAAAACTCATGGGTGTTGGCAAGACCAAGAGTATGACCATTGCTTTGTATATCTGAATTAAAGTGGAGGAGTAGGTCATGAAGTCTGGGTAAAATGATGAATTAGGAAGTGAGAATATTTGACTGAATTGCATGGGTTGGTGCTATTAACCAGGAGAATAAGGAGAATTAAATGGAATTTTCTCACTCCAGCTTAACTTCAGGTCTATGAACTATTTTTCATTTATAGATATTTTATTTTCCCAATTCCAGGTAATAACAATTTTCAACATACATTTCCCAAAATTATAAGATCCAAATTGTCTCTCTTCTTCCCTCCCTCCCTTCCCCCCTCTTGGAAATGGTAAACAATTTGTTCTAGATTATACATGTATTATTGTGCAAAACATACTTCCATTTTGGTCATTGTTGTAGAAGATTATTCATTTATAAAACCAAAAACCTAGAATAAAGCTGTAAATAAATGAATGTGAAAGATAATATTGCTTAATCTGCATCTAATTCCAACAGTTCTTTCTCTGGAAGTGGATAGCATTCTTTGTCCTAAGCCCTTCAGAACTGGCCCGGATCATTGTGTTGTTGAGAGTAGTTAAGTCTTTCACAATTGACTATTATAAAAATATTGCCATTATTGTATACAATATTCTCCCGATTTTGCTTATTTTTCTCTGCATCATTTCATGTAGATTTTTCCAGCTTTTTCATCCTGCTCATCATTTCTTAAGGCATAATAGTATTCTGCTACCAACATATACTACAATTTGTTCAGTAATTCCCCAACTGATGGACATTCCCTCAATTTCCAATTATTTGCCACCACAAAAAGACTTGCTATAAATATTTTTGTACAAGTAGGTCCTTTCTCCTTTTTTATGATCTCTTTGTTATAGAAACCCAGTAGTGGTATTATTGGATCAAAATGTATGCATATATAAACTATTTAAAATTTTTTTCTCATAATTGTGTTTCAACATAATTGGTTTTATTTAAAATCTTATGTATTTTATTTTATGCCTTTAAAAACATAATTCTGAAAGTTAGTCCACCAAACTGTCAAAGGGACCCATCACACACCAAAAGTTCAAGAACCCCTCCTTTAGTTGAAAGAATAGATTTGATCCCAAGAGTGGAAGCTCATTAAAAGAAAATATTAAAAGATATGTTTAATGCTTATGGACTTTTCTGGTTGGTTGACTGGCTGATTATAGCTGCAGGTCTGAATCACAGAAGAGCCAAAATAACTTTTGAAGTTAGTAATTAAAAGGCAATGAGATTTCTATGGGAAAGACTGCAATATAGCTGTAATTTGGTAGTGAACCAGAAGATGTCAGGAGAGGAGACCTAATAGAAAACAGCTTAGCACATGGAATTGTGATGGTGGAGTGAACAGCTCCCAGAAATGCCCAGTGACATTACAAGACCAAGAGATGACACTGGAAACTCTGCAGGGAAACAAGAAGCAGTATTAGAGGAAGAGTAGGGATTGTTAAAAAATGCAGCCTTAGTGTGAGTTGTGTTGGCTTCACATCTTCTCTATCCATGAATAATCTCAGTGTAGGTGCCTTCTAATATATGATTTATCCTGACTACATGTGTTTACTATATATTTGATCCCTCATGTGTATCTTCCACATGTATTTTCTCTTCATCTGTGTTTCTTGCTCATACATGTTCCCTGCATACATTATTTCTCTCACTAGCATTATGATAACCCCCTGGAGGGTGTAACTCTGTGTATGTGGAATGGATTTCTCTTGTTACTTTTTTATTTTCTGTGCTGGATAATATCTTTTGCTTTGAACTTTATCTTAGTAAAAGAGAATCATTGGTTGGTATTTATGAAGTGGAATTTTGAGTAGATGCTAGCTGCCAATGTGCTATGAACCTGTAGTAACCTACAGGTGGCTGTATATAGGAGTCCCCAGGCTATACATAAAGCTTCAACAGACTCAAGTGTACAATGAATAGAGCCCAGAATTAAATCATAAAAGATCAGATTGGTTTACTTTGGCGACATTGTGCAGAACGTTTAATGACCCTGAACTTTCTTTTTTTAATTACATTTTTTTTTCATTTGCATATAGAAACAATTTTTGACAATTGTTTTCTTTGGCATTTTAGAATTCATATTTTCTCTCTCCCTTCTTTCCTCTCTTTCCTGAGGCAGTGAATAGTCTGATATAGGCTATATCTGTACTTTCAGGTAATACATATTTCCATATTGCTCATGCTATGATAGAAGACACATATCACACACATAATAGAAATCTCATGAATGAAATATAGTGGAAGATGTTATGCTTTGAACTATACTCAGACTCCAACAGTGCCTTCTTTGGCTGTGGATAGCATCCTCATCCTGAGTCCCCTGTGGTTATCTTGGAGACTTGCTTTGCTTATGATGGTTCACAGTTGATCATTGTATAATATTTCTGTTACTGTGTACATTGTTCCAGTTCTGTTCGCTTCACTATGCATCAGTTCATAATAGTCTTTGAAGATTTTCTGAACTCATCCTACTTGTTTCTTATGGGCCGATAGTATTCCATTACAACAGTATACTACAACTTGTTAATCCATTCTCCAAGTGATGTTCAACCCCTCAGATTCTAATTCTTTGCCACTACAAAAAGACCTGCTAAAAATATTTTGGTGCAGATAAGTCCTTTCCCCTTATCTCTGATTTCTTTGGAATATAGACTCAGTAGTAGTATTGCTGGGTCAAAGGGTATGCACAGTTTTGTGGCCCTTTGAACCTGGTTCCATATTGCTCCAGAATGGTTGTATCAGTTTACAGTTCCACCAACAGTGCATTAGTTTCCAAATCCTAAACTCTTTCTTGATATAAAAATCCATTTAAAAAATAATAATATACAGTAACCTATGCTGCTCTAAGGCTTCAAGACATAGAACATTATGACCTCCAAAGAAGGTTAACTTAAGTCTTAAGGAAAGATACATAGTGGGCTCAAGAAGGTATAATTACTTTAAGTAATTAGTAACTATTAATTATTAACTGAGAATATTTTGGAAGTACCAAAAAGGGTAATACCATAAAAATGTTTATTCAAGAAAGGAGACTCTAAGGTCCTGAATGGTAAAGAAGCAGTAGTAAGCCAATAGCCCTATGGTCTATGCCTCCCCACTTCACTACTCTATTATTATCCAAGCAATACCAAGAGACATAAAGGGTCTTCCTGCAGTGGATCCAAGATGGTGGAATAAGGTAGAGAAGCTCAAGGTCACCATCAGAATCCCCTAACCTCAAATAATGCCACAAAAATGAATATAGGAGTGAAAGAACCAACAGGGAGAGAGAGCAACAACTTTCAAGAAAAGAAAGACTTAAAAGCTAGGCAGAGAACATCTGGGGCACTGGGGTGAGAGGGGAGTACAGTCAGCAAGACTATAGCAAGGAGTGAAGAGCAAAACAAGAGCAAACCACACACCCCTATCCCACATCTGATGGTAGGAAAAATGAGCTTCTTCTGCAGCTGAGATAATAATATGATTTCATGACTGATATTGTCAATTATGCTGATAATTTCCCTAACATTAAAACAGTCCTATATCCTTGGTATAGATCCCACCTGGTCATAGTGTATGATCCTTGTGATATATTGTTGTAATCTCCTTATTAGTGTTTTATTTAACATTTTTACATCAATATTCATTAGGGATATTGGTTAATAACTTTCTTTTAGTTTTTGCTTTTCCTGGATTAGATTATCAGTACCATATTTGTGTCATAAAAAGAAGTTGATAGGATTCCTTCTTTGTCTGTTTTCCCAAGTTGTTTATATAGTATTGGAATTAATTGTTCTTTAAATATTTGGTAGAATTCACTTGGGAATATCTCTGTTTCTGGGAATTTTTTCTTAGGGAGTTCATTGATGGCATGTTCAATTTTTTTTTGTCTGAGATAGGGTTACTTAAGTATTCTATTTACCTTTCTGTTATTCTGGGTAATTTATATTTTTAAAAATATTCATCCTTTTCATTTAAATTGTCAATTTTGTTAGCATGTAAATGGGAAAAATAGCTCCTAACAATTGCCTTATTTCATCTTAATAGGGGGTGAATCCACTTTTCATTTTTGACACCAGTAATTCTAGTAATTTGATTTTCATCTTTATTTTAAAATGAAATTAACCAATGGTCTATCTTTTTATTGTCTCCCCCATAAAAATCAGCTTCTTATTTTATTTATTAGTTTTATGAATTTTTTAGTTTTAATTTTATTAATCTTTCCTTTAATTTTCATAATTTTCAATTTGTTGTTTAATTGAGTTTTAGTTTTTTTAATTTTTTAAAGTTGCATTCCTAATTCATTTATTTGCTTTTTCTCTACTTTATTGTTGTACGCATTCAGAAATATAAATATTCTCCTTCATGTTTCTTTGATGGCATCCCATAAATTCTGGCATGTTGTCTCAGTGTTGTCATTCCCTTCAAGGATATTATTGATTATTTTTATGATTTTTCTGTAGTCTATTCATTTTTAAATATTAATTTAGTTTCCAATGATTTTTCAGTCTATGTTTTGTAGCAAGGGATTTTTTAAGGCTGACTGACAGTCTTCAAACCAAGATTCTACAGAGTTGGCTGGGTCAGCATGCTAAGACAGTTGGGCAACTGGCAGCTGTCTCTCTCAAGCTGGGTGGCAGACAGAGAGGCTGTGTGTCAAAGTGTCTCCCTGAAGAAACCAACTGTGGAGCTGCCAAGGATTTTGATTATCTTTTCAAAGGTAGAGTGAGTGTTCCCCTACACACTGGTAAACTGTGGGAATGGGTGTGAACCTCTTCCCTTCCTGGACCTTATGAGAACCCTACATCTTGATTCTGCAGTTTGACCCAACCAAGGGCTCTGGAGTTGTAAGAATCTGGGCCTGTGGACATTACTAACCCTTTGTATCTTTTATTAGTTTATTTAGGATTTCTTCATCTATATTCATTAATGAAATTTATCTATGATTTTCTTTCTCTCTTTTTGTTCTTCCTGGTTTAGGTATCACAATCATATTTGTTTCATAAAAGGAGTTTGGTAGGGCTCCTTCTTTACATATTATTCTAAATAATTTATTAAATATTAGAATAAGCTGATCTTTAAATGTTTGGTAGAGTTCACTTGTAAATCATTTTATCCTGTTGTTTTTTTCTTAGGATTTTCATTTATGGCCTATTAAATTTCTTTTTCTAAAATAGGTATCCTTAGATATTCTATTTCCTCTGTTCTTAGTCTAAGAAGTTTATATTTTGCTAAATATTCTTCCATTTCACTTAAATTATTAAATTTGTGGGCATACAAGTGGACAAAATAGCTCCTAATAATTGCTTTGAATGAATATACATTTGTTAAGGAACTAACATAAATCTAAGAATACATTAGGTTTTTGACTCTTACATTCCCATTTTGATAAATATTGAGCCTTGTAGCCCATCGAAATCCCCTAAATTGCATTAACCACTGAGGCATGGTTCCTCTATCCTTTATTTGTGTTATTGATTTATTTAGCCCATAAGTTACATAGAAAATGAATGAATGAATGATTGAATGAGTGAATGGATGAAAAAATTTATTAAGCCCTGCTGTATGCTCAGCACTGTGCTTAGTAATAGGGATATACGTAGAAAAGGGAGATATTTCCCTTTCTTAAAGAGCTCACACTGTAATAGGGGGAGGTAACACATATAGGAGGGATAAACTACAGGACAAGTGGAAAGAGGAGGAAACCCTACAAGTGGTGAGACTGAAAAAAAAAAAAGACCCAGAGGTTGTATGGGGATCTTAGAAAACTTTATACATGCCCCTGTTAAGTTTCATCTTATTAAATTCTATATATCATTTCCAGATTATCTCATTTAGCATGCTTTCTCCCTTGTTCTGGCAAAGGTCATTAGATGGGGCTCACACTTGTGGATTTGAATATATGCTGACTACAAACAGCACATTGACCCTAAGAATGGTCATCAAATTGGGCAAATTCAAATGGTACCCAATTTTCAAAAGAGGGAAGAGGATAGAACTTACAAACTATATTGCCCTTGACTTTAATTTCTGAGAAAATTGAATCACTAAAGAGATAGTTGTCAGGTATGTAGTAACAAACTATTTCTTTATGAAGGATTTATTATTTGCAAGGCACTGTGCCAAGCACTGGGGATACAAAGAAGACAAAAAAATTACCTACAAACCCTGCTTCAAGAAGCACACATACAATAAGAGAGATAATATGCTGACAAAATTGAACATACAATATATATGCAATGTATGGAATTTTCTTTCAATATATGATCTTTCTACCCTTAAACGGAGTAATCTCTCCATCCTCATGTTTTATGGCATCGACCTCCCCACTTTCTCCAAATTATTCTTATTTGTTTTGTATACATTTCATTTTAATTATCTATTTACATGTTTTCATTTAATAAAACCTAAGATCCTTATAGGAGACTACTATCTCATTTTTTATGAAGTATTTATTTATTTAAAACCCTTACCTTCTGTCTTAGAATCAATACTGTATTGGGTTCTAAGGCAGAAAAGTGGTAAGGGCTAGGCAATGGGGGTTAAGTGACTTGCCCAGGGTCATACAGCTAGGAAGTGTCTGAGGCTAGTTTTGAACCCAGGACCTCCTGCCTCTAGGCCTGACTCTTAATCCACTGAGCCACCTAGCTGTCCCCATTGATGAATTATGGCCATGGAGACCCTTATTCCTAACATGAGGCATACTTAGTATTTTAGGCAAATATAGGAAAACAAGTGGTAGATTTGCTCCTTCCTCACACTATGATGGTTGATTAATTTAGAGTAATGAAGAATCTTCTGATTACTTCCAGAAAGGCTACAGATGCAAGAAAACCTGAAACAGAACTGAATATGATTACAAAAAGTCTGAGTAAATGAGCTTGATCTAGCTCTTCTCTCAGAGCATTGGCTGAGGAAGACTTCAATGCCTTGCCAGGTGAGAGGGGAGTGGGGTTGCAAGCTATATATATTTTTTCCCATCCAATCACTAGATGTCCATGATCTCTTGGTGAATTTCTGTTTCTTTTGTCTCTGTGTTATTTCTTTCCTGATCTTCAATGCATGGATATTAAGGGACAGAACTGACCAGGTTATGACTTTGTGAGATCAGAAGAGCTATCAGAGATCCTTCAGCAATGGGAGTTTGAGGCAGAGATCACCAACTGTGGTAATAGCATCAGTCAAGTCTGGTGGGGAGTCAGTACAATTGATGACTGACCTTTTGGAGTGGCTTTAACCAGTGGATCTTCCCATCAGTTGAGACACTTCATCCAAGCAGAAACCATTCCAACTGAGCGAGTGAGTGATGAATCCCTCTTTGTGGAAGCAATACACCAAAGTGAACTTGGTGAGGATTCTTCAGAGAGAGAAAAGGATGCCCAGGGCTGAGTCTCAAATAATCCTTAATCCTTTATGTTTTCCATATATATTTAAATATCTTTGAATTTTAAGATTGAGCTCATTCTTTCCAGGAACCCTGGATATATAAGGAGAGAATGTATTCTGTACAGTCTCTGTAAATATCCCTATACAAAAATTTTTGAGTTGAAATGGTGGATTGATATTATAAAAGAGAACTCTGAATGAGAGCTACTGAGCCATGTTAGAAGCTACTGTTCTTCAGTTACATCTAAAATCCCAAGAAAAGGAATGGTTAACTGCCCTCTTGGGACCCAACATATCAGAGCAAAGGGAATTGGGGAAAGTGAGTTTAGAGCAAGTGTTGCATTGTCTTTCTATTTCCATTGCTTAGCATAGTGATGCCCTTAATTCATGGTAAACCAAATTGAATTTGTCTCATTAAAGATCCTAATCACATTCTCCCTTGGATGCTTTGTGTGTCTATCTTTTGCTCCCTCTTAGAGTATAAGATTCATGAAAGCAATGGCAGTATTTCAGCCATTGCATGTTTCTCAGTCCCTGCTTTAGTATTTTGTACATATCTGATACTAAAAAGGAGAAGGGAAGAAGAAGGATAACAGCGAAGGGAAAAAGCATTTTATATAGCACTTATGTGCAGGCACTGTGCTTAGTGTTTTCCAAATGGTAAAAATTAGTTGAATTCAAATGAAAGCTCTCCAACTCTTCCATTCTAGCACCTACCTGGCCTCACACTTGTTTCTGTGCCTGTGCATCATAGAAACTTGGGCTTTGGAACTAGAAGGATTTTTAGAAATAATCTGGTTGAGTCCCCTGATTGAGATGAAGAAAATGAGGTTTAACGAGGAGGAAGTATTTCCCCAAAATTACATGGGTAACAAAAAGCAGAGATTTGCTTTTGATTCCCTACCTTCCCCCTCTATCTCCTGGATCCCATCTTTTTTTCATCTACTACTACAGATCGACTGAAGAGTTAGCTAAAATCCTACTCCAAGGATGAAGCTGTCCCCAAATGTTCTAGGCCACTGGAATTTTAGCCTTCTCTCACATTCTACAACAGTCACAGGCTATGAATGCTTTAAAAGTACCTGGTTCTCTTTTGCTGAGAGAGACAGACAGAGAGACAGAGAGACAGATGATAGATGTTGACAAGTGGAAAACAGAGACAGAGAGAAAGATGAGAGAAAGAGTGACAGAAAAGTAGAGACAGAGAAAAGAAGAGAGAGAAAAAGAAAGAAAGGAAGAGAAAGAGAGAAGGGTGAGAAAAAGATTGAGCTAGTAGGAAAGACAGAGAGGAGGGAGGGAGAGAGAGAGAGAGAGAGAGAGAGAGAGAGAGAGAGAGAGAGAGAGAGAGAGAGAGAGAGAGATTTTAAGAGACAAAGATGAACAGAGACAGACTTCAGAGACACAGATAGAAGGAAGGAAGAGAAAGACAGAAAGGAGAGAAAGCAAGATAGTTGAGAGAGAAGGAGCAAAAAAGAGAGAAAAGAGAATTTGAAAGAGATTGGAAGAGACTTTGAGAGAGACAGACACTGAGAAATATTCAATATAGAGTCGCGGTTAAGGTTAGAGCCATTCAGCACAGGGGGAAGTATGTAGTAAGGATTCCATAAATACTTCATGAAAAATTTCTTCCAGGTGACTGTACACCATCATGCATGGTTAATTATAAGTCCGATTAATGGGGCACTTGAAGGATTGCAAAGCACTTTCCTTACTGATAATCTTACGAGGGAGCTAAGGGCAAATGTTATACTCCCCAGTTTATTGATGAGGAGCTGTGGGAGATTGAGCTGTATCTGAGAAGAGTTTCAGAATATGACTAGCCTACATCCATGCTGCTCCTGGTAATGAGGATGATGAGGGCTAAAATGAAATCAGGTTGTTTTGCTTAACTCCTCAAGGTAGGTGATGCTTTAGGCATGTTGTAGGACAGGGTTCTGAGCCCAATAAGAATGAATGGCTCCTACCTACTGTGTGTGGTGGCTCATACCTACAATCTTTCTTATTTGGAGGAAGCTGAAGTTGGTGGATCAACTGAGTTCAGGTGTTCCAAGGTAAGACAGGGCTAAAGTCAATTCAGTGGATTCAAGAGACCCAGAAACAACATGGTGATCCCTTCAGGAGTAGGGAGTGAGGGGTGGGGGGAGGAATGGGGACATCAGGCTGCTTAAAGAGGGGTAACCTGGCCCAGATTAACAATGAGTGGGTCCAAAGGTGCTGATCAGCAGTGGGGTGGGGACATAAATGTTTGCCCTAGTTGGGTGAGAAAGGGAAACCAAGTTTCAAAAAGAAAAAAAGGAAATAATGGCTTATTCTAAGGATTTTTACTTACTAGGCTATTCTGTTTCGCATTACCACCTTGATGAATGCTGCCTTTATGTCCTTATTCCTAAGGCTGTAGACCACTGGGTTGAAGAGGGCAGTGAACACATTGTAGAAAAGTGAGACCTGCTTGTCTCTCTCTGGGGAGTAGTTGGAGTTGGGCCTCATATAGATGTATATGGCAGGTCCATAGAACAGAGTGACCACAGTGAGGTGAGAAGCACAAGTGGAAAAGGCCTTACACCTGCCTTGTGTAGACTTGATCTTGAGGATAGACATGGTGATGCGGACATAGGAGGCCAGGATTAGTGAAAGAGGGACTAACACTATGAAGACGCTTATGATGAAGTCTACTACCTCAATCAAGTGTGTGTCCATGCAGGCCAAGCTTCGGACTGAGGGACCCTCACAGAAGTAGTGATTGACCATATTGGGGCCACAGAAGGGGAGACTCATGGTAAAATAGGTATGGGGTAGGGAGAGGAAGAAACCACAGGTGCAAGTCCCTACCACTAATCTCACACACAAATTCCAGTTGAGGATGAGTGTGTAACGCAATGGGAAGCAGATGGCTACATAGCGATCATAGGCCATGACTACAAAGATGATGCACTCACTGAGACCCAGGGCACTAAATATATACATCTGCAGCCAGCAACCTCCAAAGGAGATGAATTTAGAACTGGAAAGGAGGTGCACCAACATCTGAGGCACAGTGTTGGTGACATAGCCCAAGTCCAATAGGGAAAGGACACTGAGGAAAAAATACATTGGTGTATGGAGGTGGGAATCCAGAGAGATCAGGAGGATGATGAGTCCATTGCCCAGGACTGAGCAGAGGTAGAGAAGGAGAAAGATGATGAAAAGGATCCTATTTGAGGTGGAGTCACTGGAGAAGCCAAGCAGGATAAATTCAGTAACAGAACTATGGTTCGATGCTGGTAACATTGAGATAGCAGGGACCTGAAAAGGGAAAAAGAAAAGATGATGGAGTCCAGAAACCTCAACATTGGTCAAGGGCTGGATAGATACAGGGCTTTCTGAGATCTTTAGTTGAAATCCTGATGTTGAAAAGTTCTTCCCTCAGAGCTTTGGTACAATTCTAAAATCATGGATTTTAGAACCTTGGGGATCTTTAAAAATAATCTAGCTTAATCCCTCATTTCACACATGAGGATCTCATAAAGATGATTTACTCAAGACCACATATCAGATAAGGAGAAGAGGAGGAACAAGGGTTGAGGTCTCTTGTTTGCTTATTCAGTGCTGTTTCAGTGGTGCCCCACTCTTTCCTTTTTGGGCATCCTCTGATTTTTATATGATCTCAGAGGAAAATATCTCAGAAAGCATTTTCCAGGACTTCTACCTGAACAAGAGTCTTCTCTAGACTATCTCCAACAAAAGGACATCTAGCTTTTGCTGAAAGATCTGTATTGGTATCCTTTATTCTTTTCAGTTAGCTTTAACTTGAGGAAACTTTTCTACATACTAATTTGAGATTTGCTCTTTAACTTCCACTTAGTGCCTTGAGTTCCCCACTGTGAATTCAGACAAAATAAGCATTTCCTCATTTTGAAAATTATTCCCCATCTTAATGAGGTCTAAGATCACACTCTCTTTTTTGTCAACTATTTCCTACTTTTCATTCATAATGACCCTTCAAGCCCACTAAGACCATTAGGTCTTTTTTCCATGTGAATTATTGCTTGCCATATTCTCTCTATCTGGTATAAAGTGTTTGTACCCTATCTGAATAGGATCTCAATGATTTTCAAGAGGTGTGAAGTTGCTGGCTTTTTTCCCTGACCACTGTACCACCCAGAATTTCATGAACAAACAAAATTCCTAAGCGCACCTCTTTTTGAGGTAAGGGGCAAGACTCCATGTATCTTTTGAAGAATTCCTGGAAATTTCTGCCAAGTCAGGGAAAATCTTAGGTTGGGAGAGATCATCTAATCCCCCCACCCCCCTCCATTTTACAAGTGAAAAAACTGAGGCATATCAATTGAGGAATTTGCTGAAGATTACATATGCTATAAGTAGTCTAAGGTCTAAACCCATCTTTATTTCTATCTTGTTATACTCTTACAATCAAAGCCACCCCTTCTAAGATTGATTAAAATGGAGAAAAGATGACCATAGCAATTAATGAAATAGCTTATTAGGGCAAGGTAGGTTTTCACTCTGTATAGTTAGAAGGAGCCATCCCATGTCTGAGATCATGCAACTCTCTTCTGAAATTTCAAATGATATAAAATATTTCTTAAATCAATGATACCTAATAAATGTGAGAATCAGTTGAAATAAAAGTGAATCTGTTGAAGAAATTGGGGATATTCAGGCTGCAAAGGATAAAACTCAGAGAGTATCTGGGTATTTGAAGGGTTGGTTTTTTGGCCACAGAATGTGGTAATGGGTGGAAGATGAAAAGAGGTAAATTTAAGCCAAATTGGTTACTTGTGAGAAGAGTCAGAGTGAAAGGAGAAAGAACAGCATTAAAGGGGGAAAATAAAATGTAGGGAGATATACAGATAATAATAATAACTGTGAATGTGAACAGGATGAGCTTACCCATTAAAAGGAAATGTATAGCAGAGTGCATTAACCAGAACCCTATGTTATTATTGTTTACAAGAAACCCAGTTGAGTCAGGGAGACACAAATAAAGGGAAGTGGTTAGATCAGAATATATTGTGCTTCATGTGAACTAAAAAAAGCAGGAGTAGCAATCATGATCTCAGACAAAGCTAAAGCAAAAATAGATCTAATTAAGAGAGATAAGGAAGGAAATTATATGTTGGTAAACAGTACTAAAGAAAAGTAAGTAATATCAATAGTAAATATTTATGTACCAACTAATATAACCTCCAAGTTATAAAAGAGAAATTAGATGAACTTCAAGTAAGACTATACGTATGTGGGATCTCAACCTTACTCTCTCAGAACTAGTTAAATCTAATTAAAAAATAAATAAGAAAGAAGTAAAAGAAGTGAATAAAATTTTAGAAAAGTTAGATTTAACTTCTGCAAAATTTTGAATGATGACAAAAAAGCAATATACCTTCTTTTCAGTAGTACATGGAATTTACACAAAAATTAACCATGTACTAGGACATACAAACTTCATAGCCAAGTGCAGAAAAACTGAAGTAATAAATGCATATTTTTAATCATAATGCAAAAAACATTATAATCAATAAGAGCCCATGGAAAAACAAATAAAACAATAATTAGAAATTAATCTAATTTTAAAAAATGGATGGGTCAAAGAACAAATTATAGAAACAATCAACAATTTCATTAACGAGAAGGACAGTGGGGAGACAACATATCAAAATTTATGAAATACAGTCAAAGCAGTACATAGCTGTATTTTTATATCTCTGAATACTTCATGTTGTGGAAGAGAGAGAAATGTTAAAATGAATGAAAAGACTGGATTTTTCAAAGCTCTCTCAGGAAAAGATGAGATGGAACTCTGCTGCCATAGGGGGATGGGAATGGAATATTCCAGCTAAGTTAAAGGTGGAGCCATTGGGAACTGCTGGGTTCTTCTCTCCTTGGCTTGAAGAGGGAAAGAACAAAATCCATATTGAGCAGACAAAGCTATACCCACTAAATCCTTTGCTGAGCAGTAGAAGATCCAGATCATTCATCTGATATAATAGTAAAATAGAGACTTTTTCCCTTTGGGGAAGGCAATAGTCTATCCTGCTGAAGATTCAGTCAACCATATCTCTGAGACAAGAAGTACAACATCTTGAGTCCACAAAGACTAACACAGTCTGGGGCTCCAGACTTGTGCTTCAACCCCCCTGAACTCATCTATAGGAAGGGAATAGTCAGGGACTTCCTGTTTCCTCTATCCTCGTTTATACCTTAACCCTTTACCTAATTAATAGATATTTTTGCTTTACTGAAGATTCAACTATCTTAAATGTACTAGAGGGGGAGTACAAATACATCAACTAAAGAAGAAAGAGACTGAAGGGGATTTCCTTTTACCCTTCAGCTCTAATCATATCTGACTCCATTATTCAGATAGCTCTGTTGGGGGTGGGGGTGGATTGTGGGGGTGGGTGGGTGGGGGTGGGGTTGGGGGAGGTTGAGGGGGTGGGGAGGGAAAATTGGTGTTACTCTTTATCTGTTCCCTCTCTCTTGAGTATCTGTCCAGACTTTGGTTCCTTCTTGATTTCCCCACTAGTACAATGTCAATAGAGGAAAAGCATATTAATGAATTGGGCATGCGACTTAAAAAAAAAAGTGGAAAAAGAAAAAATAAAAATCACCAGTTAAAGACCAACATAGAAATCCTCTATTCAACTAATAAATAAGATTAGGGGTTGATTCTGTGGGAAAAATAGATCATTAGTCAATTTGATTTTAAAAAAGGAAAGAAGAAAATCACATTACCAGCATCAAAAATGAAATGGGTGAATTCGCCTCCAATGAAGAGGAAATTAAAGTGATCATTAGGACCTACTTTGCTAAATTATCTAACAATAAATCCAACAATCTAGGTGAAATAGATGAATATTTATAAAATTACAAATTGCTCATATTAGTGGAAAAGGAAATAGAATACTTAAATAATCCAATCTGAAAAAAAGAAAAAATTAAAGAAGCCATCAAAGAACTCCTGAAGGAAAAAATCATCAGGGCCAGATAGATTTACAAGTACATTTTGTCAAACATTTAAAGAAAAATGAATCCCAATACTATATAAACTATTTGGAAAAAAAATAGGCAAAGGATGAATCCTACCAAATTCTTTTTATGATACAAATATGGTGCTGATATGTAAGTCAGGAAGACCAAAACCAGAAAGAGAATTATAATTTCCTTAAAGGATATCAATTAAAAATCATGAATAAAATATTAACAAAGAGATTACAGCAATATATCACTAGGATCATTCATTATGTCCAGGTGGGATTTATACCAGAAATGGAAAGCTAGTTTAATATTATGAAAAAATCAGCATAATTAACCATTTCAATAACCAAATTTAACAGAAATAACATGATTACTTCAATAGATGTAGAAAAAGCCTTTCACAAAATACAAACTCTTTTATATTAAAAACTAGAAAGCATTAGAATAAATGGGCCTTTCCTTAAAATAAGTAGTATTTTTTAAACCCATCAATAAGTATCATCTGCAATGGGGATAAGTTATAAACTTTACCAATAACATCAGGGGTGAAGCAAGGATGTCCATTATTACCATTATTATTTAATATTGTACTAGAAATGCTAGCTTTAGCAATAGGAGAAGAAAAAGAAATCAAAGGAATTAAAGTATGCAATAAAAAACCAAATTATTACTCTTCAGATGGTGTACTTAGAGAATCAACTAAAAAATAGTTGAAATAATTAATGATTTTAGTAAAGTTTCAGGATATAAAATAAACCCACACAAACCATCAGCATTTCTATATACCAAAAAAGTCCAGCAGTAAGAGACAGAAATAGAAATTCCTTTTAAAATAATTCCAGTTAATATAAAACATTTGGGAATCTACTTGCCAAGACAAATGCAGGAATTATATCAACATAATTAAAAAATACTTTTCATACAAAGTCATATCTAAAGAATTGGAAAAATATTAATTGTTCAAGGTAGGCCAGGCTAATATAATAAAAATGACAATTCTACCTAAATTAATTTGCTTATTCACTGCCATACCAATAAAACTACTGGAAATTATTTTATAGAAATAGAAGCAGAAAAAAAAATAAAATTTTAGTGGAAGATAAAAATCAATAATATTAAGGGAATTAGTGAAAAAAATGTGAAGAAAGTTGGCCTAACAGTATCAGATCTCAAATTGTAGTATAAAGCAGTAATTATCAAAATAATTATTTTGTAATTATCAAAATAATCTGGTACTGGCTAAGAAATATAATGGTAAATGAATGGAATACATATTCCATATATATATTTATACATACATATATATATGGTCATATACCAATATAAATATGAGTATATGACTGTACCTATTTAGTGTCTGATAAACCCAAAGATCCCAGCATTTGGGATAAGAAATCACTATTTGACAGAAGACTGCTGGGAAAGCTGGAAAATAGTATGCCAGAACCAAATATAGACCAAAACCTCACCCTTTATACAAAGATAAAGGTCAAAATGAGTATATGATTTAGACATAAAAGATGATACCATCAGTAAATGAGAGGAACACAGCATGGTTTACTAGTCAGATCTGTAGAGAAGGGAAGTATTTATGACCAAACAAGAGATAAAGAACATTCTAAGATATAAAATGAATAATTTTGAATATGTTAAATCGCAAGGTTTATGTACAAGCAAAACCAATGCAACCAAGATTAGAAGGGAAATTGCAGACTGGGAAAAATTTTTATAATAAATTTCTCTGATAAAGATTTAAGTTACATTTATAAGAATACAAGCCATTACCCAGTTGACAAATGGTCAAAAGATATGGACAAATAGTTTTCATATGAAGAAATCAAAGCCATCAATAATCATGTAATAATTTTCTAAATCACTCTTGATTAGAGAAATGTAAATCAAAACAACTCTGAATTACCACCTCATACCTATCATATTGGCCAATATGACAGTAAAGGAAAGTGATAAAGGTTGGAGGGGATGTGGCAAAATTGGGACACTAATGCATTTTTGGTGGAGTTGTGAACTGATCTAATCATTCTGGAGGGCAATTTGGAACCATGCCCAAAGGGCAATAAAAATGCATATCCTTTGATCCTGTGATACCACTTCTGAGTCTGTATCCCAAAGAGATCCAAAAAAGGGGGAAGGTTCTACTTGTACAAAAATATTTCTAGCAGATCTAGAACAAATGGCTGAACAAATTGTGATATATAATGGTCATGGAATACCATTGTACTATAAGAAATGATGAACAGGATGATTTTAGTAAAAGCTATAAAGACCTACATGAACGGATGCAGAAATAAATAAGCAGAATCAAGAGAACATTGAACATAGTGACAGCAATATTGTATGATCATCAACTATGAAAGGCTTAGGTACTGTCAGCATTATAATTATCCAGAACAGTTCTGAAGGACTTATGACAAAGAATGCTATCTACCTCCAGAGAAAGAACTATTGGAGTCAGAATAGAGATCAAAACACACTATTTTTCACTTTATTTTACTTGTTTTTACTTTGAGATTTTGGTTTTACATGTGTATTCTCTTACAACAATGAACTATATGGAAGTATGTTTTGTATGATAATGCATGTATAATCAAGGAAAAAAGTCTCTGTATATGTTAGAGACATGTATTTGTAGAGGACTGAGATGAGGACCTGTATGACTTTTTTCTGAAAGCATTGAGCAAATGAGACATTGAGTGGGATTAACAAATGCATAAATTTTTACCACCCCAGCCATGTCTCCCTCATTATTTCCACCATGAAACAAGCACAGATCCATTAACACCCACATTTCCCACTCACAGATTCTTCAACTCTTTCAGCCTCAATCAGAGGTCCATGACCTACCTTATGCCCTGACACAGATCCATAAAATTTCTCATTCTTACTCCCTGAGCATCAATTCTTCTAAAGTCTGGGGTAGAGACAGGAGGAAGCATGCCATGGGATCAAGCCACCACCACCATGTGAAATATCATCTCTATTAATAAATGACTGGAAAGAAACCAGAACCCTTCATCTAAGAGCCAAAGAAATAGCTTTATCCCTTTCCACTGCACAATCCCAGAATATCAGCCTGTTTCCACCCCTGCTTCTGCAGCCATCCTCCAAGGGAGTCCTTGGAAGGCAATGCTTTGATAACTTCCTCTGAAGGTGCTGCAACCACCATTTCTTGGAAAGGTACAGCTATTGGAGACCCATAAAAGAAAGTTCTTGTCACCAAATTTTGAAACACTGTCAAATGATTTCAGCATCAGAAATGGATATTATATCAATGGGAATGATATTAAAGAAAACGCATTACCATGCCGTGTTCCTGTATCCTAAAGATGTTGTATCCATTCCTATCCCCTTCCCTTTTGAAATGAGAGTTCTTTGAGAATAGGAATGGACTTACTCTTCCATTTGTATCCTTAGTGTTTACTAGGTAGGGTGCTTTACAAAAAGCAAGTGTTTCTATTATTCCTCCATTTAAGTTCATAGATCCTCTAAATCTCTCCATGAACCTGTGGGCTCTAGGTAAAGAATTCTTGGTCAAGGAATTAATGAGGAATTAGTTGGAGAAAACAGGAAAGAAAAGAGAAGAAATGATGAAGGGATGGAAAGGTTATAAACAAAAGGAATGGGAACTGAGGGGAGAGAAGTGGTAAAAATGAGGGAATGGGCTGGATGGGAGAGATAGGAGGTGGAAAGCTTCCTTTTCTTCACATTCTCTCTATCTGCCAGCCAAGCTTTCACAGCCTCTCTGTCAATAACCCATCTTTCTGAAGTTCTCCAAATCTACCCTCCTCTGGATCCTTAGCTTCTGCCTTTTCTTCTTTCTTTCTTTGTTCCTTTCTTCTTGCTCTTTTTTCTCTGCCCAGATCAGTCTTCCCAGACAGAACCATTACCTCACTCTTCAGATACATGAAATACAAAGACCTCCAATGCATAGATCACTTGTTTCTTTGAACAGCAATATGAGTCTAGACAAAGGGTCTAGGTTACCAGAAAGGCCAGTGGATTCCAGGTCACTCCAAGAGGTTACCAGGCAAGATCTGGACATAAGGCAACTCATGGGCTTATTCTCCCACCTTTTCTTCCTTTATAAGCTCACTCACTGCCACCAGACCTGGCCTCAGGCCACTACTGCTTCTTCCAGATCAGAGAACCCTTTCTGCCAGGGCAGAGAAGGTGTGTGTGTGTGTGTGAGTGTGAGTGTGTGTGTGTGTGTGTGTGTGTGTGTGTGTGTGTGTGTGTGAGAGAGAGAGAGAGAGAGAGAGAGAGAGAGAGAGAGAGAGAGAGAGAGAGAGAGACTTCTGGGAAACACTGATGTAGTGCCTAAGGAGAGAGTCCCCTAGCCCTGCTGATGAGAGGAGAAGCCACATCCCTATTGACCAATCAACTAGGGTTTTTATGACACTATGTGATGGCCAGGTCTCCTTAGAGAAATGATAGAGAGAAGCACCTGCCTCTTCTATCCCACACCCAGGAGGATCTGTCTTCTCTTGCCTTGTCTAACCCCTACTCCAGGAGATTATCCAGGAATAAATTTCCTGGGAATCCTAATTATCAGAAGAAGTTTACAAAAATGGAGAACTAAGAAAGAGAAAAGCAATATGGAAGGAGGTTTCTCATTATCTGTACTCATTTGGGAAATAAGCGGGTGGGGGGGTGAAGAAGGGAAAAGACAGGTAAATCTAAGTCATTGGAATCTTTATTCAGATTCTCTTCTGAGCTTTTGAAGCTTTCTTCTACCCTTGTCCTTCTACTCCTAGGGAAGGGAAGGGAAAGAGAAAAGGGTTTCAGGGATTGGAAGAGGATGATGGAGAGAAAGATAGGCAGAAGAAATGATCAGGAGGGCTGGTCAAGGGGACAGACAGAGGGAGAAGGCATGGGGTCAGGGCCAGAGGACTTAGGAATGGGAGGCATGTAGGAAAGATAGGTAAAAATGTTAGAGGAAATTCTCAACACTAGGAATGCAAATGTTTCATACTCCTTTGTCAAAGTTGGCCCTATGCTCAGCTCCAATAGAGGGATGCATGTGGTTTAAATGCAGAAAACTTGAACAGCCCCACTTAGAAAAATCTATTGACCCATAAGGCCACCATCCTTCTTCTTTTCCTGCTTCTAAAATGTTTGCCATCAGGTTCACTAATAGGTTAGCCAACTCAGCCCCCTTACAACAGGTGTCCTGAATGGTACTTTTATGTGAACTTGTTTTTTCATTTTCTATAACAGACGTTGGGGAAGGTAACCACACAATGCTTGGCATATTGTTTATTGACTGTTTGACCAACCACCATCCACCACTCCATCCCTCAGTGATATAACCTTGGTTCTTTATATAGGAGTATATGTTGGCCATTACTTGTCATACCTAACCTCGAGCCCTTATACAAAAAGCCCTAACCCTATGCCTTACAAAGATAGTATGCTATTTCAGTTAAATGAACTTAAAGGTCATATTCAAGCAAATAGTTTAATTAAATTAGGGAACATGTAATGATGTAAAGGAAATACACCAGAAACAAGCAATCCCAGAAACTGTGGCCTGAGCAAGTCCCTTAATGTCTTTCTGTATTGCTATGGATGCAATGTTGTGAACCTGGTCCCTCTTACCCCTGTGTCCTAGCCCTGACCTTGGGACCATTCTATTGACTTGGGTAGTGTAAAGATAATTTTAGGGTTGTGACTTAAATCTAAATTAATTGGTTGCCAGGGGAAAAATCCCAAATAAAATACCCAAGTCAGTCTGGAAATTTATGGTAATTTTAATTAATATAGAGGGAAGGATTTAAGGAGAAAGAGGGAAGAGGGTATAGGATTTCTCCTGCCTGGCCTATGCCAGGGGGAGTTCAAGATTTCTGCCACTAGGTCTCTGAGGGAGATTAGAGGCTTCTAAGAGGATAAGTTTGGAAAGTAAAGGAGAAAAAACTCAGCCAGAAACTCACCACTGAATCAGACAATAGCTTGCAAGATGCCAAAAGGCCCAGCATGCTGCCATCAGGCAAATCTCCACTGCCAAAAGGTCCTGGAGAGAGGAAGTGAGCCAAATATAGATATCTTTTATCCCTGTGTCCCCTCCTCTAAATGCCCATTCTTTAGTTTTCATCTTCTTTGATTAGATTATATCTTTTAGTTACTTAACAATTCTTTGTTAAGTTCACCTTTTATTAGTTACCTGACCTTTATATGATTAATTTACCCTTTATAGTTACTTAACATCTTTTTTGTATTAAGATCTAAAAATGGACTTAACTTAAAGTTCTAGCTTCACTATAAAGTAAAAACTAAGTACCTTCATTGTTCAGTCATGAGATTACAACTTTATCTTCTTCATAAAGTAAGATCTAAATAGGGTGGAGTAATGTAAAGTTCACAAGACATTCCTGATTTTGTTAGTCTAAGTATCTTCATTGTTACAATCAGGAGATAGCTAAATCCAATCTTCATAGTAGTAACTCATCATAAGAACAAGATTAGGGACAGCTTAGGAATTTGGGTGGATTCATAAACGACTTTGATGTGGAGGCTCATTTTGTCCACATTCTGGGAAAGTAAGGCTAGCTCAAGTCTATAAATCAGACATTGGCAAGAGCAAAGGGCCTTCTAAAACTCTAAGTATTAATATTGTCTATGCTTAACATCCAATCAAAGCAAAAGGAAAGGAGACAACTCAGAGTCTCCATAATCTTTGAAGAATATTTCTTATGTGTGGCCATAGCCTTCTTCTGGCCCTTCCTTTCCCTTTCTCACTCCATATCTATGTGTTCATACCGCACACACACAACCCCCTGGCAAAGTTACCATTGTAATACTCTTCACCCTAAAATCTTCTCAGAGAGGTAATCTAGCTAGATTTTTTAATGAATAGTGAGCTAGTCCTAGAGTCAGGAAAACTTAAGGTAAAGTTGTGCTTCATCATGGGGACTGTTAGGGGTGGAGCCAAGATGGTAGAGTAAAGCAGAGAAGCTCAAGGTAACCATGAGAATCCCCTCCTATCAATATTTAAATAAAGCTACAAAATTAATACAGGCGTGGGAGAACCAACAAGGAGACAGAGATAAACAATGTTCAAGAAAAGAAAGACTTAAAAAGGTAGGCAGAGAACATCTAGAGCAGCGGTTCTCAACCTCTCAATTTGTAGCAATGAGAATACATAATGCATATCAGGTATTTACATTCCAAATCATAACTGTAGCAAAATTACAGTTTTGAAATAGCCACCAAAATAATTTTTTGGTTTGGAGTCACTGCAACATGAAGAACTGTATTTCAGGGTCATTAGAAAGGTTGAGAACCACTGATCTAGAGCATAAGGGTGAGAGGGAAGCACAGTCAGCAAGACTATAGCAAGGAGTGAAGAGCAAGTCATGTGCAAGCCTCCCCACTACCCCTCACCTGTTATCTCAGGTTTGGAACTCAAGACCAAGCCAAAATTCAGATACTGAAATCTTGCCTAAGCAAATAGAGGTCCAAGTCAACCCATACCCCTTCAGGTTTTAAACTGGTGGTGAAACCTGGAATCCTCAGCCAGGGCAATCTGTGCTGAAGTGGGGTGATCTGTGCGGGCTCAGAGGAAGCCAGGTGTCCCAGTCTGGGCCTATGGTGAGGATATAGATCCCAGCTTGGGGTAATTGGTTGACCCAAGGGGAAGTCTGGATCTTTTTGCCAGGGTTTCAGAGTGGAACTCCATGACAGGACAATCAACTATGTGCCTGATTAGACCAAGTACACAATGAGACCAAAAATTGTGCCTAAGCCTGGAGCTAGAATTTGAATAGCCCCTGACCTCATCAAGTTCAGAGTGAGATAAAAAGCTTATGCCCAAGCCCAAGGCAAGTCCTTAAGCTATTAGCTTCTCAAAGGTTAATTGAATCAACACTAGGAGGAGGCCCTCAGAGTTCCCAACCCTCAGGCCATCATTCCACCTTGGAACTAAAACTGGCAGAAGTCCAGAAAATAAGCTAATGTCAGCAACAATGAAGGACTGGCATTTAATAAGGGATCCTAACCTAGAAAATAGAGCATTCATAGGATAGAGCAAACAACAAAAAAACCAATAATGCTAAAGACTTTTTATGGAGACAAAGAGCAAGGTACAGACACAGAAAGGACAGTGAAAGCAAAACAGACACAAAATCCAAAAGAAAAATGTGGATTGAACATAGATTCTGGAAGAGCTCAAAAAGACTTCAAAATATAACTAAGGAAAGCAGAGGAAAAGTGGGGAAAAGAAATGAAAGTGATGCAAGAAGAAATGGGTCAATTGAAAAAGGAGAACCAAAAACTGACAGAGGAAAATCAGGTCTTAAAAACAGAATTGACCAACTAGAAACTAATGATTTCATGAGAAATCAAGAAATAATAAAGGAGAAACAAAGGAATGAAAAAACAGAGGAAAACATGAAATATCTTGTTGAAAAAACAACTGACCTTGAAAATAGATCCAGGAGAGACAATTTGAGAATTATTGGATGACCAGAAGGCCGTGATCAAGAAAAAATGTTGGATATCATAATACAAGAAATTAGCAAAGAAAACTGCCCAGATATTCTGTGATAGAGGCTGGTACTAAAGAAAATGTGCCAGACTGAAGAGTATGTGAAATTGATCACCTCAATGGGGGAGGGGCCCCAGGAGGGAATTTCCTGAGGAGGGAAGACTCTGGCTGGAGAGCAGTGAGGTCTCTCTGTCTTGAGACATTGAAGAGAGAAGGTAGATAAAGACTTTCTCCTGAGGGTTACCCATTTTTTCCTGCTGGTGACTGGAACTCTTTCCCCCCAACACTTCCCAATTGAAGGGACTTTCTGAAGAGAAAACCTGAGCAGACTTTACCTCAGATCCTGTTGCCCAGGGGTGAGTCAACCTGACTTTCTCTTAGGGGGCTCAGGCTGCCAAGGCCCGAGTTCCCCCCAAACTCGAGGAGGGACAAAAAGGGTTTAGATAAAGACAGGGATCCCCTTTTCCCACTTTCCTTTTCCCATTCTTCCCTGCCCATTATTCCTTTATATTACCTGATTGAGTTAACATTAAAGTTATCTGTTCCCCAACCTGAATGTGAGTAAAATGGATCAAGGGGAGACCTTTTGGTCTCAAGTAGTGGAGGGGGGCAAGAGGGACAAGAGCAAATTGGAGGGAGCAGCTTTGTCTAAGGAAGGAAAGTAAAAGGGGGAAAATCTTCAAACCCCCTCTCCTCTCTCTGAGCCAACCCATTACAGCTGCTGTCTCCCCTGAACCCCACTTTGTGGAAAGAAGGGGGTTCTCCTCTCTTTCCCCCTCTCCATACCTTGGGGTACAAGTCTCCCCTTGGGGGTACATTCCCTTCCTTTCTCTTTTATTTTTTAAAAAATAATCCTCAAATAAGAAAACAAAATTGAATAGAAAGAATTCATAGATCACCTCCAGAAAGAAATCCTCAAATGACAACTTCCAGGAATGTAACAGCTAAATTCAAGAGGCAACAAACCAAGGAGAAGATACTGCAAGTAGCCAGAATTAAACAATTCAAATACCATGGAGCTATAATCAGGATCACACAGAACCTAGCAACTTCTACCTTAAAGGACTGGAAGGCATGAAATATGATATTCAGGAAAGTTAAAGATCTGGAATTATAACCCAGAGTCATCTACCTAGTCAAACTGAGAATATTCTTTCAGGGGAAAAATGGGCATTCAGTAATATAGAAGATGTCCAAGCATTCCTGAGGAATAAGCCAGAGCTAAACAAAAAATTTGAAGTCCAAACACAAGACACAAGAGAAGCCTAAAACAGTAAATAAGAAAGAGAAAATTTAAGGGACTCACTAAGGTAAAAATGTTTATATTTCTACATGTAAAGAGGATATTTGTAATTCTTAAAAATTATTCTTAGTAGTAGAGAAGATAGAAGGAATATACTTAGAAAGTGGGTGGGGAAGTAAGCTGATTATGATGATATGATGTATATGATGACATATAATGATATTATGTATATGCAAATGTGATGATATGAAATGGTATGTATACATGATATATGTATGCATATGATACAATATGTAAAAAAATCAAAGGGTGAAAGAGAATTGAGAAAAGGAAGGAAATTACATCTTGCTAAAACGCACTATAAACAATGAAGTAATATAATTACTAAACATTTATGCATCAAATGGTATAGCACCTAAAGGAGAAACTAAAGGAGCTAAAGGAGGAAATGGATAGTAAAACCGTACTAGTGGGGGACCACAACCTTCCCCTATTAGAAATATATCGAACCAAAAAATAAATAAGAAAGAAGTAAGGGAAGTAAATGAAATGTTAGAAAAGTTAGAGTTAATTGATATCTAGAGAAAACTGAACACAATTAAAAAGGAATATACCTTTTTTTCAGAAGCACATGGTACATATACAAAGATTGACCATGTAATAGGGCATAAAGATATTGTAAACAAATGCAAAAAAGCAGAAATAACAAATGTAAAATTTTCAGATCATAATGAGATAAAAATTATAATTAGTAAGGGATCATGGAGAAGCAAATTTAAAATTAGTTAGAAACTAAATAATCTAGTTCTTCAAAACTGGTAGGTCAAAAAAACAGATCATAGAAACAATTACTGATTTAATTGAAGGGAATGACAATGAGGAAACAATCTATACTTGTGGAAAATTTATATCCCTGAGTGCATACATTAACAAATCAGAGAGTGAAGAGGTCAATGAAATGGGCTTGCAACTTAAAAAATTACAAAAAGAACAAATTAAAAATCCCCAGATAAAAATGAAATTGGGAATCCTAAAAACTAAAGGAGAAATTAAGAGAATTGAAAGTAAAAGAACTATTGAACTAATAAATAAGACTAGGAGCAGGGACTTTGAAAAAACAAATAAAACAGATGAAGTACTGGTAAATCTAATTTAAAAAATAAAGAAGAGACTCAAATTAACAGTCAAAATGAATAAAAAATCAAAAATGAAAAGAGTTCTCTGACTTCTAATGAAGAGGAAATTAAGATAATTATTAAGAGCTGTTTTGCCCAATTATATGGCAATAAATATGACAATCTAGGTGAAATAGGTAAATGTTCACAAACTATATAATGACTAGATTAACAAAAGAGGAAATAGAATATTAAAATAATCCCAACTCAGAAAAAGAAATTTAGCAAGCTATCAAAGAACTCCCTAAGAAAAATTCCCTAGGGTCAGATGGATTCACAAGTGAATTCTATCAAACATTCAAAAAACAACAAATCCCAATATTATACAAACTATCTGACAAAATAATCAAAGAAGGAATCTTACCAAATTCTTTTTATGACATAAATATGGCACTGATTCCCAAGCCAGGAAGATCAAAAACAGAGAAAGAAAACTACACACCAATCTACTTAATGAACATAGATGAACAAATCTTAAATAAAATGCCAGCAAAGAGACTACAGCAAATTATCATAATGATTATTCCCTATGACCAGGTGAGATTTATACCAGGAATACAAGGCTAGTTTAACATTAGGAAAACCATTCACATAATTGACCATGTAAATAATCAAACTAACAAAAATCACATGATTTTAATAAATGCAGAAAAAGCCTTTGACAAAATACAGCACTCATTCCTATTAAAAACACTGGAAAGTATAGGAATATAAGAGTCTTTTCTCAAAATAATAAGCAATATTTAATTTATTTAAACTTATTTGAAACAATAAGCAAGCATCATCTTCAATGGGGATAAGTTAGAAGCGTTCCCAATAAGATCAGGAGTGAAGCAAGGATGCCCATTATCACGTCTATTATTTAATATTGTATTAGAAAAGCTAGTAGTGTGACAGATCTCAAAACTGTACAGGACCTGACAGCTGTGGAGGAACCCAGGGCCAAGGAGTGGAGGGTGATGAGAAGATTGCTTTGGAGGTCTGGAGAGAGCCAGCCCATGGTTGAAGATGAGATCACGCCAACCCCCCTGGGGCCCAGTGGCCTCTGCCTGGTCTCCACCCAGCTCTGGGGCTGTGGCTTCCCCCGGGTCTCCTTTTTCCCAAGCTTGGCCCCATGGGGGCTGCAGCTAGGTTCATACACTTCTCCAGCAGATGCAGGACAAATTTTAGACCTCGTCAGATTAGATAATTGACTGAATTGATGATATGAGCAGTCACATTGATCTGAATCTGAAGAAAAACATTGCTCACCTCATGACCTAAGCAGGAGAGGAAGAAATAGAAGGGGAAAACAAAGTACCGACTTCATGTAACAGTTAAAGATTTTGTTAATCATTTATAGTGAACTCTTGAAAATGTTTTTCACAAGCCAAGAGGTGAAGGAACAGATTTTCTCAACTAACTGCTGTGTGTAAACATTTCTTTAAATTATAAAGCTTGTATTCCTAGAATATGCAGTTTAGTTAGGTTTCAACGTGATTTGTTTTTTGATTTCTTGTATGTGGTAGCTTCAACTATCTGACATAAAATGTGTAAATATTAGTAAACTGAAATTCTGACTACTCTTGGTTAAAATTTTCAAAAATTTTAGTATGTTTGTCAAGTCATTTGCCATTTTGTAGTAGTTTCAGTTTAATAACAAATTGCTACAAGTTTTTTTTTTAAAGAAATGTATTAACTTTTCAACTGTTAATCAGATTCTCTTTGTGAACCAAAGCACCTAGAGTCAATGGTTCATAATTCCTAGCACAAAATTACTGTTGTACTAAAAACAAAAAAATAGTATGTTGATCATATTTTTAAAGCAGGTGGAAAAACTGAGCATTTTTATTTGTGTCATTGCTATGTTTCTATGATTGAGAACTATACCTAAGAATCTACTGTAAAATACCCCAGAAAGGAACTGAAGCTGAATGAGTGTAACTACTGCCACTTTTTAATATACTAGAGGATTTGGATAGTGACAATACTATCCCAGTTTCTCTCAAATAACAAGGATAGGAAATAACCTATAAAGATGCATTGCATTCACTGATTGGAATTTCATGTGGTGAAAACCCTTCCCACTTGCTATTTACTTGTGCTACTGATTTTAAAAAGCATTTGTCAATTAGAAGAAAAAGCAAGTGGCCATTGTGAGTCCTTGTGTACTGATTAACAAATGCCCTATTATAAGCCTGAATTTTTTAAAAATTTTATTTAGTCAACGTAGAACATTATTCCTTCATTAAAAGAATCATATTCTTTCCCTCCCTCCCATCCTCCCACCCCTTCCCGTAGCCAAAGCACAATTTCACTGGTGTCCTTATGTCTTCACATGTGTCCTTGATCAGAACCTATTTCCATGTTGTTGATGTTTGCACTAGGATGATCATTTAGTCTACATCCCAGTCATATCCTCATTGACCCATGTAATCAAGCAGTTGTTTTCTTCAGTGTTTTTACTCTCACAGTTTTTCCTCTGAATGTGGATAGTGTTCCTTCTCATAGATCCCTCCAAGTTGTTCAGGGTCATTGCATTGCCACTAATAGAGAAGTCCATTATATTTGATTGTACCACAGTGTATCAGTCTCTGTGAACAATGTTCTCTTGGCTCTGCTCCTCTCGCTCTGCATCACTTCCTGGAGGTTGTTCTAGTTCACATGGAATCCCTCCAGTTCATTATTCCTTTGAGCACAATAGTATTCCATCACCAACATACACCACAATTTGTTCAGCCATTCCCCAACTGAAGGGCATCCCCTCATTTTCCAATTTTTTTGCCACCACAAAGAGTGCAGCTATGAATATTCTTGTATAAGAATTTTTTTCCTTATCATCATTTTGGGGTATAAACCCAGCAGTTCTATGGCTGGATCAAAGGGTAGACAGTCTTTTATAGCCCTTTGGGCATAGTTCCAATTTGCCCTCCAGAATGGTTAGATCAATTCACAACTCCACCAGCAATGTATTCATGTCCCAACTTTGCCACATCCCCTCCAACATTCATTACTTTCCTTTGCTGTCATGTTAGCCAATCTGCTAGGTGTGAGGTGATACCTCAGAGTTGTTTTGATTTTAAGCTTGGATTTTTTAAAAGAAAAATTATAAGTTTCATTGTTTACCTTTTTTCTTAACTAAATGCTTGCAGAATAACACTTTAAAATAGATTATAGATAAAATGGAAAATACCAAATATTTTCATCATGTATGTACAAAAATATTTATACCCTCATTCTTTGTGGAGGCAAAACATTGGAAAATGAGGGGGTGTCTCTCCATTGGGGAATGACTGAACAAATTGTGGTATATGATGGTGATGGAATACTCTTGTGCAATAAGGAACAATAAACTGCTTGATTTCCATATGAGTTGGAAAGACATCCATGAACTGATGTGGAGTGAAATGAGCAGAACCAGGAGACTATTGTACACAGAGACTGAAACATTGTGGGGTGATCATATGTAATCAACTTTGCTACTGATAGCAATGCAATGATCCAGGATAATCCTAAGGGACTTATGAGAAGGAATACTATCCACATCGAGATAAATAACTGTGGGAGTAGAAACTCAGAAAGAAAACATTTGATTTTTCACTTGTTTACATGGGTTTTTGATGTGGGGTTTTGGTTTTTAAAAGATTCTTACAAAAATGAATAATATGGAAATAAATATTGAATGATAATACATGTATAACCCAGTGGAATTGCTTGTCGGCTCTGGGAGGGTGGAGGGGGAAAAGGGAGGGAAAGAACATAAATCATGTAAACATGGAAAAATACTTAATTTTTTTTAAAAAGAAAGAGATATGGATAATCCATGATCTACAACAGTGGTATCAAACTAAGTAGAAGTAGATCCATGAAAGTCACATACTGACTTAGAAAATCATATTTATCTATCTTGCCTTGTATTTTAATTTATTTTGACAAACATTTTCCGTTTATATTTTGGCCTGATTCTGGGTGCAGTTGGGAGATTGGTCATTTGACATGAGGCTGACATTGCTAATCTAACCACTGGAGGCAGTAACAAAATTAATAAGATCACAGACATATACTAGTATCACAGTAATCATAGTAAAACCTTAAGTAATTCATTAGATTATAAGGTCCTTCAGGGAAGGGATTGTTTTTGCCTTTTTTTTGAGTCTTAGCATAGTCTCTAGCATGTAGTAGGTACTGTAAGGGTTAAAAATTAAAGGGTTGGACTAAATATATAAAAATGTGGTCGCCAAAATTATTACTCAAGTCAGAATGACTTTTTAGGGTAGTTTATTTACAAAAGGAGAGAGAGTGAAAATAAGGGGTAATGAGAAGAGAGTAGAGTAGATGATTACTCTGACTAGGTTTAAACCAGCAGGGCTTCAGAGGCCCCAGCAAAGGGGCCCAGAGATAAATTAAACAAAGGTTTTAGCCATGAGACCTCCTCCAAAATGAGGGGCCTCTCTGGAGGCTAGTACCTGAAGAAAAAGCCAGGAAAGGGAAGCAGTCTTTTCACTCCCCCATGTCGTAGTTCTAAGGGGAAATCCAAGAGCAGTCCGAGGTCCCAAGCTGGAGTTCCTTCAAGGTCAAGTTCCAAGGCAAAAGAGCTGGTCACAGGAAGTTCTTGCCACTTTTAAAGACCCTTCCTTTCATCTTTACATGGACCTTCCTTCCACTTTACATGGACCAATTGCACCTATAGCTTTGCTTAGGACTGCCCAAGGGGCAGTCAGTCAATTCTAATTCCTCATTCACTATAGCACACAATGGGTCACAGACCTTCCCATACTTAAGGATAAGTGGGGTGTATGCGCTTCTGGTAATTAAATCTAAAAATGGGCAGGGGAGAGTTGATCCCATCTTCACAGTACTTAATAAGTATTTTCTTTGATTGTACTGTATATATTGACATCATCTTCAGAATCACAGAATCTCAGAGCAGGAGAGGACCTTAGAGACCATCTAGTCTAACTAGTCAGTTAACCAAGAATGATCTGTACACTGTCCCTGACCATGTACTAGGGCACAGAGATGTAAAACAAATGTGAAAAGGCAGAAATGGCTAAAGCATTCTTTATAGGCCATAAATGCAATAAAAATGGAAATTGTTTCAAGGGCCACAAACTAAAGATAAAGATTCAAATGCAGACTTCACAATGAAATCCTAAACGAGGTAATAAATGAAAGGATAAAAGAACAAACCATGGAGCTAATAACTGTGAAAAAGAAAACTACACTTATGAAACAATATACCACAATTTATGGATGCATCAAAAGGAGACATCAGTAGGAAAAATCATATCATTACAAATATAGATTAAAAAATAGAAAATGAGAGAATTTATGCAATGAAAATGTAGTAAAAATTATAATCCCAACAAATAAATGTAGAATAAGTACAAGAGAAGAGATATTAACAATTATTGGAGAAATAGATAAACGTAAAAGAAAAAACTCCATAGAAATGATAATTAAAACTGAATGCTGATTTTCTGAAAAGAAAAATATTGAAAAATGGACAAATCCTTAGCCAATCTATTAAAAAGAAGGAAGTTGAAAATAAAATCAAGAAAATAATGAATGATCAAGGTAAAACCACAGCAAAACCAGAAGAAATAAAAAGAATAATCAGAATATATTATGCACAGTTATATGCTAATAGAATTGAGACCATCAAAAAAATAGAGGTATATCTTAAAAAATATAAAATATTCCAACTATCAAAAAAACAAGTATAGAATTTAAGTAACCCAATTTTAGAAAAGGAACTGGATCTAGGTATGAGGGAAAAAAAAGATCCTGGTCTTGATGGATTTGCTGGAGAATTCTATCAAACTTTTCAAGAATAGTGAGTACTTGTACTTCACAAATAATTCTTAAAAATTATGAAAGGAAACATCCTACCAGAATCTTTTTATGACATAAATATAGTATTAATATTCAAATCAAAGAAAGATAAATAAAACCTATAGGTCAATATCACCAATTAATATTGACTCTAATTAAAACTTTTTTACTATTTTATTTTCCCCAATTACATGTAAAAACAATTTTAAAAATTTGGGTTCCAAATTCTCTTCCTCCCTCCCCCTTTTCCTCTCAGCATGAGATGGCAAGATTTTGATATAGTTTATACATGTACAGATTCCAAAGTTTTAATTGAAATTCTGTCAGACAATAGCAATTTACCCAAGAAATCATGTATTATCACCAAGTGGAATTTATATGGGGGGGGGGGCCCAAGGATGTTTCAACTTTAGGAAAACAATGGATTTAAATATTTTAATTTAATTTAATAATTTAATTTATATTTATATATTTAATTTAATATTTTGTTATTAATTATATTAAAAGCCAAAATATTCAGAACCATATGATCATCTCAGTACATGCCCTTGACAAAGTTTTATGCTAAAAACCCCACATAGCATAGGCATAGAAGCACCATTATAAAAATAAAATTATCTATCTAAAACCCAAAGCAAGCACGATACACAATGGAGATGCACTAGTTTTTCAACAAATAAAAGAGTGCCCATTCTCCCTACTATTATTTGAGAAAGTTCCCTGGAAATACCAGAAACAGTGAAAAGACAAGAAAAAATTTGTTTTTTTATTAATAAAATTTATTTCCAAGTATCTCAGCACCTCTTTCCCCTTTCTGTATCATAGAAGGCATCATCTGGCAAACAGATATGCATATATAGATTATATCTTTGGTATTTCCATTTTTATGTTCATTCTCTAGAGTTGAAGATTTGCAAGTTATTCTTCAAGTATTAAATAGGTAGCTGTATATTATGTTTTCTTGTTTCTACTCATTTTGCTGTTTATTATCTAATGTAGTTCTTTCCAAGTTTTTTTTAGTTCAAAATTAGCCTGTTTATCATTTCTTATGACACAAAGAAAAAAGAAATTAAAGGGATAAAGTTAGGTTAGGAAGTGTTAGAACTATTTTTATTTGCTAATGATATGATACTTTACTTAGAAAATTCTCAGGACTCAGCAAAGAATCTAATTGAGACAATAAAAAGCTTTAGCAAAGCTATGGACTATGAAATAAATCCTCAAAAATTAATATTTCTCTGCAATAATGACAAAACACAAGAATCAGTAATAGAAACAGAAATTCCAAGTAACTACAACATGTATAAAATATAGATTCAATGACAAAGTGCTCCTTAAAGACATTGCCCTTTAAATAGCTGGAGGAAATATACACTACTCATATTATACAGCTCATGCCAATATAACAAAATGACAGTCATACTAAAACTTATTTACACCTTTCATGCTATAACAATCAAATTGCCAAGGTGATGCTTTACAGAAATTGATTAAACTATCAACAAAGCAATGGGTTCAAATCAAGAAAACATCTAATGCCCAGTGGACTTACGCGTCGGCTATGGGGGGTGGGGGGGGGAGGAAAAGAAAATGATCTATGTCTTTAACGAATAATGCTTGGAAATGATCAAATAAAATATATTAAAAAAAAAGAAATTGATTAAAAAAATAATCAAATAACAAAATTGACTTGGATAAAGGAAAGACCTAGACTACTGGGGAAATGATGAAAAGAAGTAAGGCCAGAGTGGGAATAGTACTTCCAGACCTCAAAGTGTAATATAAAGCAGTATTCATCAGAACCATCTGTTACTGGTTAAAGAATAGAGAAAATTAGGCAGAGCCAAGAAAACACTATACATAATAACTATAAAGATGTCAATGTAAATAAGTATACACCCCCAAACAGAACTTGACCAAAGATATGAGAGAATACTCCCCTCCATCCCTAACTCACCCTTTAATGGAAATGGGAAATTCACAGGTATTACATATTGCATGTATTTTCAGACCTTTCAACATATTGATCAGTTGTGCTGTTTTTTTCCCTCCATAAAATGCCATTTTTTATACTTGGGATAACTATAATGCTATAGGAAACAGGAGACATCAATAAAATCTTATGAAAATTAAAAAAAGAAAATAATTTCATCAAAGAAAATAATGATAATGACAAAAAATACCATAACTTAAGGTATGCAGCTAAAGCAGCTATGAGGAAATTTTATATTTCTAAATGCTTTTATTAACATGAAAGAACAAATCAGTAATTTGTATATTCAATTTAAAAAAGAAACAAAACATGGAGAAATATTAATCGCCTATGTGCAGACCAATTCAACATGAAAATGACAATTCTAAAGTTTATTAGTTTGGTACTATAAAAATATCAAGGAATCATTTTATATTGCTAAAAAAAGTAACAAAATTTATCCTAAAAAAGGAAAGGTCAATAATGTTAAGTGAATTAATATAAAAATGTTGAGGAAGGAAGACTATCAGTTTCAGATTTCAAACTATATTACAAAGTGGTAGTCAGCAAAGAATTTGGTATTGGGCAAAAAATAAAATGGTGGATTTGTGGAATAGATTAGGTACACAATTATACAGTAGAAAATAATCACATTAATCTAGTGTTTGATAAACCCTCAGATTCAAGGTTTTGGGGTAAGAATTCAACATTTGATAAAAGTTATTGGGAAAACTAGAAAACAGTTTGTCAGAAATTAAGCATAGATTAAAATTTCACATTGTATAACAAAATAAGGTCAAAATGGATAAATTATTTAGACATTATTAAGGGAGAATAAGTAAAATAGGGGAGCATGGAAAAAATATACCTGAGAATCTATAGATAAGAGTGTGTGATTGAACAAGAGATAGAGGGGAATATAAGAAGAAGAGAATATAAAATAGATAATTCTGATTACATGAAGATTACATAAAAAGAAAAGCTTTTGTACAAACAAAACAAATGCAACCAAAATTAGAAGGAAAACAGTAAGTGGGAAAATTTTTTTGCAGCAAGTTTCTCTGATAAAGGCCTCGTTTATCAATTATATAGGGAACTGAGCTAAGTTTACAAAAATAAGGGCTATTCCTCTGTTAATAAATGGTCAAAGGATATGAATAGGCAGTTTTCAGGAGAAATCAAAGCTATCCCAATGTCACATGAAAAAATGCTATCAATCACTACTGATTAGAAAAATGCAAATCAAAACAATTCTGAGATACCACTTCACACCAGTCAGATGACAGAAAGGAAAAATGCAGATATTGAAGGGGTTGTTGAAAAATAGTGACATTAATGCACTGTTGGTGGAGTTGTGAACTCAACCAACCATTCTAGGGAACAATTTGGAACCATGCCCAAAGAATTATTAATCTGTGCATACCCTTTGACCCAGCCATACCGCTAATAAGTCTGTATCCTGAAGTACTGAGATCCATCCAGTGGTCTCTCTGAGGGTCTGAGGTTACTCCGTCTAGATATGACAATCTGGTCGAGTAATGGAGAGGACAGATACTGTGTGCTCAGGTCACACAGTGTTCTCCCATAGCACGGAGGTTCGTTTATTATATAGGGTTTCAAGTACATACTTCTTTGGCACACAATCAATTTTCTACATATACATTTCCATGAAACTTAACAACAGATGCATAGCCTAAGGAGATAGTCAATGAAACATTGTTGTTATATATGAATGGCATAAACAGGGTTATCTAGAGATTAGTTCTCCCTGACCTAGGAGAATTATTGTTACTTTTGGTCAGTTTTCACAAGCAATCACAATTACTTAGGAGATGGGTAACAAAACACTTTGTAGATAGGTTCAAGGTTAGAGGGCAATTTAATGACAGACCACAGTTGGGGTTTTCCTCAATTTACAAGTTCTATTTTTCTTGTGTTTCTTTAAAGCACCTGGCAATGTTGCCCGGTTTCTGTCCATAAACAGAATTCAGTGGAGTGTGTCTTGAAGGTGATTGATGTTCTTGGCTTGCCTGGCTTGTAATGGGAGTGAATGTGGCTCTGTAAAGAGGGAAAGGAGGAGGGGGTAATAGGCAATAATCTTTGGGCTTTAATTCTGTAAATGTAATCTTTTGGGGGTAATAACCTAGGGGGATTAAAGTAGAATATATATATATATATATTCTATAAGTATTTGCTCTCATATTATTTCTTCTGTATTGGGAAGGAAACAATAATCATAACAAGTCCATTAGTAGGGAAAGTTGGAGAGAGAGAGAAGTCACAGAAGGGGATCATTGGGGGGCTATGTGCTCTGGCGGCTGCTTTGCAGTTCCCAGCTACCCAGACTGTGATTGTGTCGACCAGTGGGGGTCTGTTGGCTCCCCGCACCAAAGAGATCAAAGAAAAGGGGGAAAGGTCTATTTGTATAAAAATATTTACAACAGCTCTTTTTGTGGTGGCAAAGAACTCAAAATTGGGGGAATGCTTATCAGTGGGGGAAAGGCTAAATAAATTGTGGGATATGATTGTAATGGATCCTATTGCGTCATAAGAAATGATGAGCAAGATACTTTCAGAAAAGCCTGGGAATACTTAGAAGAAATGATGCAACATAAAAAGGGTAGAGCCAGAAAACTGTACACAACACAGTAACAACACAGTAGCAGTGATCAACTGTGAATGATAACAATCATCAGCAAGTTCAAGAAAAATCTGAGAGACCAATAATAAAAAATGTACCTCTCTAAACACCAATGTTGCTCATGGTCTTGTCCTCTGTATCAAAACAAAATGAGTTAAATATTCCTTCTATAGGGCAGACCTTCAAGAATTGAAGATACTTTCTCTACAATTTCTATAAGATATGATTCCAGAGCTCAAAGACCTTAAATATATTTGAGAGATAAGATACTAAAACCCATCATACATAAAAATACATGATAAGAACATTGAGGAGCCATAAAAGCACTCTGATGGGGAAGGAAGGCAATTCCAAACAAAGTACCAAAACTTTATGGATGAGATGATGGCATTTGAGTGGGCTCTAAAGGATGAGGAGTTATCTAAGAGGTGAATCAAGGAAGGAAGGATATTCTAGGAGACCATAGCTGAATCCAACCTTCTCCTCAAGAATTCTGGAAACCCACAGATCATTCTCAAGTCATTGGAGGATATCCTTTTTAATTATGACTTTCAGAAAGGCTCCTTTCACATCCTTGTTTCTTAAGCTGTAGATGATGGGGTTGAGAAAGGCAGAGACCACATTATAGAAGAGAGCCAGCTTTTTGTCATGCTCAGGAGAGGACTTGGAGCCAGGCCTCATGTACATAACCATTGCTGGTCCATAGAACATGATGACAACAGTGATGTGGGAGGCACAGGTAGAGAACGACTTGAGCTTCCCCTGAGTTGAACGGATCCTCAGGATGGCAGCAAAGATGCGAGTATACGAGGCCAGGATCAGGGACAGCGGGACTAGCAACAAGATAAAACCCAGGAAAAAATCCACCTGATCATTGAGAGATGTGTCTGCACAGGCTAGCTTCAGAACTGCAGGGACCTCACAGAAGAAATGATTGATTTCATTGGGGCCACAATAGGGCAGGTGCATGGTGAAAACAGTGTAGACCAGAGCCCCAAGTAGACCAATAGCCCAGCAGATGGCAGCCATAACAGCACAGGTGAGATGGTTCATGATGAGGGTGTAGTGGAGGGGATGGCAGATGGCAACATATCGGTCATAGGCCATGATGGCATAGAGGATGCATTCAGCAATGCCAAGTACCAGGAAGATGAACATCTGAGCCACACACCCAGTGTAGGAGATGGTCTTCCTTGGGTGGACCAAATTTGCTAGCATTTGGGGTACAGTGGTAGTGACATAACTCATGTCCAGTAGGGAGAGGACACTGAGGAAGAAATACATGGGTGTGTGAAGACGGGAGTCTAGGTAGATCAGGGTGATAATGAGTCCATTACCCAAAAGGGTGCTGAGATAGAGAAGGAAGAAGAAGGTGAAGAGAATCAGCCTGCTCTGAGGCTCCTTTGAGAAGCCCAGGAGGATGAATTCAGACACAGAACTTTGGTTCCTCCAGATGAGCTCCTGCATGATGACTCACCTGTCAAAGAGAAACAGGTTTGAGATTTTATAGCATTATAAATTTAGAGTTGGAAGGAACCTAAGAGGTTATCTAGTCTAGTTCCCTCATTTGCAGCTGAGCAAACTGAGGTCTAGAGAAACTGATTGGTACAAAATGAAACAGCAAGTAGTAGATTTTGTGACACCATTCTTTTCCCTGGAGCATTCCATCTTTCAAAGTCCTTTTATGACCTCAGGTCCTCCTGTAAGGGAAGAGTAGGAAGATAAGGATAGGAGGGCTTGTGGTTAGGGTGATGTGCGTGTTACTTCCAGATTTGTAGAATGTTAGAGAGGAGCTTTCAGGACTAAGGATTCATTCCCACATCCTATTCAGATGAAAGCACTTCTTTTAGAATGTCAGTGATTATCCTAAAGCCTCAGTGAATCTATTCCACATAAGTGTCCCCACCCCCACCCCTGAGAAGTCAAGATATTGTCAGATGCTGGGTTTTGTCCTGAGGGAAGATGCTTCTCCTGGTGGTCTGGTAAGAGAAAGGGGAGAATATGATTTGGGAAAACTTATGTGGAAGTTTGTTTTTACATGTAATTGTTAAGAAAATATTTGGTAAATCTTACAAAAATAAAGAGAGAAAGGGGTGACTTAATGATGTAAAGGAAATTTCATTCAATAAGGAGTCAGGAGACCTGAGTTCTAGTAGTGACTCTGACATTTAATTACTGCGTGACTTAATACAAGTTAATTTAGTTTCTGGACTATAGATTCACCATCTATAAAATTCAAGAGTTTAACCAGTTGAGCTCTGAGATCCCTCCTATATTAATAGTGTTTTGTTTCATTAATTAGTTGTATCTGACTCTTTGTGATTGCTTGGTGGGATTTTCTTGGCAAAGACACTGAAGTGGTTTGCCATTTATTTCTCATTTTACTAGTTGAGAAAACTGTGGCAAACAGGGTCAAATGAATTGCTTAAGGTCATGCAGCTAGTAAGTTCCTGAGGCTTGATTTGAACTCAGTTTTCTTGACTCCAGGTCCAGTATCCTATTCACTCTGCCATCTAACTAGTAACAATAGTAGCTGATATTTAGTACTTAAAAGTTTGCCAAATACATTACATATATATTATTAAATTCAGATCCTTATGAAAATACGAGGACATAGGTGTTATTTTTATTCTTATTTTACAGACTAGGAAAGTAAGGCAGCCAGAGTTTAAATAATTTGCTCAGGGTTATTCCATTAATAATTTTCTGAGGCTGAATTCAAACTTGTGTATTTCTAATTCCAAGTCCAATACTGTATCAAGTGACTTCCTAGATTTCTAAGTGGAGTCTGTGCAACTTGAATCAGCTGGATCTCAAATAGAAGTTTCCTTGTTCATAAAGTGGGATGAAATTTATCACCTATCTCATAGAGCAAAGTGCTTTGAAAACATAAAAGTGCTATAAAAATATCTCACTCATTCCCACAGCTCAAACTCTCACCCTCATACAAATGTCTCCTAAATCTTTATTTTCAAACCTGCCCTCTCTCCAGTCTCCAGACCCATGTAGCCAATTAATTATAACACATCTCTTCCAGGACCATTCAAGGGAGCCAAGTGAATTTACCAATTACATAAAAAAAACCATTTTGCCTTTCTTTTTTACCTCATTTTATCTAAGGTCCAAACCTTGATGGCATCCTAGATTCTTTCCTATTTAAAATCATATATGTAAGAAGTAAAATGGACCTTAGAGAACCTCTACTCTCCTCCCAACCCTTTTTATAGGAGAGGAAACTGAGGCACAGAATGGGAAAGAGACTTGCCCAAGGTGATGCAAGTGATTTTGCTGACCTGAGATGCTGCCTATAGAGATGCTACTCTTTTCACTAATTCTGTATTTGCTATAATTCACCTTTTCTAAACCTGATCTACTCTTCCTTTTCCTCAAATGATTTCGAGGCATCTATTAGTTTTCAACTTCTTCTTATTTCAGTTACTATAGGAGATACAGGAGAAGAAAAAGAGTCCACAAGGCACTCACCATCCAGTAGGAAAACAAGAATTCAAGATAGCAAATAGAAAAGAATGTAAGACAGAAAAAACTAGAGGGCTAAGGTGAATGTAGCTAAATTTACTGGAGGAGATCAGAGCAGGAAGAGATTACTGGGGCATCTGAGTAGTCAAGGAAGGCTTCATAAAATAGGCAGTTATTTGAAGGTCAAGAACAGAGACTCTTTTCAAACCCAAAGAGGAGAGGCATGGGGAGGAAGGTGATATGTTGGGGTAAGGGATATTTAGCCCAGTCACAGATGCCAGAAAAGAATGAACAAAGGAGCAGAGAAGATAATCTAGAAGGGGAAAACAGGTCTTGGTACCAGATCTTAAGATCAAGGGATTTGGAGCTGCAGTCCATATTGTGGTTGCATCTACCCTCTAACCTCATCTAAGTTGGGAAACTGAGTCTTGACTAGTCCAAGTTTACACATAATTTTTACCTTGAATTTTCCTTGAAATAATACATTCCTATCCTTTGTGACCAGACAGAACAAGCCTAAATCCCTCCTCCATATGATAGTCCTCCAAATACTTGAAAGCAGCTTTCATGTCCTCCTTCAATCCATTCTTCAAGTTAAACGTCTCTAATTTCTCCAATGCAGATTCATATCAGATAAAATTTAGGTACTTTGCCAATCTGAATGCCCTTTTCTAAGTGCTTTCTGATTTACTAATGTCATTCTTACACTATGGCCCTGAGAGAAAAACATGGCCCTTTTGGACGATGGTGTTGATAACTGCTATCAGGAAGGTGGGACGGGGAGTCATAGAAAAGGGACAATGGGGAAGATAAGCAGCTAACTTGTAGACTTATTGAAGTTAAGATGCCTGCAAGATACTTAAGTGGAGATGTTCAGCAGGCAGTTGGGAATCCTGGATGAGTTGAAGAAAGACAGGGACAGAGACAAAGAGGACGGGGAACAGAAAGAGGAGAGAGTGGAGGGGGAGAGACAGAGACACACACACAGAGAATGAAAATAAGAGAGGGGAGGGGTTGGAAGGAGACAGAAATAACATGAAAGGAAACAGGAATGTTGGAAAAATTAGGAGAAAACCAGAAGAGCATAGTCTATAAGAAGCTAGAGGGAGAGTCAAGAAGAGGTAGTCAACAGAGTCAGATGCCAAAGAAATGTTGAGATAAGTAAGACCTAAAAATTTTCCATATCCACTCTACATGCCTGCTGCCTTCTCCTTGGAAAAGATCCTCACTACCTCTCCCCTAGACTATCATAATAACTATCTAAGAGGTCTCCCATTCTGTAGTATCTCCTGCACTGCTGAAGCCCCCATAAGGCCCAATATAATAAAAATTACCTGCTCATTTATAGCACTTTGTATACTTCTAAATGTCTTTTATAAAATATACATATATGTTCCCATATGATATATATCTATATGTACACACATACATACATATATATATATGTGTGTGTGTATATATATATATATACATATATATATATATATATGTATGCATAGCAGAAGAGAAAATTGAGACCCAGGCAAGTAAAATATCTTGCATAGAACCACACACAGAGAGATGAGGAAGCCAGGGTTAGAACCTAGGTCTCCTGGTCTAATATTCCTTTCCAAGATGTGATATTGCTCTTTCAGAGACTACAGAATCAGAGGATCTCAAAGTTAGAGGATGCTTCTGAGACCATGTAGCCCATCCCTTACCTGGCTGAGAGGCTTTCAGTTCTTTCAGGCCTGATCTCAGGTGATGGGGAGAAAGTGTCTGCACTCACACCCCCACTCTGGCCATCTCTGCTACACACCAAACTTTGAATTGGGAGTCCTGGCATAAATTAAATGCTAGGTTTGAGGATAACCTACTGGGTGATGCTGGGCAAGTCTTCTCTCTTCTTTGGGTTGGTTTTCTTCTCTGGACACTAGAAAATGGAAATAACAATTGCTGCCCCACTTCCTTTGTAGGGTTATTGAGAGTGAATCAAAATGACAGATAGGAACATTCCTTGAAGAGTTTAGGAAAAAGCCTTGCCTAAAGCCTGTGTCTTCTACTGAACTCTAAGGAAAAGTAAAGAAGTTTTTCACAGGAGTTAATGTAGGGCAGTGGGAAGAGGTCTTCATGGGGTGTATAATGAGTTGGAATGCTTGTGTCCTGTTTGGGAGGCTGGCTTAGAAGGAAAACCCCAAGAGCATTGGCTGCTGTCCCAGTGCTGGTGGAAGGGCATGTGTGGCATTCTCTGCTCACATCTAACTCATCTAGGGACTTTTACTAGCTCCCTAGGCCATGGCTGGCTCTGTGCCCATCTGGCTGAACCCCAACAGAATCTCCTAGGGTCAATCAGTGCCTTAGTGGATTTCTCCATGCCTCCCTCTTCGTCCTCTCCCAACCTCCTAAAGTCACATGAAAAGACAGTAGGCTTGAAGTTTAGAAAGCTTTTTAGGAGCTTTACTCTGACCGGTATTAGAATGATATATGACTCTGGGAAGGTCTTTAAGCCTCAGTTCCCTCATCTGTAAAGGGAAGTATAACTCTTGTTATCCCTTCCTCATTGTATGATAATGAGGAAAAGTACTTTGTCAAACAGAAAGTATTATGTAACTGGGAGTTTCAAGGCTTGTGTCAAGTTCAAAGGCAACATTTTAAACAGGATCAGTGATAAGCTAGACTATTTGGAAAGGAGGACAGTCAGGTCATTGAAGAGTGGCACACTGTCCAGAATGAAAGGATCCTTGAGGTCATCTTGGCCAACCCTCTGCCCCTACAGACCAGGACCATCATCCTTCATTCCCCTTCCTAATTTCATTGCTTACCTGCAGAGAGCAGACTTTCCTTTTTGGTTAGAAAGCTCCAGAGAAGACTCCCTTGCCTCCTTTGTGAAGGCCATATCTCATAATTTATTTTTCATTTGCTTTTCAGTCATGTCCAACTCTTTGTGACCCTTCTTGGGGTTTTCTTGGCAAAGATACTGTGATGTATTTCCTTCTCCAGCTCATTTTGCAGATGAGGAAGCTGAGGTAAGCAGCCTTAAATGATGTGCCAAGGGTCACATAGTAAGTATCTGAGGCCATATTTGAACTCAGGAAAATGAGTCTTCCTGCCTCCAGGCCTAGCACTCTATATCCACAATGTCACCTAGCAGTCCCATTTCACAGTACTTTCAGCCAGGAAAACCTTCTTCATAGCTAATTAACTCTTGTTCTTATTGAAGCACTGTCCCTACCATACCATCCTCAGGACAATGAAGGAATGATTGCTTGCCAAATTCTTTGAAAATAACCAAAATGGATCTATAGGGCATCCTATCCTTGGCAAGTGTGGCTTGAACATTGAGAAGGATCTCAGAGCACAGTGTCCATTTCCTAAATACTCTTGAGTGTCCTGGTATCTTGGGGAATAGAGGTGGAGGAGAGCTGGGCTGTCTGGATCTTTACCAGCACCAGTCCCCTACCTCCTGAACTGTGCCTTCAGCCCTGATCCTACCCTTAGACTCTGATGATAGGAAATGACCCCTGTTCTCTCTCTAAAAAACATTCTCATATTAATTGAACAAAAGAACCTTGTGGGGAACCTGATCATTGTCTTCCATGAAGACAATAACAATCAGAGCTGTTTGGTACTTTAGTTATCTCTTGATATATACCCTTATCCTTCTTATCTTTCCTTCCCAAAGAAGCTTCAGCATAAAGAAAAGTTTCTCAAATCCAGTTTTTAGCACAGTCTATGGTACATAGTAGGTGCTTAATAAATGCTTCTTGACTTCTCTTGACTCACTCTCTTCTTTGGGGCCAAGCTTAGCATTCAGTTGTTCTTTTGGCGGAGTTATTTTTTCATCTACATTGTTGAGAAATTATATATATTCTTTTCCTGGATCTAATTTGTTTTGTTATAATTCATATCTTTCCATGCTTCTCTCCAAAATAATAGTAGTAATAACAACAATAACTGCCATTTATTTAGCACCTGAAAGTTTGCAAAGTACTGTATACATGTCATCTCATTTGTTCTGATATTCACAACTGTAAGTGCTATTATTATCTCAATTTTATGAATGAAGAAATTGAGGCAGACAAAGGTGAAGGGTCATATAGCTAGTAACTCTATGAGACTAGATTTTAACCAAGATCCTTCCTCCATCCTGCCCTCTTTCCTTCTCTCCCTCAGTCTCTTTTCCTCTCAGTCTTCTGTCTCTCTCTCTGTTTCTTTCTTTCTTTCTTTCTTTCTTTCTTTCTTTCTTTCTTTCTTTCTTTCTTTCTTTCTTTCTTTCTTTCTTTCTTTCTTTCTTTCTTTCTTTCTTTCTTTCTTTCTTTCTTTCTTTCTTTCTTTCTTTCTTTCTTTCTTTCTTTCTTTCTTTCTTTCTTTCTTTCTTTCTTTCTTTCTTTCTTTCTTTCTTTCTTTCTTTCTTTCTTTCTTTCTTTCTTTCTTTCTTTCTTTCTTTCCTGTTTGGTACTTTAGTTATCTCTTGATATATACCCTTATCCTTCTTATCTTTCCTTCCCAAAGAAGCTTCAGCATAAAGATACGAAGGAAAGAAAAAGGCAGTCTTTGCTCTCAATGAGCTCACAGTGTAATGGGGGAAGGGGAGGACAATATATAAACATCTATGTACAAATTAAATATATAAAGGATAAATTGGATATAATCAATATATGGAAGGAAGTGCCATTGGGGGGGCAGGGTTGGGAAAGGCTTCTTGTACAAGGTTGGATCTTAATTAGGTCTTGAAGTAAGTCAGGAAAGGGAGGGAAGATATAGGCTGCTATGGAGCAAGGATGGATGGATGAATCAAGTGAGGATGCTTTGAGAATAGAGAAACATGAGTGTATTTGTAGACATGGGGGGGGGAACGGAATAACCAGTAAATAGGGAGAAGTTGAAGATGTGTGAGAGAATGGAGGTGATAAAAGGAGAAATCTGTTGGAGAAAATGTTATATAATGGAATAACTTGTGACCACATAATGATTTTCCACAACAAAGGGTCATCTTTTTATGGGAGACAGGGGTAAATATAGTGTCAAATGGCATTTGAATGATGTGAAATGAGGAAGGAAGGAGAGGGAGCTTTCAGAGACTGGCTTTGATTTTTTTTTGGTGAAAAATAAAAAAAATTCAGCTTAGAGATTAGAAAATTGGGGGGAGGGAAGTAATAGAAGATTTTAAGAATTGAAAAGATTTGGAAAAGTTGCCATGGTGAATAGAATAGTGAATTAATTAAGGAGGTTCTTAAGTATTTCTAAATTTCTTTGTTTTTCTTTACAATGTTGTCATCAAAGAAATTGTTCTCCTTTTTCTCATTTCACTTTGCAGTAATTCAGACAAACCTCAGATTTTTCTGAATCTATCCTTTTTGTAATCTCTTACAGTACAGTATTTCATCATATTCATACACTATAATTTGTGAATCCATTCATCAATTGATAGGAAATTTCATAGTTTCTAGTTATTTGCTAAAATAAAGTGTTGACATTAATCTTTTTGCATACATGAATTTTTCCCTTCTTTGATCTCTTGAGGTTAACAACTTAATAGTATTATTGCTGGCTTAAAGGCTGTGCACATTTGTGATTTGGAGATGTCTGTAAAAGAAAAATAAACACTGTAAATAATTTAAATTGTAGGGTTTATTTATTACTAGGTAAGAGAGAAAGGGGTTCTTTCAGTGAGCAGAGGCAAGAGCCAGAGCCCCAGCAGCCTACCACATTCAAGCCCCAGCAAATAGACCCCTCCCAGCATGGGATCAGCCTATTTTAGACAAACCCATGCCAGGATGTAATGCAGGGACATAAGAAAAGGGAACCCCAGGAAGAGTAGAGAATGCTGGGTGATGAAGTCCCTGGGGCACAAATTTTTAAAACACACAGTGTCTCAAGTTATTTTCTAGAATCTCCATCTCCATCTTACATCTCCACCAGTGGTGTATGAGTATGCCTGTCTTCTCCAATAATAATTATTTTCCCTTATATTTTTTTGAGGAAATGATCACCATTGATAATCTCAAATGTGGAATCTCAGAATTACTTTAATTTACCCCTTTTGTTATTTGGAACTTTTTTTCTGAGGGGAAAGGGAGGAACAAACTTTCCCTGCCCTGCCCAGGCCTGGCATGGAACCAGTCCCGTTGCTGATCAGCTTGGAATTTCCAATTTGTTCTATCTCTGACCTGGTTGGTTTACCTTAGGCAGCTTGGTGACTTCTTGCTTACTCCAGGCTAGTTTGCCTCTATGAGATAATATTTGTAAAAGTGGTGCCTGACACATAATAGACATTTAAATGCTTGTTCTTTTTCTCTTCCCTCCCTCTTCTCTTATACATAGTTACAAAAGGCATTTCCTCCCTAGATCTTCTTTAATATGTTTATGATGTTACCCTTAATGTCTAGGTCATGTATCCATTTGAAGCTTATCATGGCATATAGTGTTAAATGTTGGTTAATACTTAGTTTCTGCTAGACCTGATGCTGCTTCCCACTTTCCCATCATTTCACTTGTGATTCTTTATCATTTGTTTCTCCAGATGAATTTTGTAATTTTTCTAGCTGTACAGAGTAACTCTTTGGTAGTTTGGTAGGTATGAGCCTGAGCAATTAATATCTCTCCTTTCTATTTCTGTTCTTGTGTGTCTTGATAGATGGACTTCCAAATATTTTATTTTTGTGTGTTCAGTAGTTTCAATTGTGTTCTATTCTTCAAGATCCCATTTGAGGCTTCCTTGGCAAATATACTGGAGTGGTTTGCCATTTCCTTTGCTAGCCTCTTTTGCAGATGAAGAAACTGAGGAAAACAGGATTAAATGACTTGCCCAGGGTCACATTGCTAGTAAGTGTTGGAGGCCACATTTAAACTTAGGTCCTCCTGACTCCAGGCCTAGTGCTCTTATTCACAGTATCACTTAATTATGTAATTAGTTTGAATGGAATTTTTAAAATATTTTTTCTAGTAATTTGGGTTTCCTTTCCTTTTTAAGAGAAAAATTAGACAAGGTAATGGTTTATATATTTATTAGTTTTTTTAAAATAAGCTAATTTTATAGATCAATTCAATTGGGTTTTCCTTCATTTTTGTTATTCTTGTCTTTGATTTTTAGAATCAGAATCAGAAACATTTGGTTTTTGTTGGGATTTTAAAAAAGTATTGGTTTTCTAGTTTTTTTAGTTGCGTGTCTAATTAATTCATTGATCTATTCATTTTCTCTGTTGATGAAAATGTTTAGAGGTAAAAACATTTTCCTTTCAGGATTACTTTGAATGCATACCAAAAGTTTTGTTATATTTTTGTGTGCCACTTACTTAGTTGAGATTATCTATTGTTTCTATGATTGATTGATTGAACTACCAAATTTTAAAGATTTGGTTAATTTAAATGGAAATCCTTTCTTCAAAGGATCATTATTGTCTCCATTGTATCCTCTAGAATTGATTCCAGATTCCTATTTTTTAATCTCTTGGGGATTTAAACCTAGTGCTGGTATTGCTATGTCAAAGCAGAGCTCTGGATTTCCAGGGTCCACTGGCACATTGTTAGATTTAAAATAGTTTTGAGCATTAAATAGTTGTAGATAAGAGAGTGGGAGCCATAAACTGTGATAATTAAAATGTTTGGGAGCAAGGGAAATATATAACAATTATGACCACTGAAATATGTTTTCTACTGTGTCTTGGTTTTATATAAATATAAGATGGTTGCCAGGGAATATATTCCCAATTTATGAATATGCCCAGGCTAACTGGGTTTTATAGAGAAATTTAATTTATAATACACTGATTAATCAATAGAAAAAGAGAGAAAGTAAGAAAGGAATAAGAATGAAGGGCCTCAAGCCAATAAGGCCTAGACCTCAGTCCTAAGAGATAAATCAGTCAGTTGGTTTTATCACTCACCCAAGATCTCTCTAGGTAAGGCTTCTCATGCCAACCTCAGGCTCCACCTTCAAGAGAGCCTCCTTTCAAGAAATGTTTCCAGAGAATCCTCCTCCTGACTCCTCCTGAGTTCTCCTTCGACAGCCTCCTTCAAGACCTCTCCAGGATCTCTCCCTCCAGGACCTCTCTCCTCTCAGACCTCCTTCAGAGCATCAACCTCTTTCAGTCCTAAGACCCTGCTATCTTTAAGCCAAAAATCTAAGTTCCCTCCCCTCATTTCTCACATCTACCAATCACTGTCGATGTCTCCCCTGTGCCAATGGTGGCTCTAGCTTAACCCAGGACCGCCCAGAGGTCTGTCCCCTTTGCATATGTCTGTTGAAGGTCATATTCTCAAATAATCAAATCTTGATCTTTGCTGCAGCCCTTCCTAAATCCTGTTACTCTGAGTAGGGTGGAGATTGTAGTTTCCAAGACCTGGTTCTGTCATTCCAAGTATCTCTATTGTATCAATTCTAAAATCAATCATGACTCAAAGAACTTCCTGTTCTATGCTTAAGCATAGGTCAAAGCCCTTTCCATTATTTAGCAAAAGGTTTCTGTCCTAAAGTAGTCTTAAGTAGGGAGGAGAAGGATCCTCCCATGCCAAGGAGTTTCATATTCCAATAGAGTTCTTACTATCAGTAGGAAATTTTTTCCCGTAGGAAATTTCCCAATGGGGAAATTTCCAACATTCATAAGTCTAAGAAATTTTAAGGTTTACAACATTGAAGGTCAAAGCCCCAGGGACCTTCCAGATTGAATTATTTTCCTGTGTTCTGGATACTGCTAGCTTCTGGCCCATTTTTGTGTTCAGACCACCACAAATTTCTTTCCACCTAGAAGTTTCTTCATATGAATACTCTGGTTTTCCTGTTCCTTAATACAAAGAGTTCAGGCTTCAGGCATACTTTGGAGAATCTCTTATCAACACTGCTAGTCTTCCATGTTGTTTTCCCGTGCTCATACTGGTGTTTCTGCTGGGATTGACTCTTTTCTTATTGATTTCATGCCTCTGTCGTGTGTGTGTGTGTGTGTGTGTGTGTGTGTGTGTGTGTGTGTGCATGTGTACAGTCCTGGCCTGGAAGAAAGCACTATATTTTCTTTTTGAATTTTTTTATCATTATTCTTTTGTTGTTTAGTCATTTCAGTTGTATCTGATTCTTCATGAGCCAATTTGGAGTTTTCTTGGCAAAAATAGTTTGCCATTTCCTTTTCCAGTTCATTTCACACATAAGAAACTGAGGCAAACAGAGTTAAGTAACTTGTCTAGGGTCACACAGATAATAAATGTCTGAAGTAGGAATTGAGCTCAGGAGGCTGAATCTTCCTGACTCCAGACCTAGCACTCTATCCACTGTGCCACCTAGATGTTCATTCATGTAGTACATATTTGAGAGAATCCTAACAGACTTGAGAACACCTAGAGGACAGTGAAGGTCCCTGAATCCATCTGTATATTCAACAGGCATTTGTTAAGTTCCCTTTATATCCCAGGCATTGTGTTGGCTTCTGGGGGTACATTGTCATCAATGAGTAAATATTTTTAAATGCCTACTTATGTGCCAGACACTATTCTAGGTATCGGGGTCACAAAAACAACCCCTGTTCTAGTTGGAAGAGCCAGGATACTCAGATTTGGAAAGAAAGATTCAAGAGGAGCATGATATTCAACTTCCAGCATTTGAAGGACTGCCACGTGGTGGAGGAAGACTTTTATGCTCTTTGGCCTTGGAGGGCAGAACTAGCAGCAACATGCAAAAGTTACAAAGAACAAGCTTATGTATGACTTCAGTTAATTTTTTTCTTAACAATTAGAGCTTCCAAAAGGTAATCTGCTTTAAAATGAAGGGGGCTTTCCTCTCACTGGAATTTTTCCAGTTAGGGCAGAATAACCTCTTGTTGCACAATATTATGGTGGTAATTCCCTTTTGGGTGTGAATTACACTATAATAACTGTTTATACCCTTTGACCATTATTAGAAAATGGCCTTATATTTTGAATATGTATATACACGAATATGTATAGACATGTGTACAAAGCATCAAAATAAATATATGTATTAAAAACCTCCTATGTACACGTGTCAAAACACACATATATGCATGTACATGTGTATATATATATACATATGTATATTATCTGCTGAATAGTTACATATCTTGGATACCAAAGCCTTATAAAAGAAATTTGATACAAATTTTTTCCTTTGACCACTTCCCTTCTTATTCTAGTTGCATTGATTTTGTTCATGCAGAGTATTTCAGTTTTTTTGTAATAAAATAAAATTTTATCTTTTTATCTCTATTTATTGTTTGTTTGAGAGTATATTTTATGGTGGCAACTAGGTAGCTTAGTGAAGAGAGATTTGGAGTTTAAATCTGGCTTTAGGCACTCCCCGGCTTGTGTCTCTGGGCAAATTGCTTAGCTCCCATTGCCTAGCCTTTACTACTCTTTGGAACCAATACTTTGTATCAATTCAAAGAGAGAAGGTAAGGGTTAGGAAAAAAGAATATGCTTCCTACCCATAACTGTGAGATGTATATGATTTATTTTTCTTCTAATTTTCTTATGATATGATTCCTAATATTAATATTATGTGTCCTTTTGGAATTTATTATAGTTGTGTATGGTATTGGTCTAAGCCTAATTTCTGCCAGTCAAGTCTTCTTTCCAGTTTTCCCAGCAATAAAAAAAGATCTTTCCTAAGTAATTTATGTTTTTTGCCTGAATACTTAGTTTTTAAGTTTCATTGTTTTTATTCTAGTTTTTTTAGTCTATCTTGTTGATATAGCTCTCTGTTCTTTAACCAATACTAATTAGTTTGATGGAAGAAATTTTATAATATATTTTGAAGTCTGAAAATGCTATTCCCCTTGTATCCCTCCTGTTTTCATTATTTTCCTTATTATTCTAGATATTTTATTTCTTCCAATTAATGTTGTTATTCTATCAAGTTCTATAATGTAGTTTTGATAGTTTGATTAGCATAGCATAAAAATCTAATTTAACTTTGGTAATATTATGATTTTATTATATTGGCATGACTCACCCAAATGGCTCTGAATATTACTCCAGCTATTTATATTATTCTTTATTTCTTTAAGGAGTACTTTTTAATTAAAGCTAGCTACTTTGAGTGCATTGACATGTTGATCCCCAAGTTTTTATGCATTTTGTAGTTACTCTGAATGTTATTTCCCTTTCTATTATTGTCTCAGATTTTTTTTGTTAGTATGTAAAAATGATATTGATTTTTGTGGGTTTATTTTGTAGACTGCAGACTTGCTGATGCTATTGTCTTAATCATGATCTTTGTTTATTTCCTAAAACTTTTCCAATTACACTATCAGGCCATAAACAAAAAACTTTTATTTCCTTTTAATTTATATTAATGTCTTTAATTTCTTTCTCTTCTCTTATTGCTATTGCTAGCATTTCTAGAACAATAATTGAGGAGAGAGTGAGCATAATTTGTTTTAATCCTGCATTTATTGGGAAAACATCTCAAGTTTTCTCATCACATATGATACTTTTGGTTTTAGATAGATAGGTGTACTAATATTGGAAGGAATATTAATTAATTACTACTAATATTAGAAAAGGTCCTTCTGTGCATATATTTCATAGTTCTTAGTATAAATGAATTTTATACTTTTCCAAAGGCTTTTTTCTTTATCTATTAAGATATAATTTTGATTATTTAAAAACATGATTAATATGATGATTGTTTTCCTAATATTGAACCATCCCAGCATCCGTTTTTTAAATGCAATGTGGTCATAATCTCTTGGATATACTTACTTTTGTAGGTCTGACAGTATTTCATTTAAATGTTTTGAATTGATATTTACTAATGATATTGGCCTATCATTTTCCTCCTTTATTTTATTCTCATATGAGGAGTCTGATCAAGCATGTTCTTTTTCAGTTTTCGAGAATAATTTCTGTAGCGTTACTACAGTACTAATTGCTCTTAAAAAGGTTGGTGGACCTTTTCTGTGACTATCACTATCAAGGATTTTTATTTTTCCCTTTGGCTATCCTTTACAATTAATTAAAAAATAATTAATGGTCTCATGTCTGCTTAGAAGGGAATCTCCATGTGTGAGTAAAGGTTTGTTTCTGTGTTTATCTCTGTGTTTCTTAGCAATTTTATTAATTTGGATAAAGGAATACATGGAATTTCTGTCAAATTTGAAAATGATACAGAATTAGGATGGATAGCTACCATATTGGGATGACAACATCCAACTTGACCTTGGCAAGCTAGAAATTTTGACTGAATCTGCTAAGATGAAAAGTAATAGGGGTAAATATAAAATATACTTGTGTTCAATAAACTGATGTCCCAATCATAAGATGGAGAAGGCATAGTTAGATACCGAGCCATAACTAAGTTAGAGGCACTAGCACTTGAACTAGGGTGCAGAGAGTTTGAGGACACTAACTTCAAATTGCATTTCTGAAACAATTGACCTTTGCATCTAGGTAGCAAACAAATTTCTTTCCAGCCTCTCCATGATGAAGTATCCTTGATAGGCTCTGGGGATTGATGACCAGACTCTACCACTTCTAACAGAAGTACCTATAAAGTGTGGGTGTTCTCTTGTCACTTCCCCAGTGTAACAGTTAAATTAGTTTCTCTACTAAAAGTATTATATTTTTAGAGGTTTATTAAAGATTATTAGAAATCAAGGAAATAGGAAAATAAAAAATAAGAAATCCACGTGTCTAGGGCTGAATAGCCCATTCACAGCCACTTACTCTACCTCTTGAGAGATGCATGTGCTTAGAAGCGGAAGCAGAGAGAGAGAGACCAAGTAGACAGTAGTCAGTTTAAATACCCGTTTTATTATCGGCCCAGGTGGGTATCTCAGATGAGATTAAAGGGCATTCTGGGAAGTGCCAAGGACTTCTGGGGATTGAACTGGGGTTCAAATCTCCATTTTTATGACAGCCAAAAATTATGTTTCCTAATACTTACCCACTCACACACACACACAAAAAATACTAGTCATTATTCTGGTTGAACATTAATTTCTCTGAAAAAGATCTATGGGTTCAAATTGGACTTCAAATAGCATAAGCCAACAGTGTTATGTAGCAACTAGAAAAAGGTAATGTGATATATGGCTATATGCAAATGACATAGGTTTCCAGAATAAGGTGGTGATAATTTCATTGTACATGTGCCCTGGTAAGACACCATTGGAGTATTATGCTCAGATATAGACAGAAAGGAAATGAGCAAGTTAAAGAATGTGCAGAGTATGGCAACTAGAATGGTGAAGATCCTTGATGCTATGGTTTAGGACTGATTAAAGAAATTAAGGATGCTTAGTCAAGAGAAGAAAAGACTAGGAGGGATAATGATGGTTGTCTTTACATTCTTGAAAGACTCATAGGAAAGAACCATCGGACTTGTTTCTTTTGGCTGCAGAGGGCAGAAATGGGAGCAATAGGTAGAAGATCCAAACTGACAAATTTAGGCTTAATCTATAGGAAAACGTCCTAAAAATTAGAGGTATCCCCAAATGGAATGGACTACTGTGGGAGATAGTCATCACCAGAGGACTTTAAGCTAAGGATGTATGATCACTTGAGTTTATTTAAGTGGGGATTCTTTCAAGGGTATAGTTTGGATCAGGTTGTTGCTGAGGTTCTGTCCAAGCCTGGAATTCTGAGATTCTGTGAAGAGTTTCTCCAATTCCTTTCAATTTATTTGTTTCTCTTCTATGTATGGGTTTTTAGGTCTGTTCTCTGAATACCCCTCCCCTTAAATTCCAGAACCAACATGCCCCATCTATTTCAACCTTCCTTTCCTTTAATAATAACAATAATATTGAAAAGCACATTGTTGTAGATGACATGTATTCCATATATGGCTCCCTCAATTATCTTAATAAATGAACAAGCATTTCCACATATTTTTTTCTTCCCTGTCTTTCATATTAAAATTATCAGGGACTTTTCTCTCTTCAAAGAAAATCATCCAAGCCAGGGGCTTTCAGTTGCCCATAATAATCATGTGAGGAAAAACTACTAAAATCTCTATTGTATATACAGTACTAAATTCTAAGCTATTTTTCTTTTTCTAGAACAAGTGCTTGAGGAAATAGGTGCTTTGATTTATTCCTCACAGTAGACAAGGTGTTGCCTGTATTCTGCAATTCTAAGGGTCACAGTCTCATTAGTAAGAATTTTTTAAAAAGGATGCTGTTTATTAGCAAGTAAAAATATATGCATGGGGCAGCTAAGTGACTCAGTGGATTGAGAGCCTCAGATACTTCCTACTGTGTGATCTTGGAGTAATCACTTAACCCCCATTGCCCAGCCCTTACCTCTCTTCTGCCTTAGAACCAACACACAGTATTGACTCTAAGATGGAAGGTAAAGGTTTTGCATATATATGTATTTTTGCAAATATATATGCATGAACTATTTAAAATTTTATAAATCAGTGATGGTGCTGCTCCTTCATTCTCAAAAATTTTAGTTTAAGAGTTTTTTTAACACCTCCCCCCACTGCTGCTGAACAATGGAATAAAAACCTGCCCTGCTCTCCCATCCAATCCCCACCTCACTCCTTGTACTTCACCCCAACCAAAAACAAGATAAAACTTAGAAGACCTGTGTGGACTCTTCATTAAAGGAATTTCTCCTTAAATTTTTTTTTTAATCAACAAAAATCCACCTTCTTTTCCTTTCCCCCAGTGCCTCCCAATGGGAGCAAAGAAAAAACAAAACCTAAAAGAATCTTTTCTTTGCTTTTTTGTTAAATAAGTGTAATGTAAACCATGAGAAAAGCAAATCTCTAAGATACTGTTGCTTAGATACAAATTTTGCAACCTGTTCCTAAAAATAGAGGGAATTCCAGCTAGAGATCTTATCTTTCTGATTCCAAATCTAGAACTCTATTCAAAGTGTGTATATATATATATGTGTGTGTGTGTATATATATATATAATATAACATGATATGTTATATTATATATGTGTGTGTGTTTGTGCTTTGTTTTTGTTTAAAATGACTGTATTTCTTGTTTATCAGTGACCTTTTTAAAAAAAATCCTTACCTTCTATCTTAGAATTGATATAAAGTATCAGTTCCAAGGCAGAAGAGTAGATCACTGATCCCAGCAGTAGAGTAGCAGGAACTTTCTGAATCTTCTTCCAACGCATCATTACAAAGCGTCTCAAAAAGACAGAAATGAAAATGAGAGGAGTAAGGGCCTCTCTCACTGGATGCAGCCTTAAAGGTAGGCAATGCTTGGGGATTCTCATGCTATAAAGGGGGGGAAGTGCACTAATCAAAGCACAAATTGATTACCCTTTTTCCCACACTACCTATCCTGCTAGTCAGAGTGAGGGCCAGACAATCTCTAAATTCTCTGAAAGCACCACAGACTTACCCCTGAGGGCTGTGCAAGGCCTTGGCAGTGATGACTTGGGACCTAAGGCTGAAAAGCCCGGAACCTGGGCAGCAGAGCACACAAGATTGGCCACAACAGGGGCAGCAGGGACTGAAAAAATAGCTTTAGGGCAAAATGCTTTAAAGTGCACTACACAAAGAACATCACAGAGTTGCCTGTCTTCACTCAGGCTTCTGATTGGGAAGGGAAGATACTACCAAGGCAAAGCCCTGAAAGATAGAAGCTAAGAAAGCAATGACCACCAACATGCAGGAACCCCAGTCCACTAGTGGCAAAAGTAATAAGCAGCAGCAGCAAAAAAAAAAAAAAAAAAAAAGCTTTTGACCTTGGATAATTTCTATGTACAAAAAGAGCAAAATACAGAAGCAACAGCAGAGAGTGGCAAACAACATCCAAATTTTCCCAAAAAATGGAAATTGGTCACAAGGTCTCAAGGAACTCAAAAAGGAGTTCAAGAATTAAGTAAGAAAGATAGAAGAAAAATGGGAGGAAAAGTGGGAAAAAAGAAATGAAAATAATAACAAAGAAAATAATAGCTTCAAAGACGAAATTGCCCACATGGAAAAAGAGCACAGAAATCAAATAAAGTAATAAGTAAATTGGAAACCAGAATAGACCTACTGAAAGCCATGAAAAACAGGATAGACCAAACCAAAAAGGGAAATCAAGGCAGAAGTGTGATAAGGGATAGGCAATTGGAGTTAAATGACTTGCCTAGGGTCACATAGCTAGAAAATGTCAGAGGACTGAGTTAAGCCCAGAACCTCCTGTCTCTAGGTCTGGCTTTCTATCCACTGAGCAACCTAGCTGCCCCTCCACCGGTGATCTTTAATTCCTAATGCATCTTATTAGCCTCTACCCACACTCACTGAAAAAAGCTTGAAGTCCAAAGATAAGACATCCAACTTCAAAAAATAAATCTTTTCCATTCTGGGCCTAAGGGTAGATGAGGAGGTAGCTTTGTGCTCCCAGGTCCAGGGATATATGCAAACAAAGAATTACTAGATTACTAAGCTAAATTTCAAGTTTAGCCCTGAGTCCTTGAGCCTCAAGTTTTGGGAAAAGCTAATAAGATTAGTAGAGCTCATCAGAGGGAATGAGATCAACAATCTCAATTTTAAGCTGCTTCATTCTTTGTAGTCTTGCCTCCCATTTGGGAGCCCTTATATTAGTGGGATTAGCCATGGACCACAGGCCAAAGACCCTCACAAGCCTGGAAGAGCAGTCCCAGTGGCCATGTCCCTACTTCTTTGAATTCAAAGATGAGCCAACCACCTGATCTCTCTGGGTGTTTTTAGTTCTAAATCTTATTATATCAGAATAGTTGAGAGCATGTCAATCAATCAATAAACATTTTTAAGTGCCTATTATGTGCCCCATACTATATTGGAAGGTCAGGGATTCAATGATGAAAATGAAAAAGGATTTTGTCTTCAAAGAACTTATGTCTTATCACAGGAGACAATATGTACACATATAGGCACAGGTGTACTGGAACACCAGCTCACCAGCCTGCCAGAACTCATTGTTATATTTTTGGAATGATCATTCACACCTCAGAAATGAGCAAACAGTATTGATTTATTGATAGGAAAATGTTAATAATGCAGATTAAACTTAAAAGTATGTTGTGAATATTTTTTTCCCATGGAGAGTCAGTTGTTAAGTATTTACCAGGCACAGTTAGGTGGTTTAGTGGATAGTGAGTCAGGCATAGAGACAGGAGGTCCTGGGTTCAAATTTGATCTTATACATGTTCTAGTTGTATGACCCTGAGCAAGTCGCTTAACTCCAGATGCTTACTTAGCCCTTACCTCTCTTCAGTTTTGGAATTGAGAGTATCAATTCTAAGACAGGAAGAGTTTTTAAAAATTGTTTCAGCACTCCTCTCCCTTTCCCCCCTCACATATAGCTACATACAAAATAGAGATGGCATATGTATTGTGAATTTCAAAACTATTCTACCCTAATCACACCATTCTTTAGAAGATCTGATTTAGCTATTTCCTGATCAATAACAATAGAGATACTTGGAATAACAGAATCAGGTCTTGGAAACTACATTTCTCCTCATTTCTTAGTTTAACAAGATTAGGAAGGTCTGCATCAAACTCAAGATTTAATTATCTGAGAAAATGGCCTTCAACGGACATGTACAAAAAAAAGGAAAGACCTCTGGGCTGTCCTAAGTCAAGCTTGAGCCACCATTGGCACATGTGAGATGGAAGAAGTGAGGTAGAGAACAGCCTCTGGAGTTCTCATGACTTCCTGTGGAGAAGGCTAGAGTTCAGTTCTATCCTGGAGCTCGAGCTTGGAGGAGCCCCGCAGACACCTTCTCTTCAGATCTGTCATGTGAGTGATAAGGACTGACTCCCTTCTCTGCCTTGGCTCTCCAAGGCCTTAATGCCCACTTTGGCTCAGCCTGAGCCAGAGTGGTTCTGAGTTAAACTCCTTTCCTTCTCTCCCTCTTTCCTTCTCTCCCTCTCTCTCTCTCCCTCTAATATTTTCTTCCTCCTGTTGTAATTAAATGACCATAAAAATTTGGCAGCTGACTTGGGTATTTTATTATTTGGGATTTCCCTTGGTGACCATTAAAATTTAGATTTTTTCAGTCTCAACCATAATTTCACCCTTTACAGTATATATATGAAGTAATTTTGGAGGGAAAATTTAACAGCTTGAGGAATTAGAAACATCTTTATGTAGGAGGGTAGCATTTGAGTTGAACTTAAAGAAAATAAGGATTGTAAGAGAGAATTTAGAAGGGATTGAATCTGCCTGTGCAAAAGCCTGGAGATGGGAAATGGAATGTTATGTGTGAAGAATAGAATAAGGACCAGAATGTATAGTGGGTAAGACATCTGGAGTGGCATAGTGGATATAGCGCCGGGCTGACAAATCAGGAAGCCTTATCTTCCTGAGTTCAAATCTGGCCTCACGCACTTACTAGTTGTGTGATCCTGGGTGAGTCATTTATCCTTGTTTGCCTGTTTCCTCATTTGTAAAATGAACTGGAGAAGGATGTGGCAAATGACTCCAACATCTTAAATGGCAAACCATTTTATCATCTTTGCCAAGAAAATGCCAAAGGGGGTCATGAAGAGCCTGAAACCAGTAATCAAAAGAATGCAATGAGAGTAATAATGGGGATGTATAATAAGGCTGGAAAGGCAGATTGGAGTCAGATTGTGAAGAGCGTTAGCCAAAGAGAGAATTTTATATTTGATTCTAGAGATAATAAGGAACAACCAGAGTTTGCTGAGCAAGAGAGTGACACAGTTTGATCTGTGCTCTTGGAAGCTGTGGAGAAGATGGATTGGAGAGGGTGAGTGTTGAGACAGGGACATCAATTAGGAGATTATTGTACTTATCTAGATGACAGGTAATGCAGACCTAAACTCAAGTTGGGGGTGGCCATATGTGCAGAGAGAAGGGTATAGAGGTCAGAGATCTTGTTGTAAAATTAATAAAACATGGCAAATGACTGGCTCTTTGGGTTGAAGGGAAATGAGAAGCTGGGGTTGATTCCTACGATGTGGACCTGGGTGACTAGAAGAATGGTGGTGTCTATAATGCCTAGCACATAGTAGGCATTTAATAAATGTTAATTGACTGATTAATTGGCCTGTACAGAAATACGGAGGGTTAGAAGAGGAGGTCTGAAGGGAAAGAAAATAAATTCTGTTTTGTACATATGGGATTCTATATGCTAAAGAAACATCCATTCCACTTGATGTAAGATTGGTGCTCAGAAGAGAGATTAAGGCTGTATATATATATCTATATATCTATATGGAATACATATAGCTATATAGATATATATCAGTCATCTGTATGGCAAAAATAATTGAACCCATAAGAAACTGATGAGATCACCAAGAGATAAACAAGCTAATAGATAGAAAATGTCTCTGAAAAGTTAGAAGTGTGACGGCATTCCTGTGCTGCTAGTGTGTGTATGATAATGGTCATGACCATGAGAATTTTTCAATTTGTATTTATTTATTTCCCAAGTACACATAATAGCAAATTTCCACATAAGTTTTCCGAAGTTCTATGACCCAAATTGGCTCCCTCCCTCCCTCCCTTCCCACTCCCAGTGCTGGCAGGTGATTCGATATGGGTTATACATGTATGATCATGCAAAACACATTTCTACATTGTTCATTTTTGTGAATGAAAAATCTTACAAAAATTAAACCCCCAAACATGAACCCAAGTCAACAAGTGAAAAATCCTATGCTCTCATCTGCATTCTTTCTCCAACAGTTCTTCCTCTGGAGGTGGACAGCATTCTTTCTGGTAAGTCTTTCAGAACTGTCATGGATCGTTGTATTGCTGAGAGCAGCTAAGTCTATCACAGTTGATCATTCCATGATATTGTTGTCTACAGTCATAGTAATGTTTTTGCCAAGTTTGGGATCCCCTCCCTGGCCCTGTTCCTCTCCATCTCTCTCTCCCTCTCCAGGCCATAACCAGAATCCCCAGACAGGATGGCTTCTTCAGCCTACGCCTGTAAGCCTGTAAGTCTGTGTTGAGGTAGGGGGAAAAGGCTAAGAAGGCACAGAGAGGGAGGAAGCCTAGCATGTCTTGAGGATAGTGGTTAGTCTGGGAAGCAGAAAGTCTATGCCAGGGAGGAGGGAGGGCAGGGAAAAGGTTGGAGTGCCTACATGAGCTGCTTTCAAATCTCTCCAGGAAAGAGGCAGTCAGTTTCATCAGCCCCTTCTCAACTTCCCCCCACTAATTGTTTCAAAGCACTTTACCTAATGAGTCCCTAAGAAACCTGGTGCTCACCTCCTAAATTTTTATTTTTCTGTCTCCAGCAAGTCCAAGTCTTCCTTTCCTCAGAGACCTCTTTTAACTTCTGAGACCATTTGCTTCTCTCAGAGCCACATGCCAGCTAGAGTTTTCACCTTCCTGTGTTCCCAGGGCGCCTGGGGACCTGTTTTGGTTGTTTGTACAAAGCCCTCTGCATCCAACCTCTGGGGAGGGCTTACAGCAAATGAGAACAGTAATTAGCAATGAACTTTCTCTGTGGTCCCTCAGGAAGAGCTTAAGAGTTTATGGATCAATAGCATGCATTTAAAGTTTAGTTATGTCTTACTTAATACAGTTTCCGAAGGATTTTAGAGATAGTTGGGTGTAAAACATTTTCATAAATTCAATTTCATTCTATGTGTTCTGAGAGTACACCTTTGAAAGGAATTATCTTGTGAACAATTCACTTTTTATTTTTAATTTTTTTAGCTTTTATAAAGTACATCTACTTTATTATTTTTAATTAATTAAGAATATTTTTCCATGGTTACCTGATTCATAATATTTCCCTCCCCTCTTGTCTCCCCCACCTCCTGGAGCTGACAAGCAATTCCACTGAGTTATACATGTATCATTGTTCAAAACCTATTTCCGTATTATTCATATTTGAAATAGTCAGCTTTTATAGCCAAAACTCCATCATATCCCCATTGAACCATATGATCAATCATATTCTTCTGTGTTTCTGCTCCTGCAATTCTTTCTCTGAAAGTGGATAGCATTCTTTCTCCTAAGACCCTCAGAATTGTACTGGATCATTGCATTGCTGCTAATAGAGAAGCCCATTACATTTGATTGTGCCACAGTGTACAATGTTCTCCTGGTTCTGCTCTTTTCACTCTGTATCAATTTCGGGAGGTCATTCCAGTTCACATGGAATTCCTCCAGTTTATTATTCCTTTCAGCACAATAGTATTCCATCACCAATATGTATATATAATTTATTCCCCAATTGGAGGGCATCCCCTCATTTTCTAAAAGAAGTATATTCTTTAAAAGATTTTTCAGTTTCTTGTTAATATGATAGCTGATGGTTGTCACATCTTTTTGTGGGTCCCTAATACTGTTTTGGGATTTCTTTATATTTCCAGTGCTTGGTACAGAGTAAGTACTTACCAAGTGTTGCTAGCTGACTCTCCTCTCTTCTGTCTCTATAGTTGTGTTTCTTCTCATTTTCCCCTTACTGTTGTATTATCAAAGCAATATACTCTAGAGATAGAACAAACTCATTGGGCTTAGTGTCACAACCAAATCAAATTTACAACAAAGGCAATCTTTCTTTTCCTGCACGATCATTAGAATGATAACAATGGTAAATTCATCCCTCAAAATATGCACACTCAGTTTTCAAAAATTTCCTCTTCATTTCTTATATCATGATAGTATTTTATCACAACCATGTATTATAATTTGTTCAACCATTTCCCAACCTATGAGCATCTCTGCACTGTCTAATTCTTTGCCACCATAAGAAGAACTGGTTTAAAAATTTTTGGTGTGTATGAACCCTTTTCCTCTTTTTTTAAAAGAATCTTTGTGATATAGACATAGTAGTGGTATTTTTGGGTCAAAAGAAATGAACAGTTTTTATAATCCTTTGTACATATAGTTCCAAATTATTCTCCAGAATGGTTGGACCAGTTCACATCTCCATCAGCAGTGTATTAGTGTATCCATTTTTCCACATTCTCTCCAGAATTTGTCATTTTTCTTTTTTGGCATTTTAGCCAATATGATGGGTGTGAAGTGGTGCTTTAGGATTGTTTTAATTGACACGAAGTTTTTTCCCCAAGGACAAAGGATATTGAAACCTGAAGAACTCTGGGAAATGTATGTCCAAACACATTACATAACTTTTCTCATGAACTCAGAATACCTTTAGTCACCTCTAGGAGGAATAGAAAAAGTTTGTTACATTTGTTTGTGAGGTCCATCCATTAATCTTGATTCTACCCTCTAGGTCTATGCAGAACAAATATAACCCCCCCCCAAACTTTCAAGTACTTGAAATCAGTTGTAATATATAATATATAATATCAATTTTGAGATTCCTTCACCAAGGCAGTGTGGACTGGAATAATTTCCTCTTCTACAGTGGTGGGTTTACTCCTATCAAGAAGTCTCAACTGCAGGAAGGATATCTCTAGTTAAATTCTACTAACCTACTTTGCAAAGGAAAAACAAAGGGATAGAAAAACATAAAGACTAGGTTCGTCTCTTCTCTCTCTTAGTATTCTCATGAGATGATAATAAAAGCTGACATTTACAAAGTACTTTCTGGCTAGTAAAGGGCATTACATTAATTTGATCTCCACCAACAACCCTACAAGGTGTGTGCTATTATTCACATTTTTTAGATGAGGAAACTAAGTCTCAGAGAAGTTAAGTGATTTGACAATGGTCACAAAACTAGCAATTGTCTAAAATGGGATTATAACTTGAGTTTTTCTGATTCCTTCTTTAGCATTCTATTCACTATACCATGATGGAATCTTGCTCATTGTGTATTAGACCCTTCACAATGGGACAAGGCCAGACTTCAGATCAGGTCTAGCAGGATGGGTCTACAATACAAAGGATTCATTGATTCAAATAAGGGAAGTTAGGAGCAGTTCCTCTTTCATGGGCTCATCAATGACCGCTTCCATAAGTCTACAACAAATTGGTCTATTTGGATACCTTCATCCCAAGTGACAACTTGATTCATTTTCTGGAAAGAGCAGTGGACTTTTTTTTTTTGCCTTTCTTTTGGCCATTTCTGCCCCACCATGCCATCAAAGGGCTGCCTAATCTCTGAGACAGACTTTTGAAAGCTATGGGGCTCTTTTCCATCAAAAAACAGAATGATGGCAGGTTAAATATAAAGCTCTCAGCGATGTGAGACCCTCATTTTATTGCTAAAGAAACTAAGGCCCAGAGAGGAAACAAAATTACTAATCACAACTTTGCCTATGATCATCTCCGGTGGCGATAAATGGTGAGGACCTGAATTTCAATTAGGAACTACTATAGTTAAACTAGGGACTTATGCTTTGGCACTGCTAATATTATTTTCATGGGGCTCGCTTGCTTCCTGTGGGAGGGATTAGATATTATAGCATGAGGTTTCACGAGAAGACATAGATGGACCATCACTGGAGATGTCTCCAGTGGTACTGACTGCACTAGGATAGGGATGTCCTAGAAGCCAAGTTATATCAAGGATTTTTTTGTCTTTGGTGGGGAGATCAGGAGAATGAATGCAATATTTTCCAATAAGAGCATAGGATCAAGGTTATAAAGTTTGAAGAGTCCTCAGAAGACATTTAGTTCAACCCCATCCTGAAACAACTGAGGTCCATAGAGGTCAAATTACTTGTCCTAAGTGACATAAAAATAGGTACTCAGGGACAGAGACAGGATTTGAATCCAGGTCTTTTGACTCTCCATCTAGCATGCTTTCCCCAGTGGCATGCTATTTCCTATAACAGAACTCTAGGAGGTGTATCAGAATCAAGTGGTCAGACACAGAGCACTAAGACAACATAGGTGCATTGGATATGTAATATCTAAGTCTTGGTATTGTATACACATATTAGATATTATATTATACCTAATTAGAATGTAAGGTCATGGAGAGTGAGTACTATTTTGGTTTAATCTTTGTAATCCCAGTAGTAAGCACAATGCCTTGCATATAGGAGATGCTTAATAAATGTTTGTTGAATTGGATTGGTTAGGAAGCAGGTGCTTAATAAATGTTTCTTGATTCATCAATCCACTGATTGACTTGAAATCACATGTTTCTGATTCTGAGGCAAAAGAAATGATTAATTAACCATTTCCCAACCAATCCAAAAAGATGAAGAAGCAAAAATAGTACTGACTATAGCTGAAAATCTCCACATCATACCCTGACTTTTCATTTTAGGAATGTCATTGTTAGTCAGTTTCTCTGTCTCTCTCTATCTGTCTATCTCTCTCTTCCTCCTCCCTTCTTTTTTTCTATCTCCTCTCTCTCCCTCCTCCTCTTCTTCCTTCTTGGCTCCCCTCCTTTTTCTCTAGCTCTGTGAATGTATAATAGGTACATGAATCATGTGAGCCTGGGTCATGGAGCAGTAATGGCTCTTCCTTTGTGTCCCACCCACTGCGAAGTTCATCCTGTCATCATCTGGTCCCTAATAGGAGGGGCTGTTTTTACTTTTTCCCCCATTTCTGTTTTGCTGTTTATGGTAACACTAACCTCTAAGACAATTTTATTTTTATTTTCATTTATTTATTTGCTTATTTGTTTGTTTATTCCTTCCTTCATTTATTTATATTAAACCCTTACCTTCTGTCTTGGAGTCAATACTGTGTATTGGCTCCAAGGCAAAAGAGTGGTAAGGGCTAGGCAATGGGGATTAAGTGACTTGCCCAGGGTCACACAGCTGGGAAGTATCTAAGGCCAGATTTGAACCTAGGACCTCCCATCTCTAGGCCTGACTCTCAATCCACTGAGCTATCCAACTACCCAGCTGCCCCCCTCTCTACACCAATTTTAGAAAGTAAGGCTGTATCTCTTTTCTTCTAACTTTGTGAAATGCACTTGCAAGGATCACAGTGTAAGTACACTTTGCCACAGGATAGGCTGCAGATGACAACAATCTATACTAATTCTGCTCTCATCCACTTGGCTGTGGGGTTCTTACTGTTTTTTTCTCAAAAGTTCCTTCACACTAAAGTTCCATCCCTACAAGGATGGAGTTATCATGTAGTCTATCTTATCTTCATTTCTCTTCAGGCTGCTCTACTAGCTCTCCTAGACTTTTTCTGCCATATCCTCCCCCAAATTGGGCCCCATTATCCCTCTTTCTCTTTTTCTGTTCCCTTTTATATGAAGCCCTTCCCCATTAGACTGTGAGCTCCTTGAGAGCAGGGACTGTCTTTTTCTGCTTATATTTGCATTCCCATCATTGAGCACAATGTCTGGCATGTAGTAAACACAATAAATAATTGTTGACTTGATACAAGAAAGTGATTTCATTTGTTTCATAAAAGACTTCAGCCTTTCTCCTTAGATATAAAAGTGGGAGCAAGAGTCATTATTTTAAACAATGTAGCATTAGAGGCTGGGTCATTGTAGAATATGTATTCCCAGATAGTAGTAGTCTCTCGGTAACCGAGGATGACGATTGTCTTTGTGCGCTTTCATCTGTGATGTAGATGAGTGTGCACAAAGACACTTGTGCGTGACGGAGATTTAAGTGGAAAAGTCGATGCACAGAGACAGTCCCACTCTCTCGGCGTTGGAAGCCTGGGTCCAATGGCACGAAAAGTCATTACACCTGGAGACTTCCTCAGCTGCATTGGATGGCCGTGCTGTCTTTTGTGCTCCAACACGACCTAAGCACTCCACAGTGCTTTGCTGTGTCGCCCTCTCAGCTGTTGAACCTTCTTATTGGTTTCTTCCGTCTGTTCGGCCAAAGCAATCTTCACATGCTGGGTGAGCAAAGCCCTGGTTCACCAGGGGTCTATGACCCGATGGCTACCCTCATAAGGTTTAGCTGGCCTGTCAAGCCGTTGCCTGGGGTGTGGCCGCTGCCACATGCTAGCAGCTACTAGGAGTCACAAGTGAGAGCTGGGTGTCAGGTGGGGGTCAGAGGCTGGAGAGTTGCCCTAGGAGGGCATGACAAGCTCTCCATACCAGAGATACTACCCCTCCCTGAGCACCCCATACACCCCATTCCCAGATAATAGTAGTTAAATGTATAAAGGAACAGTTACTTGAATTACAGAATTATTTAGATAGAAAAATCAATAACACTGAGGAGTTTTAGCACCCTGTTAAAAGATAATGAAAAAATCAAACAAAAAGATACAAATGGAAGTTAAGGATCTGTGAAAGGCATGAAAAAGTCACTTAAAAGAAAACTGAATGAGCTAACTGTATAGAGAGCCAGGCTTCAAGATGAAAAGTCCTGAGTTCAAATTTGACCTGACATTTCTTAGCTATATGACATTGGGCAGGTCATTTAACCCTAAATGCCTTCTTCTTATTGCTCTTTTTCCTTGCAACCAAAACTTAGAATCAATTTTAAGACAGAAGGTAAGGGTTTAAAAAATTTTAATGTAACAAGCAGGAAATATATATGTTCTTTGATACTTATATTAATAAGGAAAAAAAGAGAAAAAAATTGAAAAGGACAAGTATGCAGTTGAATAAATTAGAAAATAATATACTAGAAGTAAATGCAAAAATTATAAATAAGAGTTTGAGACAGAGAACTTAAGCTATTGATTTTTTGTAAATAATAAGGGTTTTTAAAGACCAATATAATTATTTTTAAAAGATATTTTATTTTCCCAATTATACATCATAAACATTTTCAACATATGTTTTCCAAAATAGTGAGATCCAAATTATCTCCTTCTTTTCTTTCCCTCCCCCTTCTCAGAAACGGTAAGTAATTTGATCTGGGTTGTGTATGAATTATCATACAAAACATATTTTTCATATTGTAAGATAATATTCATGTAAAATCAAAACCTGAAAGTAAAAACACAAATAAAGTGAAAAATAGTATGCTTTGATCTATATTCTCACTTCAGCAGTTCTTTTTCTGGAGGTGGATAGTGATCCTTGTGATAAATCTTTCAAAATTGTCCCAGATTATTGTATTGCTGAGAGCAGCTAAATCTTTCACAGCTAATCATTATGCAATACTACTGTTACTGTGTACAATGTTCTCCTGTTTCTGTTTATTTAACTCTTTATCCATTCATGTAGGTCTTTCCAGCTTTCTCAGAAATGATCCTGCTTATTTCTTTTTTAAAACTTTTGTCCCTTTTTCTGCATTTAAAAATTTCCATATTGTTAATTTTTGCGGGTAATCTTTGTGAGTAAAACCAAAACCCCAAAACATAAACCCAAATAAACAATTGAAAAATCATATGCTTTCATCTGCATTCTGACTCCAACAGTTCTTTCTCTGGAGATGGATAGCATTCTTTGTCATAAGTCCCTCCAAAGTGTCCTGGATCATTGAATTGCCAGTAATAACTAAGTCTATGATGGTGATGGAATACTATTGAACTGTAAGGAATGATGAACAAGATGATTTCATAAAGTGCTGAAAAGATCTTCATGGACTGTTGCAGAGGGAAATAAGCAGAACCAGGAAAACATCATCATTTCTTATAGCACAATTGTATTACATCACCATCATGTACCACAATTTGTTTGGTCATCCCCAATTGATAATCATCCCAATAATTTCTCATTTTGTCACCACAAAAAGAGCTGCTATGAATATTTTAGTACAAGTAGGTCCTTCCCCCTTGTTCATGATTGCTTTGGGATAAAGATGCAGTAGTTGTATTATAGGATTAAATGGTATGAACAGTTTTATAGTTCTTTGGGCATAGCTCTAAATCATCCTTGAGAATGACTGGATTAGTTCACAACTGCACCAACAATGTATTAGTGTCCCAATTTTGCCATGTCCTCTCCAACATTTATCACTTTCCTTTACTGTCATTTTGGACAATTTGATAGGTGTGAGGTAGTAGCTCAGAGTTGTTTTAATTTGCATTTCCCTAATCAAGAGTGACTTAGAACATTTTTTCATATGATTATTGATATCGTTGCTTTCTTTATCTGAACACTGCTTATTCATATCCTTTGACGATTTGTCAATTGGGGAATGACTTGTATTCTTATAAATTTGACTTAGTTCTCTAAATGTTTGGGAAATTAGATCTTTATCAGAAAAATTTGTTATAAATTTCTCCCTCCCTCCCCAGTTTGTTGTTCCTCTTCTAATCTTGGTTACATTGGTTTTGTTTGAACAAAACCTTTTTAATATAATAGAATCAAAATTATTCATTTTACATCTTGTAATCCTCTTTGACTCTTGTTTGATAACAAATTCTTCCCTTCTTCACAGATCTTCCAGATAAACTACTCTATGTATGCCAAATTTACTTACGATATTCTTTATGTCCAAAGCATATACACATTTTGATCTTACTTTGGTATAGGGTGTGAAATATATTGGTCTCTACCTAGTTTCTGCCATATTGTTTTTCAGTATCCCAGCAATTTGTTTGCTCTGCTTCCATTTTATGGGTGAGTTTATCCTGTTCACAATCATAATTATGAGTATCAACTGTGAATTCCCCTTCTTATTTCCCCTTTTGATCCTGCACTTTATCTCTCCTTTCCTTCTGTCTCTCCTCACAGGTGTTTTGCTTTTAATCACCACCCCTGTTTTCCCCTCCCCTTTTTATTATCCCCCTTCCCTTGTCTTATTCCCCCCCTCTTACTTTTCTATAGGTTGAGATAGGATTCTATATTCAAATGAGTATGGTTGTTACTTCCTCTCTGAGCCAATTCTGATGAAAGTAAGGTTTCAGCATTGCCCATCACCACCCTCATCCTCCCCTCCACTGTAATAGGTTTTTCATGCCTTCTTAGGTGAGGTAATTTACCCCATTTCCCCTCTCCCTTCTCTTTTCTCTCAGTGCAATCCCCTTTTTCACTCCTTGAATTTTTTGCATATCATGTCATGCTAAACAGCTTACTACCGCATCCTCTGTCTATGTACATGCCTTCTCAATACTCTGATAGTTATAACATTTTAAGAGTTATAAATATGATCTTTCTATATAGGAATATAAACAGTTTAACCTTATTGAATCCCTTAAATTTTTTCATTATTTACCTTTTTATGCTTCTCTTGAGCCTTACATTTGAATATCACATTTTCTGTTTAGATCTGTCCTTTTCAACAGGAATGATTGGGAATCTTCCATTTTATTTATTTATTTTTTCTGGGTGATGTTACTTTTTTTTTTAATTTTTATTTGGTCATTTCCAAACATTATTCATTGGAAACAAAGATCATTTTCTTTTCTTCCCTCCCCACCCTGCCACCACCTCTCCCATAGCCCACGCGCCATTCCACTGGGTATCACATGTGTGCTTGATTCAAAACCCATTTCCATGTTGTTGGTATTTGCATTAGAGTGTTCATTTAGAGTCTCTCCTCAGTCATATCCCCTCCAACCCTGTAGTCAAGCAGTTGCTTTTCATCGGTGTTTTTACTCCCACAGTTTATCCTCTGCTTGTGGGTAGTATTTTTTAGATCCCTGCAGATTGTTCAGGGACATTGCATTGATACTAATGGAGAAGTCCATCACCTTCGATTGTACCACAATGTATCAGTCTCTGTGTACAATGTTTTCCTGGTTCTGCTCCTTTTGCTCTGCATCACTTCCTGGAGGTTGTTCCAGTCTCCATGGAATTCCCCTACTTTATTATTCCCTTTAGCACAATAGTATTCCATCACCAACATATACCACAATTTGTTCAGCCATTCCCCAATTGAAGGGCATCCCCTCGTTTTCCAATTTTTGGCCACCACAAAGAGTGCAGCTATGAATATTCTTGTACAAATCTTTTTCCTTTTTATCTCTTTGGGGTACAAGCCCAGCAGTGCTATGGCTGGATAAAAGGGCAGACAGTCTTTTATCGCCCTTTGGGCATAGTTCCAAATTGCCCTCCAAAATGGTTGGATCAATTCACAACTCCACCAGCAAGAATTAGTGTCCCTACTTTGCCACATCCCCTCCAGCATTCATTACTTTCCATAGCTGTTATGTTAGCCAATCTGCTAGGTGTGAGGTGATACCTCAGAGTTGTTTTGATTTGCATCTCTCTGATTATAAGAGATGTAGAACACTTTTTCATGTGCTTATTAATAGTTTTGATTTCTTTGGCTGAGAACTGCCTGTTCATGTCCCTTGAATCTTCCATTTTATTAAATGACCATTTTCCCTTGAAAGAATATACTCAAGTTTTGCTGGGTAAGTGATTTTGGGTTGTAAACCTAGTTCCTTTGCCTTCCAGAATGTCATATTCCAAGCGTTTTAACCCTTTAACATGGAAACTCCCAAGTTCTGTGTAATCCTGACTATGGTTTCATGATATTTGAATAATTTCTTTCTGGCTGCTTGCAGTACTTTCTCTAATATTCCTAGAAGTTGTCATTTGGGGATTTATTTCAGGAGGTGATTGTTGGATTCTTTCAATTCTATTTTACCTTCTTTAAGAATATCAGAAGTTTTCTTTGATAATTTCTTATAATATGATACCTAGAATTTTTTTATCTTATCTTTTAAGTAGTCAAATAAGTCTTCAATTTTCTCTCTTGAGCCTATTTTCTAGGTCAGTTGTTTTTTCAAGGAGATATTTCATGTTTTCTTCTATTTTTCATTATTTTGATTTTTTAATTGTTTCTTGAGGTCTCAAGAAGTCATTAGCTTCTACTTGCTCAATTCTAATTTTTAAGATATTATTTTCTTCTGTGAACTTTGGAACTTTCTTTTCTGGTCAATTATTTGGTCAGTTCCACTTTTTAAATAACGCTTTTCTTCACTGGATTTTTGTACCTCTTTTTCCATTTGGTCAATTCTACTTTGCACTGATTTCATTTATCTTCTCTATTTTTTCCTCTCCCTCTCTTAACTGACTTTTGAAGTTCTCTTTGAGCTCTTCCAGACTTGAGATTAATTCCCATTTTTCTTTGAACTTTTGTGTGTACCTACTTTGATTTCACTATCCCCTTCTGAGTCTGTGTCTTGCTCTACTTTATAATAAATTTCTGTGGTTAGGTTTTTTTGTTGTTGTTGTTTTCTCATTTCCCCAGACTTTTTCTTGACTTTTACTTTTATTTTTTGATTTATCAGAACTGATGGATCCTGATATTATAAAAATATGGTCAAAACTAATCCTGATAACAAAGGTTTAAAGGACAGTTAAAGCGAGATATAATTTCACAGGCAATTTTCTTGTTATGGCCATATTTAAAATTCACAGGATTGATATGTACTGAAACCTTCAATAAAAGAATTGATTTGGGGTTAAATTCTCAAGGCAAGAAAAAAACTTAATTTAGCTCTTTCTCAAAAGAAACACATTCTCCTCAACTCCCAAAATCTTCAGAGTAAGCAGATTTGTTATCTCTCAGTTTTCCATATCCTCTATGCAAGCAGTTTTCTTATCTATATTACACACAGCTCCAGGAAAGGGATCTCCTAGATAGGGTACAATACAATGAAGATTGATGAAGTCCAAACAACTCCATAACTTGTAGGAAGCAGGTGTACTTATTGTGCTACATTCTTAGAATCAGCAAATTTAGGCATGACCACACTTTCCCAAGAATCTTGTATTATCTGTATGGAAACAGAAATTGTAACTTTCAAATGGACTATTATAATGCAATTCCTTAATCTCATTGGTTAATTTACAAATAAATACAGAGCTCTAGCAACCTCTGGTTGAAAAAGCCTTAAGGTTCCTTCCAATATACATTTTTGTTCATTCTTTATGCTCTCCACTTTTCTTACCCCCTTTCTCTATGTTTTCATGTCAGTGACTTCCCTCCACAGATTAAAAATCCATGTCTGTCTATGCTGTTCTGCATGCAACAATCTTAAAGATAGGCTTTGTTCTCAGGATAGAGGGGATGCTCTCTTAAACTTCAGTTTTTCCTTGCTGTTATCTTTAGCTCTTTTTCTGGATTTCTATACGTTTCAGTTCTTCCAAGGTGGCAACATGACCTGTGGACTGGGAACTCTGAAAGCCACTTCCCACTGCTGATTCAGTCTCCTCCAGAGACTGATGATGGCTTGCAGGACTCAGAGCACTGTGAGATACCTTGTGCTGGGGCCCAAGACCTCATCTCAGTCTGGGCAGGAGCTCCAAGTATTTCCTGAGGCTTGTACTGGCCAGATACACAGTGTACTGCACTGCACTAAGACTTGGGGCCTTACTGTAGGCTTGTGCTAGGGCTTGGAACTTCAAAGGGTAGGTGTGTGGTATTCCGCTATTGGCTTGGACAGGGTCTTGGGGTCTGGGAGTTGGCTTGGGTCCAGGTTCAGAAACTATAACAGTGGATATGAGGTGGGGGTGGGGTTGCTATTGGCTTGCATCAGTACTCCTTGGTATGGATTTGCTGTGGGCTATGTTCCCTGCTAACCCCAATGAACCAGACTTTCCTTGCCTACCTTTCAAGTTATTTTCTACAGGAAAATTGCTTCAATCCATTCCGCTTGTTGATTCTGTCACTCCATTATTTGTTTTGAAGCATTATTTTAAGATTGGTTGGAAAGGATTCTCAGAATGGTTTGAACTTTCCCTGCCTCTACTCTTGCCATCTTGGCTCTGTCTCCACAATTGATTTGTTTATGAAAAAAGTGGAAAAAAACCTAATAATGCTTAGAGGTCATTGTTATTTGGTTTGCTGGCAGGAAGTAAGGTAAAAGTTACCAGCTTCACCAGTTTCATCTGGTCTTTTTTAGGATTGATCTTAAATGGTTTTTGCAAAGAAACCTAGATCATTATGGCTGACTTGAAAAGAATTCTCTGACCCCAACTCTACATGGTTCCTTTACAGTTTTGCTAAGTAGAGTCTTGGGGATGATTTAAGGAGTATTATATCTAGTGATACTGATTCTTTAATATGTTTTAAAAGGAATTTTGAACTATAATTTAGACAATGACTTGTACTGAGGAACATGGAGTAGAAAGGAGAAATTGAGTACAAGAGGCAGATTTAACTTAAGCTTGAGATGCTCTGTTTGCTTTTGATGGTTGACCATCAGGGTGTGCAAGGTAATAGCTATTAGAGCTTAGCTTTATCCTGGGTGGAGAGAATCTGGATAGCAATCTCCAAAGACTCTAACAGATTGCCTAGCAGATAAAAACCAGCAGAGGGTAGCAGAGGACAGGTCAGCAGAAATGTCCAGCCAAAAGCAAAATGAGAGAAAGAGCAGACCAGCAGGAATCCCCAGCTCAGCTGAGAGGGAGATATTGACTCTCTAGTGTCAAAAGCATGAGTTGCAGTAGTCACAGATGTTCTCTAGATGTGTCTCATCATACTTGTTCCCTGATCACTTCTATCCCTTACTATAAACTGATGCTTACGTGCCTTCCCTTTTCAGTGTATTAATTAACTTATGGAGAGTGTGTGCTGGTGTATAGGCTGTTTTTCTTGTCCCTTATTTTGCTATGCTGCTTGTGTCTTTGCTTTGAATGAACATGTCCTCTGATTGGCCTAATGAAATAAATACTTTTTGGAGTGGATGTATGTGGGGGGTGTTGTGAGTTATAACTTTGAGTAGATTCTGACATACAAATGCCTTGAACTTGAGTTAGGTCTGTAGATACTTGTGTATGAGAGGGTCAAAAAAGTGTCATTTGTAAGAATACATTAGAAAACATCCCAATGAATGTAAAAGGGATTAAGAAAAATATTATTCAGTGTTGCAACAATAAAACTGAGAATTCAAAAGAAATGGATGACTACTTAACAGAACAGGAAATTAAACAAAGAAACAAGCAAATCCCAAATAAGTCAGGTTTAGAAGTTAAACAGATCATTAATTCATGAGGCCATCATCCAAATGGATTAGGAAGCTTGAAGAACCTGCCTAATACCACGTCAGTATATTGGCTTGTAGACAGAGGTAGGAATACAAATAAATATAATTGTTTTTTAAAAAGGAATCTCTGGGGAAATCAAGTTGAGACAGATTCTCTGAGTCAGGTTCCTAGGACACTCTGCATTTTGGTTTCCTAATCAGATACAGAGTTCCTGGCCCCAATTACCTGTACCCCGAATTGAACTTAACTCAGTTGTCAAATCTTAAACTTTGCTATTCCATAGATGGGTCTAGCCTTTTGACTTACATTTGCACTCTTTGTAACTTAGACCTTGCCTCCCCAGCTCTAGGCAGGGATTCTCTCTCCTTTGCGCAGGGGTTTGCCTGATTGCTGGCTAGTGTCAGCTGGGACTTGAGTAGATACAATACCTGATAGGGCATGGTTGTGAATGCTGCTTTCACCATCCTGGATGCCCTCTCGCTTGACAATGTCTCCTCAAAAACACAATGTTCCAGAAATGGTCTAAAACATGTTGGACCCAGAATAGGACACCAAATTTCCAGAAATAGCAAATTAAGTGAAATGACAAGATCACTCATTCTGGTCACAGTACCTCCACGATCAAATAGATCTAGTTCTCTGTTTTGTATTTAAATCCATCCCTTTCAGCCTGGCCTCTTCCTATCTTTCCTATCTTCTTATACTTTATTCTTCTCTATGAGGCATTCCTCAAGACACTGGTCCACCTTTAGTGAGCATGTTTTTATATGCTAAATACACAGAAACCAAAAATGGTACATATGAGGACAAGGGAAAGAGAGTGTCTAACAAATTGTTCTGCATAGACACAGTGTGGAGTCAGAGGTCCTAGGTTGCAATCTCATCTCTGATAGCCATGTGATTTGGGACCAATCAATTAATCAATCACTCAGGACTTCTATTTCCCCATCTATCTTACTTTACCATAAGAGTTGGACTCTTAAGCTCCTTCCAGCTCTAACTTTTGAAAATTCATTTTTTAAATGCAAAGTATGTTTAAGTGGTCTTTTTCACATACTTGCTTTTAAAATAATTATTTTAAAAAGAAAAATCACAATATAAAACATTTTATCATGCTATTCTCCTAAAAATGTCTCCTGAAGGCTATGGGAGGGGTGACGGGAGGGAAGGGAGGAAAAGAAAATGATTTTTGTATTCAATGAATAATGTTTGAAATTGATCAAATAAAAATAATGTTTAAAATTGAAAATAAAAATGTCTCCTGAGTCACATAGGGATCACATGAGAGAATACCTGGTCCTTTGACTCTATATATATCTAGGGATGAAGCACTGCCACTTTCTCTAAGCATAGATCTACCTGGTATTGGCTAGATATATTGACCAGGGAGTCTGCCGGCCCAAGGCAATGGAAAGGAGAATGAGGACTAAGTTTTGTGGAGGAGGCATGTATGCAAGACAGAAAGCTGAGGACAGAAGAGCTGTCAGTCAAGTGACAATTCCATTGAAAAGCTCTTCTGTCCTCAGCTTTCTGTCTTGCATGCATGCCTGCTCCACAGTTTCTAATTTTGAATAGTAAAAATGGTGGGGAAACAGACTCAGAAGTAGATGCTGGGGCCATCTAGGACCCGATTTTTGAGTATTTCCAGCTACCCCTACTCAAGAATCTCCTTATAGCCATTTCTTTCCTTGATACCCATCTCCATTTCCTTGTCTTACTTTACCAAGCACCCTTCCCCATTTGTCTAGCTCTTTGGGTGGGGTGGCAGCATAGGGTTCTCCATCAAGTTTCTATGATGCTAGTGTTGCTATGACCATGACCTGCCATTCACTCAAGCTGACCCCCAGATTATAAAGTGGTTAAGGTAAATCACCCTTGTTGTGTATAGCAAGTCAAACCTGTTAACCCACCCTAATTTGTGGCTTGGAGTTTGTGGATCATACAGTGACCGATTTAATGCAGAAAAGATGTCCAGATTTTAAAAATGATATTTATTTTTATTTTATTTTCTCCAATTACATGTAAAAAGCTTTTTCCATAGAATATTAAGTCTCAGATTCTTTTCCTCCCTACATCTCCACCCCTCCACCCCAAGACAGTAAGTAATCTCATAAATTTTCATGTGAAATAATATAAAACATTTCCCCATATTAATACTTTTGTGGAAGAAAACAAATTTAAGAAAGAAAGTGAAAAAAATTTAATTTGATCTTGATTCTGGATTCTGTCAATTCTTTTTCTCTATCAATTCTTTTTCTCTGGAAGCAGATGGCATAATTGTTCATTGTACAATATGACATTTACTGTGAACAATGTTCTACTGGTTCTGCTTATTTCACTTAGCTTCAGTTCATGTAAGTCTTTCCAGGTTTTCTGAGTTCTTCCTGCTTGTCATTTCTTTTTCTTTTCTTTTTTTTACTCCCCCCCATTTATTACATTGTGGGAAATTTAACTAGGAGAATAGTGTAACATAAAATAATCTTTTTCTTGCAGCATATTTAATAGTAGAATACATATTCCTTAACATTCTTTTTGTTGTTGGTATTGTTTTGCATTGTTTTCCTAGTGATCTTATAAATATTATTTTTAGCAACTTAACAAATGGCAGCTATGAAAGAAGCTGGAGGTGGATGATCTGTGCTCCTGGGACATCTTTGGATCATCCTACAAGCAGCCCTTTGAAGCAGGAGTGGATAGGAGTTTTTCAACACCCTTAGGTGGACTAAGGGACAATATTGGGAGCTCCAGCCATTCTCTGGACCACCTGGACTCCTCATCTGGACTCCAGCCTCTCCTTGCCAAAAGACTCTATATGTAAGATTTCTGCACTTTTTATTGGACTGACTCTTAGGAATTTAGGATAATATAAGATAAGATTATTAGTTATGAGTTTTAAACTAAGGGATTAAGTTATAAGACCTCCTTCTCCCCTACCTCATTTCCCAAACCTTTAATCTCTGTTGAATAAAAGCAAAATATTTATATGTTAATCCCTATGTGTTTTCCATCCTAAACTCCTCCAAATTAATAATGTTATTTCACACCAAAATAACTTTCTATGTGGAGTTTCCTTTTTTGTTGTTTGCTCATTTTTCAGCCTTTTTCTTTTCTTTTTTTTTTTAATGTAAAAATCTGTTAAAGTTGGTCTCTTACTATGGCAAAGGGAGCACTGTTCCAAGTTTGAGATTCTTCATGCAACTTCCTTCAGAACTGGTTCTGGGGATCTCTCTGTTTCAATTCTTCCTAGGTGGTATGATGTATAGAGAGGTGTTTAATAGCCTGTGCTCTGCTCTATGAGTGATCACAAACCCTCTTTTTATCCTTTGAAAATGTGACCTGGGTCCCCTGCTACAAGTGCTGGTTGTGCTAGTGCTTCTGCTGTTCACCCTGAAACCTTGCCCCAGGACTACTACATGATCTGTATATGGGTAATGTCTTATTCTCAGAGCCAGGAAAGGGATCCCTGTAATTTCCTTCAGAGCTGTTATCTGATACCCCCCACCCCCACACTTATCATCTGTGCCTGAGAGCTCCAGAAGCCTTAACTGGTGCTTCAGCTTTGCCCTAGGCCTCTTGCAGTGATAGAGCCTACCCTGGTACACTGTTTTGTGCTTCACCTGTCTTTTTATGGGCTATGCTGCTCCAGAATTCATTCTGAGGTGTTATATAATAGTTCTTTGGAGGGTCATTTGGTAGAGATCAAAGGGGTCTGTGTATCTTCTCCATCATCTTGGCTTTGCTTTGGTGTCCAAATTTTTAGTTCAAACTAGAAAAGTGAGAATGAGAAGACAAGAGATTTGGCTTAATTTACTTTATTAGGAGGAACTTTGTGACTAACAGGGTCTTAGGACCTTTGACACTGGAATACTTAGAGAATGGAGAAGGGTTCAAGGATATAGACCAGGATACAACTGTCACTGGACTTGTGACTGATTAATAATAGATAAATTCTTTAGCATTTTCTGTTAGTTGGTTCACAGTCTAGTTTAGCCCTCAATATAAGATTCCTCAGAAGATATACCCAGACAATCACATAATTACAGCATTTCAGTTAGAAAGGACTTCAAAAGCCATCAAATTTAACCTGTAGATGAATAAGAATCCCCCTCCACATCTCTGACAAGTAGTCATCTAGCCATTAAGTAGTCATGTAGCCTAGATTTTAAGACCTCCTAATATGAGGAACTTACAATCTTTTAGAAGAACCCATTCCATTTCTAGATATGATATTTTAGTATCTTTGACCTCGCTGGTGTGAGTGATCCTTCCTGTGCTGCAGATCAAAAGCCATCCAGTGCATTCTATCCAGTGTGAGTATGTACATCATAGAATCTTTGGCTTTAGAGCTAGAAGGAATTTAAAAATGATCTGGTCTAGTCCCCTTAATTGACAGACAGACAGACAGACAGATAGACACAGAGACATAGAGACAGAGAGAAAAGAACAGACAGAGACAGAGAGAGGAAAACAAGAAACTGAATGAGAGATTGAGAAAGGTATTGAAAGAGAAAGGAAAAAAAAGACAGAAAAACCAGAGGAAGCTTCAATACCGGGTCATGGTTAAGGTTAGATTCCTTTGTCCAGAAGTTCCTTCTTTTCCCCCCTCCTCACAAACCCGGTGGTCTACTCATTTACAGTAAACATTCTCTGTAAATACAATAAAAATTAGCTTTTGTTTATGGAGAGGTGAAACCCATTATAAAAGTACATACATCTGATAAAAAAGTTTAAGGGTACCAGATTTGATTTGTTCGGAATACAGTGAAAGAAGGATAAAGGAAGTATAGAAGTGATAAATTCATGCTCTCTGAGTGCGACAGCAGAATCTGTCCAGGTAGGTCAGTCCATTTGTGCATCAGTGAGCCAGGTGAGGCTCTAATAGGTCATACATATAATATACTCACTTCAAGATAGTATCATCCTTCCCTTGCCATCCCCTGCTGGTTTCTATGCCTGTGGCCCCAATGTCCCAGGGCTTCTATGTGTTGTGTTTTTTCAGTCCCTTCTTTGAGCTGTGAGAAACAATATTTTCCCATCAGTTCCTAGATTTTAAAGGGTCACTCTTGTACTGTTTCCATTTTTTTTGTCCCCTTGTTGGCCTTCCCTAATATCTCCCACAAGCTCCAGCAGAGGGCGAGGCATGTAGAAGGATTCCATAAATGCTTATGTGTGATTTCTTCTAGGGACTGTACAACATCATGCTTGGTATTTAAAGGATTGCAAAGTACTTTCCTTACTGATAACCTTATGAGGAGCTAAGGGCAAATGTTATACTCCCCAGTTTATAGATGAAATGCTGTGGGAGGTTGAACTCTGTCTGAGAAGTTTCAGAATCCATCCATGCTGCTTCTGGTAATGAGGATGATGAGGGCCAAGATAAAATCAGGTTTGTTTTGCTTAATTCCTCAAGGTAAGTGGTGCTTTAGGACTATTGTAAGTTACAGGACTTTTGTCATGACTCATACCCACAATCCTTGATACTAGGGGGAGGCTGAAGCTGGAGGATCAACCGAGTTCTGTAGTTCTAAGGTGTGATAGGGCTAAAGTCAATTGAGTGGACTCATTAGGTCCAGCCACAATATGGTGAGCCTTTTAGGAGTAGGGATTGAGAGGGGAAAAGGCTTAGGAAACCAAGCTGCCTAAGGATGGGCAGACTGTCTCAGATTAAATTTGGAGGGGGTTTAAAGGGTACTGAACAACATAGGATTGGGACTATAAGTGATGGCTGTCCTAGCCTGGGTGAGAAAGGGAAACTGAGTTTCAAAAAGAAAAGGAAAGAATGATTCATTCCCAGGCTTTCTACCTACCAGGCTATTCTGGTCCACATTACCATCTTGATGAATGCTGCCTGTATGTCCTTATTCCTAAGGCTGTAGACCACTGGGTTAAGCAGGGCAGTGAACACATTGTAGAAAAGTGAGACCTGCTTGTCTCTCTCTGGGAAAAGTTGGATTTGGGCCTCATATAGATGTATATGGCAGGTCCATAGAACAGAGTGAGGTGAGAAGCACAAGTGGAAATTTGATCTTGAGGATAGACATGGTGATGTGGACATAGGAGGCCAGGATTAGTGAAAGAGGGTCTAATACCATGGAGATGCTCAAGATGAAGTCTACTACTTCAATAAAGTTTGTGTCCATACAGGCCAGGCTTCAGACTGAGGCACCCTCAGAGAGGTAGGTATTGACCATATTAGGGCTACAGAAGAGGAGACTCATGGTGAAGTAGGTATGGAGTAGGGAGAAGAAATCACAGGTGCAAGTCCCTGTTACTAATTGCATACACAAATTCCAGTTGAGGATAAATGTGTAATGCAATGGGAAGCAGATGGTTACATAGTGATCACAGGCCATGACTGCAAAGATGATGCCCTCACTGAGACCCTGGGCACCAAATACATACATCTGTAGCCAGTAACCTCCAAAGAAGATGAGATTAGAACTGGAAAGCAGGTGCACCAACATTAGGGACACTGTGTTGGTGACATAGCCCATGTCCAGTAGGGAAAGGACACTGAGGAAAAAATACATAGGTGTGTGGATATGGGAATCCAGACTGATCAGGAGGATGAGTCCATTGCCTAGGACTCACCAGAGGTAGAGAAGAAGAAATATGATGAAAAGGATCCTATTTGAAGTGGAGTCACTGGAGAAGCCAAACAAGATAAACTCAGTAACAAAACTGTGGTTTGATGCTGTGAACATTGAGATATTATGGTCCTGAAAGGGACAAGAGAGAAGATGATGGAATCCAGAAATGTCAGCATTGGTCAAGGGCAGGATGGACCCAAAGCCTCTGAGTTCTTTAGTTAAGATCCCACATTGAAAAGTCCTTCCCTAAGAGTTTTGGTTACTGTCCAACATAATACCTACCATACCTAAAGCCTCAGAGATCTTCAAAGAATTTCACAATGAGGCCAAAGAAGGAAGACGACTTGCTCAAGATCATACATCAAGTCAGGAAAAGAAAAGGGACAAGGGGTAAGGTTTTGTGTTTGTTCCTTTGATGTTTCCATGATGGCCCACTATTTCCATCCCTCATACCCACTCTTAGATCCATCAAATTCTCCACTCCTTTCCTCATTAACCAATGCTTCAGTTTTTACTTCCCCATCACACGCCCCTTCATTATATCCCCCATCCCCCATCCACAGATCTGTCCACAACTATATGCCCAGTCATGGATCCATCAATTCTTCTATCCTCATTCAGAGGCCCATTACCTCCCCATACCCTGACACAGATGCATAAAATTCCTCCATTCTCACTCCTGAGCCTTTAACTCACCAAAAAACTAGGGGAGAGACAGGAGGAAGCATGTGCCAGAGGTCTATGCCACAATCACCTCTTGAAATATCATCTGTCTTTATCAACCAATGGAAAGATTACAGTGTCCTTCTCCTAAAAGTCATGGGAATAGCTTCATCCCTTCCCACTGCACAGTTACAGACCAACAGCTCTGTTTCCACCCATGCCCCTGTGGTTATCCTCCAGGGGAGTCCCCAGAAAACAATGAGTTGACAAATTCCTTTGAAGGTGCTGCAACCCCCACTTTTCAGCAGGTATAGCTACTGAAGACCCAGAAGAGAAAGTTCTTGTTACCAAGACCTTTAGTATTGTCATATTTTTCAACATCATAAATGGGCATAATTTTATTGATGGAAATAACATTAAAGAAAATGCATTGCCATCTGTCTTGTTCCTGCACCCTAAAGATGCTATGTGTTCTCTCACATTCTCTCACTGAAATGTGAATTCTCTGAGAACAAGAATTGATTTACTTTACTATCTGTATCTCCAGTGCTTAGTGCTTAATGCACAGTGCTTAGCACAAAGGAAGTACTTTAGAAATACTTTGTCTTCCAAGAAACCACTATTTGACAAAAACTGCTGGGAAAATGGAAAAACAGTATGGGAAAAATTAGATCAACGTTTAGATCAACATCTCACACTCTACACCAAGATAAATTAAAAATGGGTAAATGACTTAATATAAAGAGGGAAATCATAAGTAAATTAGGTGAATATAGAATAGCATACCTATCAGATCTATGGGAAAGGAAAGAATTAAGACCAAGCAAGAGATAGAGAACATTACAAGATGTAAAATGAATACTTTTGATTATATTAAATTAAAAAGGGGTTGTACAAAGAAAACCAATGCAACCAAAATTAGAAGGGAATAACAAACTGGGGGGAAAATTTAATAACAACAATCTTTGACAAAGGTCTAATTTCTCAAATTTATAAGGAACTAAGTCAAATATACAAGAAATCAAGCCATTCCCCAAATTTGTCAGGGGATATGAATAGGCTGTTTTCAGATGAAGAAATCAAAACTATCAATAATCACATGAAAAAGTGTGCTAAATACCCCCTTGTTGTGTTGTTGTGTTCATCAACTACCTTATTCTGAGTCACATATTCATAAACTCTTCCTCTTCTTGTCCCTAGTCACATTTGCTTATCCTTGGACACTGGGAAAGAAGACAACAGAAGACAGCACATTTTAGAGAAAAGTTAGAGGATGAAGAACAATCAGGGTCAAGGAAAATATGGTCAGAGAGGTAGGAGAAAAACTAGGAAATGAAGAGGAGTGATGAAGAACCTCATATCTTAGATCTTCTCTATGGCACAGTCATAGGAGGGCTAGGTATGGAATTAAAAAACCTTGTTTAAAATCCTGGCCCTATTGTTTGCTACCTGGGTTACCTCAGGCAAGTCACTTAAGCTCTCAGGGTCTCAGTTGCCCCAAATAAAAAAGAAGTGGTTGGACTTGATGAACTCTGAGTATTTAAATCTGTGATCTTCCGGCATAGGTACATAGAAATAAAGAAAATATGAATGTAAAGTGCATGAGGAGTAGTAAGGTACATAGAGTCTAAAGTAAGGGTTCAGGCAAGAGTTCTTAACACGTGTGTGTGCTATGGAAGTCTAGTAAAGCCTGTGGACCCCTTCTAAAAACCATGCTTTCAAAGACAAAATAAAATATACAGCCTTGCAAAGGAAAGAGAAAGGTTAGTGAAAACATGATCCATTTCCTCTCATCTAAGTTCATGGATTCTCTAAATCTCTTCGACTTGTGGACTCCAGGTAAAGAAATCCTTTAACAAGGAGTTGGTGAGGGTAGATTGGAGGCAATGGGGATGAAGGAAATGAAATGACAAGGGGGAAGAAAGGGGATGAATATAAGGGATGGGAATACAAAGTTGAAAGGAGAGAAGTGGGAAACATGGGGGAATGGAGAAGATGCAGGAGAGAGGAGATAGAAAGCTTTCCTCTCTGTCTTCAGATTTTCTGCCTCTCCTGATCAACCTTTCTCCACTCTCTCAGTCAGTTCCCCATCTCTCTCCCTGAAGCTCCCCAAATCAACCTCCTTTGACCTTTTCTTTTCTCTTTCCTCCTTTCTCTTTGCTCCTTTTTCTCTGGCTAGTCCAGCCCTCCCAGATAAAACCATTGCCTCACCCTTCAGAAAGGTGAAACACAAAGACCTCCAGAGAATGTCATTTGTTTCTTTTAGAAGGAGCTTGAGTAAGGGCCAAGCAAAGGATCTAGGTCACCGGCAAGGCAAGTAGATTCCAAAAGGCCAGCAGGCAAGTTCTGGACACAAGGAGACTGATGGGCTTATTCTTCCACCTTTTCTTCCTTTACAAGCTCACTCACTGCCACCAGACCTCAAGCCACAATTACTTCTTGCAGAGAAAGGAACCCTTTCTGCCTGAACAGAGAAAGTGTTTAACTTCTGGGAAACACTGAAGCAGTGCCCAAGGAGAGGAACCCCTAGCCCTGCTGGTGAGAGGAGAAGCTACATCCCCACTGGCCAATTAACTAGGATTTTTATGACACTATTTGATGGCTAGGTTTCCTTAAAGAAATGAGAGTGAGAAGCACCTGCCTCCTCTCCTCCATACTCAGGAGAATCTGCCTCCTCATGCCTTGCCTAACACCTACCCCAGGAGATTGTTCAGGAATAGGTTTTCTGGGAATTCCTATTATCATAAGAATTTTTATAGAAATGGAGACCCTAGAAGAAGGAAAGGGAAAGGGTTTCCTATTTTCCCACATTCATTTGGGACTTGAGCTGGAGGAAGAGAAAAGAATGGAAATAAGAAATAAATAAATATGAATTATTGGAATCTTTACTTCTGAGTTCCTGAAGCCTACTTCTGTCCTCACCCCTCTGTTCCCAGGGAAGGGAAGGAAAAAGAAATAGAAAGGAATATCAGGGATAGGAAAGGAGTAATGGAAAGACAGAAAGGTAGGAAAAATGATTGGGAAGAATGATCAGGGGAAAAGGCTGAGAAGATAGTAGGAGGCTAGGGTTCAAAAAAATTAGTAATGGGCAACATAGGAGAGATAGGCTAAAATGTTAGAGGAAGTTCTCAACACTAAGAATCCAGATGTTTCATACTCCTTCTTTACCAGAGTTGGCCCTATGCAAAGCCCAAGTAAGAGACCACCTATGATTTAAATTGAAAGAGATCAAGTAGTCCCACTTGGAGAAATTTATTGTTGTATCAGGCCACCATTGCTCTTTTTCTCCTGGTTCTGAAATATTCACTATCAGGTTACTAATGGATTAGCAAAATCAGACCCCATGCAACAGATGTCCTGGATGGTCCTTTTATATAAACTTGTTTTGTTCCTTTCTATAACAGGATTGAGAAAAGTAATCACCAAGTAGCTGCCATGTTGTTTACTGACTGTCTGACCATCAACCACCCACCACTCCATCCCTCAGTGATATAACCTGGACTATTTATTGAGGAGAATCTGTTGGCCATCTCTTGTTACTCCTAAGCTCTAGCCATTACACAGAGACTATTCATGTCTTCTAAAGACAATACAATATTTCAGTTCATCAAACCATAAGGTTATTTCCAAACAAACAATTTAATTAAATTAGAGAACATATCCATCCCAGCTTGAGTAAGCTGAGTAGCCTGAGAAAGCACTTTAACCTCATTCTGTCTTGCCAGAAATGGAACATTGTGAGCCTGGTACCTCAAACCCCTGTGTCCTAATTCCCAACCTTTGGGTCAACATATAGGCTGGGAAAGTAACTTATCCCTCACTACAAGAACAATATTAGGGTGAGCTCTGGAACTTGGCTGGACTCAGAAACTACTCTGGGGCATGGCCAGCCCACAGTTTGAGAAAGTAGGGCTGACATGAGTCTGTAAGCCAGATGCTGGCAAGAGCAATGGGCCTCTCAATGCTTTAAGTATTACTACTAAGTCTGTGTCTAATGTCCAATCTCAACAGGAGGAGAGGAGACATCAAAATGTCTTCAAATAAGATCAGGAGTGAAGCGAGGATGCCCATTATCACCACTATTATTTAATATTTTTATTAGAAATGCTAGCTTTAGCAATAAGAAAAGAAAAAGAAATTGAAGGAATTAAAGTAGACAATTCTTTGCAGATGATATGATAGTATACTGAGAGAATCCTAGAGAATCAACAAAAAAACTAGTTGAAATAATTAACAACTTTAGTAAAGTTGCAGTATACAAAATAAATCCACATAAATCATCAGCATTTCTGTATTGTTCATTATATTGTTCAACAAAGTTTAGCAGCAAGAGATAGAAAAAGATATTTCATTTAAAATAACTCAAGACAATACTTGCCAAGACAAACACAGGAATCATATGAACACAATTACAAAACACTTTTTACACTGAGAAATAATAATAATTGCTCATGGGCAGGCCTAACTAATATAATAAAATGTAATAAAAATGACAATTCTACCAAAGTTAATTTAATTACTCAGTGCCATTCCAATAAAACTACCAGAAATTATTTTCTCGAATTTGAACTAGAAAAATATTAACAAAATTCATGTGGAAGAATAAAAGATAACAAATATCAAGGGAATTAATGAAAAAAATGTGAAGAAAGGTGGCCTAGCAGTACCAGATCTCAAATTGTACTATAAATAAGTAATCATCAAAATAATCTGGCACTGGCTAAGAAATAGAATGGTGGATCAATGGAGTAGATCAGATACACAATATACAGGGTAAATGACCTTAGCAACCTAGTGTTTGATAAACCCAAAGGCTGTATCTTTTGGAATAAGAACCCATTTTAACATAAACTGCTGGGAAAATTGGAAAACAGTATGGCAGAAACTAGGAATAGAACAATATCTCATACTCTATATCCTGATAAGGTCAAAATGCATATAAGATTTTGATGTAAAGGGTGATATCATAACTAAATTAGGGGAACATAGAATTGTTTGCCTGGCAGATCATTGGAGAAGGGAAGAATTTATGTTAAAAAAAGAAACTGAGTTATAAGATGCAAAATGAATGATTATATTAAATTTAAAAGCTTTTGTACAAACAAAACTAATGTAACCAATATTAGAAGGGAAACAACAAACTGGGGAAATTTTTTTAAAACAATTTTTGCTGATAAAGGTCTAATTTCTCAAATCTATAGAGAATTAAGACAAATTCATAAGAATACAATGTATTCCCTAATTGACAAATGTTAAAGGTTATGAACAAGCAATTTTCAGATGAAGAAATCAGTCATCAATAGTCATATGAAAAAATATTCTAAATCACTTGAGTAGAGAAATGCAAATTAAAATAACTCTGAGATACAAACTCAGATTGGTCAATATGACAGTAAAGAAAGTAATAAATGTTGGGATATGCCAAAATTTGGACACTAATACATTGTTGGTGAAGTTGTGAATGGATCCAACCATTCTGGAAGGCAATTTGGAACTATGTCCAAAGGACTATAAAACTGTACATACCATTTGATCTTGTAATACCATTACTGGATCTGTATACCAAAGAGATAATAAAAAAGGAGGAAAAAGCTACTTGTGCAAAATTATTTGTAGCAGCTCTTTTTGTGGTGGCAAAGAACTGGAAACTGAGGGGACATCCATCAATTAGGTAATGTCTGAACAAACTGTGGTACATATTGGTGATGGAATACTACTGTGCCATAAGAAATGATAAGCAAGATGATTTCAGAAAAACCTGGAAAGGTCTGCACACACTGCACATTGTTAAAATGATCACATTCTTCACCCTAAAGTCTTCTGAGAGATATAGTCTAGCTAGGTGCCTTAATGACTAGAGAGTCAGGAGGACTCAAGTTAAAATCCTGGTTCAGATATCTACATGTGTGACCCTGGATAAATCATTTAACTTCTTGTCTGCCTCAATTTCTTCATATGCCAAATGAAGATAATGTTAGCATCTACCTCACAGGGATATTATGAGGATAAAATTAAATCACATTTTAAAAAATATTTAAAGTGCTAGGTAAATACTTATCAGTTATTAATACCTATTTTTATAATTAATAACTGATAATTATATTATCAATTGCTGTCCTAAGAGGACAAAGAGGAACAAAATGATACCACTATGTTGGAGTCAATGTATAGTGTGTCTGACTATGGCTGGTGTGATCAGTAGAAATTCAGAAAGGTTCTACCACAGGTAGCTTTATGAACATTTGTGATAAAGATCTCTAATTTGCCCATCTCATATTTCTTTGAGCTACTGGAATTCCACTTTGCTCATAGAACACAACACCTGCTTTGATGTGGGCATCCCTTACTAGATGGTCCTACACCAGTTTCTCCTGTGTCTTACAATCAATATTGAAGTTCTTCAGAGATTTCATTTTTTAATTAATGTTTTATTTTTTCTCAATTACATATAAAAATAATTTTAGCATTTGTTTTCTAATATTTTGATTTCTAAATTCTCTTCCTCTGTCTTCCTGACCCCTCTACCTGAGATAGTAAACAATTGTAGATAGGTTATACATGAGCTATCATATAAAACATATCTCCATACTCATCATGTTGTGGAAGAAGAGACAAAAAAACACCAAGAAAAGAAAGTGAAAAATAGTATGCTAAGATCTATATTCAGATTCCATCAGTTTTTTCTCTGGAGATGGATAGCATTTTTCATCATGAGTACTTTGGGATTGTCTTGGATCATTGTATTACTAGAAATAAGCTGTTTACAGTTGTTCATCATACACTATGGCTGTTATTGAGTACAGTGTTCTAGTTCTCTTCATTTCACTTTGGATCAGTTCATGTAAGTATTTCTAGGTTTTACTGAAATCCTACTGCTCATCATTACTAATAGCAAAATAGTATTCCTTTACCATCATATACCACAACTTGCCCAGGCATTCCCCAATTGATGGACATCCCTATAATTTCCAATTCTTTGCTGTCACAAAAAGAGCTGTTATAAATATTTTTTCTAGAAAGATGTCCCTTTTCTGTTTTAAATAAAACATCCCTTTTTTAAACCTTATGTCTTAGAATGAATGTGTATTGGTCCCAAGGTAGAAGAGCAGTAAGGGCTCATCAGTGGAAGTTAAATGACTTGCCCAGGATCATACAACTAGGAATTGTCTAAGATCACATTTGAACCAAGGACTTCCCATCACTAGAACTAGCTCCCAATCCACTGAGCCAACCAGCTGCCCCTACTTAAGTAATGATATTGCTGGGTCAAAGGAACAGTTTTATAGCCTTTTGTACCTAGCTTCAAATTGCTCTCTAGAATTATTAATCAGTTGATAACTCTACCAACAAAGCATTAGTGTCCCAATTTTTCCACATCCCTTCCAACATTTATCATTTTCCTTTTCCATCCTATCAGCCACCCTGATAGGTGAGAAGAATAGCTCCAAGTTGCTTTGTATTACTAGAACCAACAGTGACTTGGAGCATTTCTTCATATAGGTAGCTTTGGTTTCTTCATCTTAAAATTGCCTGTTCATATCCTTTGACTATTAGATAAGGAATGACTTGTATTTTAAAATTTTAGCTCAGTTCTAGATGTTTGAGAAATGGGGATTTTGTCAAAGACACATGTAAACAGGTTTTTTTTTCAATTTTTTTGTTTTTCTTCTAGACTTTTTTTTTGTGTGTGTGTGTGCAAAACCCTTTACATTTTATGTAATCATAACTATGAAGTGAGGTAAACTAAGTCATTGACCAGAAAAATCTCTTTTTCCCTGGGAAAGTAGAATTCAGAAATGAGCTTTCCTGTGAAGGTCATCAGCTCAGAATAGTTAGAATCCCTGAGAAAATTTGATGAAAATTCATTTGTCTGCTTTTTTCTCTACTTTATTGATAGAAGCATTCAGAGATATAAATGTTCTCCTTAATATTGCTTTGGTGGCATCCCATAAATTCTAGCATGTTGTTTCCTTGTTGTCATTTTCTTCCATGAAATTATGGATTGTTTCTATGATTGTCCTATGGTTTATTCATTCTTTAGGATTAATTTATTTTCCAATGAATTTTCAATCTATATTTCTATGGTCCTTTGTTGATTGTAATTTTTATTGTGTCAGGATCTGAAAAGGATTCATTTAATATTTCTGCTTTTCTGGATCTTGTTGTGAGGCTTTCATGTCCTAATATATAGTTAATATATACACACATATATGTAATGCAGAAAAAGTATTGAAATTTTTAGTTCAATCCCCTACCCATCTCAGAGATAATGAAACTGAGGCTGAGAAGCCCAGGGACTTGGATTAATTTATTTTATTAGAAGGAAACTTGTGACTGACAGGGTCCTGGGACCTCTGACACTGGAATACTCAGAGAATGGAGAAGAGCTCAAGGGGTATTGACCAGAATACAACTGTCCCTGGGTTTGTGACTGATCAATCATGGATAAATTCTTTAGCATTCTCTGCCAGTTGGTTCACAGCCTAGTTTAGCCAATAATATAAGACTCTTCAGAAGATACACACAACCACTTAATTACAGCATTTTAGAATTAGAAGGGACTTCAGAAGCCATCTAATTTAAGCTGTCGGTGAACAAGAATCTCCCTCCACATCTTTGACAAGTAGTCATCTAGCTGTCAATTAGTCATTCAGTCTAAAATTTTAAGACCTCCAAATATGAGGAACTTATTTATCTCCTTGGAGAACCCATTCCATTTATAGACTGTAAAACTTTAGTAGCTCTGGCCTCACTGGTGTGAGTGATCCTCCCTGTGCTACGGGTCAAATGCCATCCAGTGCATTCCATCTAGTGTGACTGGTCCACATCCTCCACTTAATTCTCTGAAATTCTTTACATTGCAAATATGCCAATGGACATGAGGATTATAGATAGATTACCCCTAATCTTTGCAAATCTGATATCCTCCCAGGAGAATACAAAGTCTTTAAGGTCAAGGATTATTTCAGACATCCTTTTGTATTCCCAGGTCTTAGCTGGAGTCCTTTATACACAGTAATTGAATTGATTTTAATTGTGGAATTGAATCTAAATGAAATGAACATATGATTGGATCACATTTCCATTAACACCGTAACAGTGTACCTGGTTTTTCTACATCCTCTGCAACTTTTCTCATTTGCCCTTTTTTTTAACATTTTAGTGAATCTGATAAATATGAAATGATATCTTAGAGTTATTTTTATTTGCCATTCTTTAATCAGTAATGATTTAGAGCATTTTTTCATATGGCTGTATATAGCTTTAATTCAATATAATGAAATATTTTGGGAGTAATTTAATTAGGATGGAATTGAATAAGTAGATTGGTTTGTTATGATTATAATTGTTATTATTTTCGCTCTGCATACCCATGAAAAATGAAAATTTCTCCAGTTATTTAGATCTCATTTTATTTGTATAAAAACTAATTTATACTTATATTAATGTAGTTTCTAGGTTTGTTTTTTCAGGTGTACTCCAAGGTACTTTATCCTCTCTATGATTATTTTCATTGGGGTATCTCTTACTATCTCTTCTTGCTGGGCTTTGTTAATGACATAGAAATGCTCATGGTTTATGTGGAGTTATTTTATATCCTGCAACTTTGCTAAAATTATTCATTATTTCAATGGATTTTTAGTTGTTTCCACATATACTATCATATTGTATGAAAAAAGAGAGAGTTTTGTTATCTCATTATCCATTCTGATTCCTTCCATTTCTTTTTCTTATTTTAGTTACTCGCATTTCTAATACAATAATGCACAATATTGGTGATAACAGCATTCTTGTTTCATTCCTGATCTTATTGTGAAGGCATCTAGCTTATCCCCCTTACAAATAATGATTGCCAATAGTTTTAGATACATGCTTCTTATCATTTTAAAGAAAAGCCCATTCATACCTTTGCTTTCTAGTGCTTTAATAGTAATGCATGTTATATTTTGTCCAAAGCTTTTTCTGCATCTATTGATATAATCATAAGGTTTTTGTTACTTTTGTAATTGACATTATCAATTCTGTTAATAGTGTACCTTATATTAAATAATCCCTGGATTCCTGGTATAAATCTTATTTGGTCCCAATGTATTATATTTGTGACACATTAATGTATTCTCCAAATTATTATTTAATTTAGGATTTCTTCATCTATATTCATTAATGAAATTTATCTATGATTTTCTTTCTTTTTGTTCTTCCTGGTTTAGGTATCACAATCATATTTGTTTCATAAAAGGACGTTGTTAGACCTCCTTCTTTACATATTATTGTAAGTAATTTGTTTAATATTAGAATAAGTTGATCTCTAAATGTTTGGTAGAGTTCACTTGTAAATCATATTGTCCTGTTGTTTTTTCTAAGGAATTTCATTTATGGCCTATTCAATTTCTTTGTTCTAAAATAGGTCTCTTTAGATATTCTATTTCCTCAGCTCTCAGACTAGGAAGTTTATATTTTGCTAAATATTCTTTCATTTCACTTAAATTGTTAAATTTGTTGACATACAATTGGACAAAATAGCTCCTAATATTGCTTTGAATGAATAGACATTTGTTAAGCAACTAACAAATCTAAGAATACATTAGGTTTTTGTGTCTTACATCCCCATTTTGATCAATATTGAGCCTTGTAGTCAGTCCACTGAAATCTCCTGGATTCCATTAACCACCCAGGCATGGTTCTCTTACCCTATATTTGTTTAATTGGTTTATTTAGATCACAAGTTAAATGGAAGAATGAATGAATGGATGAAAAAAATTTATTAAGCCCTGCTATATTCCCAGCACTGTGCTGAACACTAGGGATACAAGTGGAAAAGGGAGATAGTTCCCTTTCTTAAGGAGCTCATGAAGTAATCGGGGGAGATAACATATATAGGACAAGTGGAAAGAGGAAGAAACCTTACAAGTGGTGAGGGATTAAAAAAAAACCCAGAGGTTGTTATGGGATTTTCAGAGGACTTTACAAATACCCCTGTAAGTTTCATCTTAGTAAATTCTATATATCATTCCCATATTATCTCATTTAGCATGCTTTCTTCCTGGTAAAGGTCATTAGATGGGGCTCAGACCTATGTATTTGAATACATGCTGACTGCACACAGCACATTTACCCCAAGAGTATCCATCAAATTGGGCAAATTCACATGTTATAACAGTTTTCCTTTTTATCCCTGTTGTTTTCATCAGATATCTAACTCTAATTTTTCATTCAGTTCCCTTACTTCTTTTGTATTGATTTTTTGGTTTGATTTATCTAGTTCTGAAAGGGAAGGTTGAGATCCTTGACTAGTATGGTCTTACTATCTAGTTCCTCCTTAAGCTCCTTTAATTTCTCCTTTAGAAATCTAGATGTTATACCATTTAGTGTATAAATATTTAGTAATGATATTACTTAATTGTTTATAATACCTTTTAGCAAAATATAATTTCCTTCTATAATATTGAAAAGTTAATATTATGCCAGGTGTAATATTCTAGATGTAATATTTAGAAATTTGTTTGGAAAGATAATATTAGTAAAAAAAAAGATTACTGTGGTTGCTGTTTATAAAAATAATTAACCGTTAAGTCACGAGGATTATAGTAGCTTTTAACAATTTAATTTTAATATAAATATAGTCTAAGAAAGAAATAAAGTGAGAAAGAAATAAAAAAAATTCCCTAGCCTGCCAGTCCATGAGAGTGCCCTTTGGCTTAGCCACCAACCTCCAGAGAGAGACCCCAGCCCAGAACTCTAACCCAAAAATCCCCCTTTTCTCCACAACAGTTCCTTTAACTCTGGGCTACTCTAACACATCTCAGGAACCAATCAAAGTCTCTCTGACTCAGACTGTTTCAGGTCGTGCTCCTAGGACTTACTCGGATGAAAAGAAAGTTCATGATCCTAGGAGGAAGGGGTTCCCTTTACACATTTCCTTATCTCTTTTAATCAGATCAATTTCTACTTTAACTTTGTCTGATATCATGATTGTTACTCCTGCTTTTTTACTTTAAATGATGCATAATAAATTCTGCTCCAACCTCTTACCTTTAATCTGTATGTGTCACCCTGCCTCAAATGTGTTTCTTATAAACAACATATAGTAGGATTCTGGTTTTTAATCCACTCTCCTATCCAATTCTGCTTTATGGGTAAATTCATCCCATTTACATTCAGAGTTATGATTACTGTGTATTGCCCTCCATCATATTGTCCTATTTAGATTCTGCTCTATTACCTTTCACTCTATCCCTCCTCACCAATATTTTTGTCACCACCCTCCCACTTTCCCCTTTATCCAATTACCTCCCCCTTCCATTGTCTTATTCCCCTTCTATTTCTCTGTAGGGTAAGGTAGAATTCTATGCCCCAATGAATATACTTATTTTTCCCTCTCTGAGTCAGTTACAATGAGAATAGAGTTTAACCATTGCCCATCACCACCCTTATCCTCCCCTCTCTATAATGATTTTTCAAGCTTCTTTATGTTATATAATTTTCCCCATTCTATCTTCCCCTTCCCCTTTCTCTCAGTGCAATCATCTCTTTTTCCCCTTGATTTATATTTATATATAATTCATATGCATACATATCATATTGTACATAAAATTTAATATAATTACATTTACATATACAACATATAATCATATATTATCATATACATCATAATCAGATTACTTTCCCACACTTTCTAACTATATTCCTCTTATCTTCTCTACTACTAAGAGTAATTTTTGAGAATTACAGATATCCTATTTACATGTAGAAAGATAAACATTTTGCCCTTAGTTAGTCCCTTAAATTTTCTCTTTCTTATTTACCTTTTTAGGATTCTCTTGTGTCTTATGTTTGAACTTCAAATATTTTGTTTAGGTCTGGCTTATTCCTCAGGAATGCTTGAAAATCTCATATCTTTTGGAAGACAGTGTGGGAGAGACTAGGAATAGATCAACACCTCACACCCTACACCAAGATAAATTCAAAATGGGTGAGTGACTTAAACATAAAGAAGGAAACCATAAGTAAATTGGGTAAACACAGAATAGTATACATGTCAGACCTTTGGGAAGGGAAAGGCTTTAAAACCAAGCAAGATATAGAAAGAATCACAAAATGTAAAATAAATAATTTTGACTACATCAAACTAAAAAGCTTTTGTACAAACAAAACCAATATAACTAAAATCAGAAGGGAAACAACAAATTGGGAAAAAATCTTCATAGAAACCTCTGACAAAGGTTTAATTACTCATATTTATAAAGAGCTAAATCAATTGTACACAAAATCAAGCCATTCTCCAATTGATAAATGGGCAAGGGAAATGGATAGGCAGTTCTCAGATAAAGAAATCAAAACTATTAACAAGCACATGAAGAAGTGTTCTACATCTCTTATAATCAGAGAGATGCAAATCAAAACAACTCTGAGGTATCACCTCACACCTAGCAGATTGGGTAACATAACAGCAAAGGAAAGTAATGAATGCTGGAGGGGATGTGGCAAAGTAGGGACATTAATTCATTGCTGGTGGAGCTGTGAACTGATCCAACCATTCTGGAGGGCAATTTGGAACTATGCCCAAAGGGCGACAAAAGAATATCTACCCTTTGACCCAGCCATAGCACTGCTGGGTCTGTACCCCAAAGAGATAATGGACACAAAGACTTGTACAAAAATATTCATAGCTGCGCTCTTTGTGGTGGCCCAAAACTGGAAAATGAGGGGATGCCCATCAATTGGGGAATGGCTGAACAAACTGTGGTATATGTTGGTGATGGAGTACTATTGTGCTAAAAGGAATAATAAAGTGGAGAAGTTCCATGGAGACTGGAACAACCTCCAGGAAGTGATGCAGAGCGAGAGGAGCAGAACCAGGAGAACATTGTACACAGAGACAAACACACTGTGGTATCATCGAACGTAATGGACTTCTCCATTAGTGGTGGTGTAATGTCCCTGAACAACTTGCAGGGACCCAGGAGAAAAAAACACCATTCATAAGCAAAGGATAAACTATGGGAGTGGAAACACCGAGAAAAAGCAACTGCCTGAATACAGAGGTTGAGGGGACATGACAGAGGATAGACTCTAAATGAACACTCTAATGCAAATACTATCAACAAAGCAATGGGTTCAAATCAAGAAAACATCTAATGCCCAGTGGACTTACGCGTCGGCTATGGGGGGTGGGGGGGGAGGAAAAGAAAATGATCTATGTCTTTAACGAATAATGCTTGGAAATGACCAAATAAAATATATTTAAAAAAAAAAAGAAAGAAAATCTCATATCTTATTTAATGAATATTTCCCCCCTGAAAGAATATACTAAGTTTTGCTGGATAGGTGACTCTGGGTTGTAAACTCAAATCTTTCTCCTTCCTGAACAACATATTCCTTGCCTTCTGATCCTTTAATGTAGAAGGCACTAGATCCTGTGTGATCCTGATTGTAGCTCCATGTTATTTGAATTGTTTCTTTCTGGTTACTTGCAGTATTTTCTCCTTAGCTTGGTGGCTATTGAATTTAACTATTACATTCCTGGAAGATGTCATTTGAGGATTTCTTTCTGGAGATGATCAATGAATTCTTTCAATTTCAATTTTATTTTCTTGTTTTAGGATTTCTGGGCAGTTTTCTTTGATAATTTCTTATATTATAACATTTAAGGTTTTTTCTTGATAATGGCTTTCAGTTAGTACAATAATTCTCAAATTGTTTATCCTAGGTCTATTTTCTAGGTCAGTTTTTTTTTCAATAAATTATTTCATGTTTTCCTTTGTTTTTGTTTGTTTGTTTTCATTCCTTTGATTCTGCCTTTCTTGGTTTCTCACGAAATCATTAGTTTCTAGGTGGTCAATTCTGATTTGTAAGGCCTGATGTTCCTCAGTTTTTGGTTCTCCTCTTACAATTGGCCCATTTCTTCTTGCATCACTTTCATTTCTCCTATCATTTTCCTTTCTCCTTGCATCATTTTCATTTATCTTTCCCACTTTTCCTCTGCCTCTCTTGTTTTTTAAGTCTTTTTTGAGTTCTTCCAGAATATGTGTCCCACCCATATTTTTATTTTGGACTTTGCATGTGTTTGCTTTGACCCCTTATGTATCTGTACCTTGCTTTTTGTCTCCATAAAAATTCTTTAGACCTAGGTGCTTTTTTGTTTTGTTAATTTTCCCTATATGATTATAAGTAGGCTCTTTTCTGGGGAATTTGGGATTTTCCAGTTTCAGTTCTTGGAGGATGATGTGAAGGCCTAAGGGCTGAGAGTTCTGAGAGCTCCCTTCCTCCCTCCCCCTGATGATTCAATTGACCCTTGATATCCTGATAGCTTAAAGACTTGCCTTCTGGGAGCCATGAGATTCATGCTGTTTGACATGGTCACAAGTAGAAGCCAGGGACTACAAAGTGGCCCCCAAGAAGGATGGAAACACCCACTCAGACCCTCCTGAGTGACTTCTCTTATTAACATCCCCTTATTATTGAAAGTCCTATGATTATTATTCTGTCCCTAACCTTAGGAAAAATAGATGAGAGCAACATGCTTGCAAGGTTAATATAGATGTCCCACTGTATCCCCCCAGAATATCACCAGAAGATCCTACTTACAAAATTAAACCTAAGGATTTTATATACCCACTTAGATAGAACCCTCTTTTATTGGCATAAAACTTCTGGCAAATCCATGTTCAGTATTCCCCACCCCCACATACAGGCCAGGAAAATTTACTCTGTGCTAGCATATTAATTGCCCTTCAGGGAGAGGCTGGTATACTATACTTCACTGATTTGTTATACTATTTGAACCCAGATACCTTAGTGAAACATTAGAAAAATGAAAGTCTGATATTGAAAAATACCTAAAACTGGTTATGTTTTTCTTATCCTCTAACCCCTCAACTTGGCAACAATGTTATGCTGATTATTTCCTTAGAAATCTGATTGATTGTGTAAGTTGATTAAAATAATGAATAATCACTCTTAACTTAACCTCATGTCTAGTACCTCACATATTAATGGGGAACTGACCTCTAGTTACTTTGCTTGTGAAGAGAAAACATCTATCTTTAATAAAGCTTTATATTTGTTGTCAAAATATATAGCAATATAGGATGTAGGATAATCATAGAATGTTAATTAAATGATTTGCTAAAAGTTAATGTATGACTTATTCAATTATCTGTAAGAAAACATGTATGTTGAAAAATGAATCATGGTGCCAAGAATCTGAGCAACTAGAAGGTGTAAAGATAAAAATCAATCCAGCAAAGGCAGAACAGTTTCTCTGTGATTCCTGTGCTGCAGGTTGAAAACAAAAACTATTTCCCATTCATTTATCCACCAACACTGCCCTACCAGTCAAAAGACCCCCAATGTTGCAGTGAAGGTAGGCCCCATGCATCTTGACACTCGCTGTAGGTTTCATTGTAAGCTTTTGTTCTTACTTTGAACTTGATCAGATCAGGAACTACTTAAATTCTAGCCTTGGAATTAGGTGTAAATTTTTGGTCTTGGTGAGTACTTGTTCTACTCTGGCATACCCTGGATTGCCCTGTCTTGGAACTCCACCCTGAGCTTTGACCAAAAGATCTTCACCCCTCTCCTTAGTACTATCAGCAACCCTAAACTATGAAATATGTCCTCATCTCAAGCCCAGATTGGGATTCCTGGTTTCACTCTGGGTTCACATGTATCAGTCCACTTCACCCCAAACTGCTCTGGGCTAGAACTCTGGGCTTCTCCACAGGTTTGAAATTTCAAAGGGTGTGGGTTGGCTTGGACCACTGTTTGTCCAGGCAGGATCCCAGAATCTGAATGTTAGCTTGGGATTAGATTCTGAACTTGAGACAACAGATGTGGAGTAGGGGTATGTGTCTTACTCTTGACTTGCTCTTCACTCCTTGCTATAATTTTGTTGATTGGGCTCTCTTCTCTCCCCTGTGTCCCAGATGTTCTCTGTCTACTTTGGGGGGGGGGTTCTTTTCTTGAAAGTTGTTTCACTCTGTGTCATTGTTGGTTCTTTCAGTCCTGTATTATGAATCTTAAAATTTCTCAGACTCTACCTTAGAACATTTGGTTAAGGCTATTCCCCATTTTAAATAATGGAGGTGTGAATTTTAAAATCTCCATCTTGGTCTAGCACCCAAAATTGTGCACACCCACACTACATGGGCATGTGCTAGTCAATGACAAATCAGAAATAACTAACTGCCCACCTGGGCTGTCCTAAGCCAAGCTTGAGCCACCATTGGCACTTGTGAGGCACAGGAAGTGATGGAGAAAGCAGCCTCGGGAATTTGCTGACTTCCTGTGGACAGGGCTAGACGCCAGTTCATGTTAGGAGCTTGAACAGGGAGGAGGCCCTCAGACAGCTTCCCTTCAGATCAGTCACGTGAGTCAAGGACTGATTCCTTTCCACCTTGGCCCTTTGGGCCTAATCTCCCTCTGCCTTGGTCAGAGGTTGAGTAACCCCTTTCCCTTTTTCTCCTCTCTCCTTCTCTCCCTCTCCTTTTCTTACTCCCATTGTGATTAAAACCACCATAAATTCCATTCTGACTTGACTGTTTCATTTTAGGAATTCCATAAGTAAATTCCTTGGCGGCCATAGTTTTAATATTATAACAATCTTAAAAGGTGAAATTTTCACTACAACAGAGGTACTTAGTCAGGAATGTATGTGAGAACTTTACATTACTCCACCCATACTTAAGCATACTTTAGGGGAAGATAAAGTTGTAAACTCCTTACTGAACAATGAAAAGTACTTAACCCATATTTATAGAGAGGCAAAAGTCCTTAAGCTAGGTCTATTTTAGATCTAATACAAAATGGTGCTAAGTACCTACGAAGGTCAAAATTAATCACTAAAAGATCAGGCAACTTGCAAGGGACAAGCTTAACAAAAGAGGTGTGAAGTTTTAGTCTACTCAGGTGTGAATTACTCAAAAGTTTAGTCTACTCAGGTGTGAATTAAGAATTGTCAGTCCTGTGAAAACATCTACTGTGATTGATAGATGTGAAAACTTAGGGGAGGTGACATAGGAGAAAACTCTCTTTAAAAGGAGGCCAGAAGGCCCATGCTTCCAATCCCACATCCTCCACTCTGAGTTCACAACCTGCCCATACTTCCAATCCCACACCCTCCACTCTAAATTCACAACCTGCCCATGCTTCTGACCCTACCACCCCCCCACTTTAAATTCACATCCTACCCATGCTTCTAATCCTAATGCCTCCACCTCACCTACTCATTCCTCCAATCCTAACACCTCTGTATCCTTTCACACTTCTTCCTTTGCCCCTCCTTCCCACCCTGCCCAATTCAGTTCCCATATCCTTCCTACTGCTGATCTTTCTGGCACTATGGGACAACAACAAACTGAGTTGAGTGTACCCAACTCTTCTCTTTATCATACCTACCCCATTGGGAATGGAGAAAGAAGCCTAGAAACAGAAACAGGAGTACCAAATAATTCATATAGGTTATTATATATATATAATATAATAATGTTATTATTATATTAAGGGAAGTACCCACTTTTAATAAAAATGGAACTTGGTATCTGTAAGACATCACACACCTTTTATCCCTGAAGATTTAAATAAATTTAAGGAAGATCTTCCATCATTTGAGGAAGAACCAATATTAATTATAAAAAAATTAGAGAACATATTCAGAACTTTTGACCCCACTTGGATGGATTTTGAGAATTTGTTAGAGACATTTTTAGCAAAAAGAGAAAAAAACAATATCGTCTCTCTGGCTAATCAGAAATGAGGTAGAAAAGGACATTACTGGCCAATTGAAGATCCACATTGGAACCCCAATGTTGAACTAGATCACACAAAACTAAACCAGACCAGAGAAGCACTATTGACAGCCATGAGAGCTTGCTCTGATAGACCTGAAAAATGGTCAAAATTTGAAAGAACCTAACAAGAAATTGATGAAACACCTTCCCAGTTTATGGATAGACTTATTGACGTAGGAAATACATATATGAACCTTGACTTATCCAGAGAAAGGGACATTAGGCAAATACGTAGGCAATTCATTGAAAATTGTTGTTCAGTGGTAAAAGACTACTTTAAAACTAGCTGTCCTAATTGGGACTCTATGGACCTCAAAAAATTGAGGAGAGTAGCAACTTATGTTTATAAAGGTTGTGTAAAAAGACCTGAGGAACACAATATGTTAGGGGAAGACTTAAAGAAAGACATTGAAATGTTAAAAAGACAATTGAAAAATAAGGGAGAGACTATAGTCCCATTACGAGAATCCACATATAAATCAGTAACCTGCCACTTCTGTGAGAAGAAGGGCCACAAAATGATGTAATGTAGAACTTTTCTCAAGATTATTGGAAGGAATACGCAGTTTAATAACAACTTTAGAAATAATAACTATAGAAATGATGATAATAATCATAGAAACCAGAATTTTAGAAATTATAATAATGATTATGGAAATAACTATAATGAATATAGAAATAAGAACTTTAGAAACCAAAATTATAGAAATAGGAATTGGGAAAATATTGACAATGCTCCAAATAAAGAAAATGATAATAACCACCAACAATATATAAGAAATGGTGCTCGTCCAAAAAATACTCGAGGTGCTAATGCCCCTCAGAGGGGTGCCCTTTAGGGGGGTGCCCAAGGAACATCCCAAACACAATGAAGGTGTCTGGGGGGGAACATTAATCAGAGGATACAACCTTTGATTTTCTGGACCCTGATGTCCTACTACCTGTTGTCCCTATCCATTGCCCTCCCCATAATAATGAACCCTATGTTACCTTAAAGGTGGATAACACCTATTATGATTGTCTCTTAGACATTGGAGCTACCAGGTCTGTATTGACGAATGTACCCGATTTAAATTGTTATTCCATTGACTCACAAAGTGTAGTGGGAGTATCAGGAATACCCCAAAGAGTTTAAAAAAACTTCCCCCAGAATGGTTTCTGTAGGACCCCTAGAAGTACAACATTCCTTTCTTTTGATGCCTGACTCCCCTTTAAATTTGCTGGGGAGACACCTTCTGTGCAAACTCAGAGCCACAATAACTTGCTCTCCAGATGGTTCCTTAACATTGGAAGTACCAGAGGAATCTTTAAATTTACTCCCTGTACTTCTCTCAGAGAACCAGGAGGCAAAAGAGCCTCCCACTTTTGAAATACCTAAGAATATACCAGAGTCTCTTTGGGCCATATCTTCTTCTGACGTAGGCTTACTTAAATCTGCTGTTCCTGTGCAGATAAAAACTAAATCTAGCCCACTTCCTTCCATTCCTCAGTATCCCCTCTCAAAAGTGTAGCATCCCAAGCATATTCACATCTATGAAATATAGATGACTGTATTACTACTGTGTCTCCAAGCATGAGGCTCGGGTATCAAAATCCAACCATATTGCCATGTGGCAGGCATCTAGGCGGGTGTATCCCTAAAATGCATAATCAGTACAAGGGAGAAAAAGGAAATTCCCCTTCATATCCAGATACAGTCATCTTTTATCTTGCCACAAAAGCACTGGCAACTTCTTGTAATCCTAACTGTGTGTGGGTGATAATCTAATGCACCCGTCCTATGTTCTATGGGACTACTACCTCAATAATTCAGGACAATCAGAGCGAAAACTATTTTCTCATTACTTTTGTCATTATTTTTAATCGTTTATGAAAATTTTTATCTTTGATTTTGATTGTTTAGTATTAAGAACACATTTTATCTTTGCAATAATCTTTATGAGCAAAGAGGAAGATTTTATTATTGATAATCACAATTACCTTTTTCAGCCAAAGTTTTGGCAATATTTATTGAATATCTATTTTTAATCACTTGAAGCATCAATTGGTGATGCTACATGATTTTTATATTTTTAATTTTGGTCACATTTCTATATCAACCACCTTTCATTTAAAAAAAAAAAAGGGGGATATGTAGCATCCCAAGCATATTCACATCTATGAAATATAGATGACTGTATTACTACTGTGTCTCCAAGCATGAGGCTTTACCGATAAGCTTTGTGAAGGTAACCTTGACCTGATCACGAGACCTATTGCCCAACACAAGTCCATTAACATGTTCGGAGACTTGCCCGGGAAAGTGCGGTTGCGTCCTACACGCCCAAAAGGTGTTCCCTCTACCTTGCCACCCAATCTTAATTGTCTATACTTTGTGATGTGGTTACTACGTCCTTGGGAGTACCGCCCAAGCAGGACATGAATAAATTCAGAGGCAATCCCATGAATTTCCTCTTGGCCTTTCTCCCTTCCATGGAGCTCCACTGGGCTCCTCTATGACTATGTCTCTCTCTTCTTGACCTTCTCCTTCCCCGAGGCTGGAACCATCTCGGCCTGCATTCTCTATCTTAATCTCCTCAACCACCTTGTATTCCATTATCCTCATTTTCCGCCTTAAGGAAAATCATAGGGGTTGCCTGCCCTATCCAATCACTGATTTGTCCGTGTCTTTCATTTCCACCCTGGTTCTCGGTTCCTACCTCTCCTCGGGTCCCATCACAAAGGTGAGCCCCTTCCCTTGTGGGACCCTGCTGGTCAGGGAAGTCCATTAAGGAAAACCCCACAAAAAGAGACAATTGAGGGTATTACCCCAGTTATTAACTCATTAATTGATCAGGGAATAATAATCCCTTGCAAATCTGTATACAATATGCCCATCCTGCCAGTTAAAAAACCAAAAAGAGGGCCCGATGGCAAGCACCTTTATAGATTCATACAGGATCTAAGGGCGGTGAACAATCACGTTATAAAGAGACACTCCATAGTTTCCAACATAAATACTATTATTTCCTCTATTCCTAGTACAGCTACATACTTCACAGTAGTAGACTTGTGCTCAGCTTCCTTTTCCATACCTATACATGAGAACTCCAGGCATATTTTTGCTTTCACCTGGAAGGGCTTACATATACATGGAGTCATCTGCCACAGGGTTATGTGGAAAGCCCAGGTATATTTGCACAAATTTTGGGCTAAGACACAGATAATATAACATTTAAAAATAGAAAATTAATCAAATATGTAGATGATCTACTCTTGACTTCAACAGATGCAGAAACATGTCAAGAAGATAGTAAACACCTTCTTTTGGAATTGCACAAAAGAGGACATAAAATCTCAAAGGATAAAGTTCAGTGGTGTCTCCCTAAAGTAGAATATTTGGGGTTCATCCTGACTGCTGGTGCTCACTATATTTCTCCAAAACGAATTGAGAATATTTACAATTTTAAGCTCTCCTACTACTAAGAAACAGTTGAGAGCAATTTTAGGAGCAACAGGGTTTTGCAGACAATGGATTCCTTGCTTTGGTGAAATTACTAAACCCCTTATAGCACTAACAAAGGATTCGGTTCCTGAACCCCTCAAATTAGAGCCAGAACACTTGACAGCACTATCAGAGCTAAAAAAAGGCTATCATGTCTGCCCCTGCTCTAGGCATCCCAGATTACAACAAGCCATTTACTTTGTACGTACATGAACTGTAAAGATTAAAATTTTAGGGAAGCTGAGGCAGGTAGAAATTAGTTTCTCTCTGCAAGGAGTATTATTTTTATGAGGTTTATTAAAGGTCAAGGGTTAAAGAAAATAGAAGCAAGAGAAGCACGTGCTAGGAGAGTCATGAGGCCCACCCAAATTTTCACTCACATTATGAGACATGTCTGCTTGCCAGCGGAGCCAGGAAGAGAAGAGACCCTGCCGTGGGCGGAGACGCTTTAAATAAAGATTTTGCTCTCAGTCCAGGTGAGTAATTCAGTGAGATTACAAAGCATTCTGGGGAAGTGGAGCAAGGACTTCTTCTGGGGATTGAAGTCCTGGATTCAAGTCTATTTTTACAGAGCAAAGAGGAGTAGCTTTAGGTGTTTTAACTCATACTTTGGGGCCTTCTCAGTGCCCAATTGCTTATTATTCTGCCCAACCGGACCCAGTAGCATCAGGAGCACCACCTTGCAGCTGTGTTTTTGAAGCCAAGTTAGCACGTTTTAAAAAGACTGACTGATAGAGCAGGCAATAAAGAGAGAAAGGAAAGAGATTTCATAGAAATTTTTGAGGGCTTTTTCACCAACTCCGTGGTCAGCCATAAACTGTGACAGACAAAAGAGTGGTTGCCTTAAACTGTGACCGTGAAAATAAGGTTTCAAGACAGTGTTTTGAGTTAAATAAAAAATAAAGTGGTCGCCATGGGAAAATTCCCAAATATGAAATACCCAAGTCAGCTGGGTTTTATGGAGATTTTAATTAATACAAATGAGGGATTAAGGAAATGAAGAGAGAATAAGAGAGGAATAAGTATGAAGGGCCTTAGCCAACATGGCCTAGGCCTGAGCCTTAAGAGAGAGAGTCAGTCTTTAATCACTCACCACAAGATCCTTCCAAGCAAAACTCTAGTGTTCAGAGAGACCCTCCAGTTTAGCTCAGGAAGCTCCACTTCAGCTTCCAAGGCTGAATTATTTTCAGCCACAGAGTGAGAGACCAGCCTTCAATTCAGCTCCATAGCCGTATCTCTTTCAGAGGACTTCTGACCTCCTTTTAAAGAGAATTTTCTCCTATGTTACCTTCCCTAAATTTTCACATCTACCAATCACAGTAGACGTTTTCACAGGACTGACAATTCTTAATTCACACCCGAGTAGACTAAAACTTCACACCTCTTTTGTTAAGCTTGTCTCTTGCAAGTTTTCAAGTTTCCTGACCTTTTAGTGATTAATTTTGACCTTCATAGGTACTTAGCACCCTTTTGTATTAGATTTAAAATAGACCTAGCTTAAGGGCTTTTGCCTCACTATAAATATGGGTTAAGTACTTTTCATTGTTCAGTAAGGAGTTTACAACTTTATCTTCCCCTAAAGTATGCTTAAGTATGGGTGGAGTAATGTAAAGTTCTCACATACATTCCTGACTAAGTACCTCCATTGTTTAAAATGGGGAATAGCCTTAACCAAATATTCTAAGGTAGAGTCTGAGAAATTTTAAGATTCACAATCTCCCCTGATGATCATTGGGAGACTAGTCTCCCCATTGATCATTTAACATAATCATCTTATATTCCTAAACACACTTCTAACTATAGATATATACAATACTCAATTTTCTAAGAGGAAAATAGAGTAGTGAGGGAGGAATAGAAAAGAAAGAGAGCAAAACCAATGTTTTGCTAGGTGCATTGACAGAAAGCCAAATTAGGGGCAATCCCTTTTGGCATAAATGTGTGCATTTACAATAAATGTTCAATCAAACTTCAGTTCAATCAACCACACCCAAAGTTTATTCTTGATCTTCTTGATGTAGTGTGGATTTTCCAGCATCTTTCTGCAACAATTCATTCTCTGGATTTAGGAGTTAGCAAGCTTCTTTCTTGAAGATCTTTTCTCGAACAAAATCAAAATCTTGGATTTTAAATTAAAATAGAGTATTCATTTTGTGGCAATATTTAACTATTGGTTGGAGATTGTGAAGATTGGATTTATCTCTCTCTTGATTATAACAATGAAGGTACTTAGCTCTTCCTTGATTGTGAAGATTAAATTGTAATCCCCTGTCTATTTTTAGATTTTAATCCCCAAAGTGTAAACACAGTACTTAACGTTGAGTAGGGGGATCAATCCATTTTGGATTTTAACCACAAAAAGGTGTGAACACCCATTTCATATATCGAGTGAGGGGTCTGTGATGCATGTGTGATAGAGTGGGCAGCCTGGAGTGGAGCATCAGCTGTGATTGGTAGACATAAAATTTAGGGGAAGTGACACAAGAAAAAAAGGTCTTCAAAAGTGGAAACAGAGACACACAGAGACACTTGGAGTGAAGAGGGACACTTCGAGTTTGAAAGAGATACACTTGGAGGGGAGCTTGCTAGAGTTGAGACTGATAAAGAATCTGCTGATTGAACTGACACATGGTAAGTGTAAAGGCTAACTTCCTTCCTTGGACTTCTGGAGGCATCAGCCTTCAGGAAAAAGTCCCATCATCTTGAGACTCCTTTCCTGTGTTTGGGGCCTTAGAATTGCTACCTGGATCAGAGGAAGCTGGAACTCTCTCTCTCTCTCTCTCTCTCTCTCTCTCTCTCTCTCTCTCTCTCTCTCTCACTCTCTCTCTCTCTCTCTCTCTCTCTCTCTCTCTCTCTCTCTCTCTCTCTCTCTCTCTCCCCCCCTTTTCTTCTCTTTCTCTCTTCCCTGATATCTTCCGTCTATTGTAAATAAACTACCATAAATTCCATTTTACTTTAGTAATTCATTTGGGGGATTTAGAAATTAAATCCCTGGCGACCAATTAAATATTCTGTCCAACCATAAATTTAACAAGAGGATTCTCATGGTGACTCTGAAGCTGCTCTTGTATACTCTGCCATCTTGGCTCCACCCCTGGAAGTCTCCCAATTTTCAAATGAGGAAAAGAGGACAGAGTCTACAAACTATATTGCTCTTATCTTCAATTTCTGGGAAAATTGAACCACTAAAGAGACAGTTGGCAAACACATACTAACAAACTATTTCTTTATTAAGGACTTACTACTTGCAAGACCCTGGGCTACGTTCTGGGGATACAATGACCAAAAACCCCCCCACAACCCTACAAACCTTCTTCAAGAAGCACACATTCCAATAAGAGAGATAATACACAAACAAAATTAAACATATAAAATTAATTAAACATATAATAATAAAATAAAAATAACATATAATAATAAAAAACAAAAAAATTAAACATATAAAAATTAAACATATAAACAATATATGTGCAATGTATGGGATTTTCTTACAATATATGATTTTTCTACCCCTAAACTGAGTAATTTCTCCATTATCATATTTCTTATGGCATTGATCTCTCAACTTTCTCCAGATTATTTTTATTTATTTTGTATACATTTTATTTTAATTACTTGTTTACATGTTTTCATTTAGTAAAATCCAAGATCCTTGTAGGAATTGATTGTATCATTTAAAAAAAACTCTTCTTTTCCATCTTAGAAAGAATACTGTGTATTGGTTATAAGGCAGAAGAGTGGTAAGGTCTAAGCATTGGGGATTAAGTGACTTGTCCAAGGTCACACAGCTAGGAAGTGTCTGAGGTCAGATTTGAACCTAGGACCTCTCATCTCTAGGGCGTGATCTCAATCCACTGAGCAACCCAGCCATCCTAGACTGTCATTTTTGATGAAGAATTTATTTTTTAAAAAACTCAGATCTTCTGTCTTAGAATTTATATCAGTTCCAAGGCAGAAGAGTGGTAATGGCCAGGCAATGGGGGTTAAGTGACTTGTTCAGGGTCACAAAGCTAGAATATGTCTAAGGCCAGATTTGAATTCAGGATCTCCTTTCTCTAGTCCTGGTTCTCTATCTACTAAGCAACCTAATTGCCTCTTGATGAAGTATGGCCATATAGTCCCTTATCTCCAATATGAGACATGCTCAGTCAGCATTCTAGGCAAACATAGGAAAACAAGAGGTAGATTTGCTTATTCCTCCACTTCAGAACATATGCAATATTTCCTGCATGATTTCCAAACAATAAAATGAAGATTTAGTTTACCTTTCTCTCATTCAAAGACTGAGGGTCTACTAATTTGGAGTAATGAAGAATCTTCTGGTTATTTCCAAAAAGACTACAGATGCAAGCAAACCTGAACCAGAATTGAATATAATTACAAAAATTTTGAGTGAAAAAGTTTAATTCAGCTCTTCTTTCAGAGCTATTGGCTGAGGAAGACATCAATGCATTGCCAGGTGAGGAGAGAGTGAGGTTGTGGAGGGACAGTAAGAAGCAAATTTTTTCATACAGCCACCAGGTGTCCATGGTCTCTTGATGTGTTTCTGTTTATTTGTCTCTTTGTGCTAATTCTTTTCTGATTTCCAATGTATAGATATTCAGGGGAAGAATTGACCAGGTTATGATTTTGTGAGATCAGAAGATCTATTAGAGATCTTTCAGTAATTAGAGTTTGAGGCAGAGACCACCAACCCTGGTGATAGCATCAATTAAGTCTGGTGGGGAGTCAGTATAGTAGCTAAGTGACCTTCTAGACTGGCTTAATAGTGGATCTTCCCATCACCTAGGAATTTCAGATATTTCACCTAAGAGCCATTCCAATTGAGCAAGTGAGTGAGGCATCCATCTTTGTGGATACAATACACCAAAGTGTATTTGGTGAGGATTCTTTAGCGAGATAAAAGGATGCCCAGGGATGAGTCAAAAATAATACTTAATCCTTTATGTATTCCACATATATATTCAAATACCTTGGAATTTTAAGCTTGAGCTCATTCTTTCCAGGAACCTTGGATATGTAAGGAGAGAATGTATTCTATACAGTCTCTGTAAATATTCCTCTACAAAAATTCTTTTAGTTCAAATGGTGGATTGATATTATAAAAGAGAACTCTGAATGGGAGCTACTGAGCCATAGTATTAGAAGCTACTATTCTTCAGTTTCATCTGAAATCCTAGGAAAAAGAAAAGTCAGTTGCCCTCTTGGGAACCAGCCTATAGAGCAAAGGGGATTGGGGAAAGTGAACTTAGAGCCAGTGCCATACTGCCTTTCTATTTCCATTGCCTAGCACAGTGAGGCCTTTAATGGTGAACCAAACTGAATTTGTGTCTCACTAAAGACTAATTACATTTTCTTTTGGATCCTTTGTGTGTCTCTCTTGCTCCCTCTTAGAGTATAAGATTCATGAAAGCAAGGATGGTATTATAGATGTTAATATTTACATCTTTCTCAGTGCCTTCTTTAGTATTTTGTGCACATCTGGTATTCAACAAGAGAAAGGAAGAGGAAGGACAATAGAGAAGGGGAAAAGTATTTTATGCAGCACTTATGTGCCAGGCATCATGCTTTGTGTTTTACAAATGGAAAAAATTAGTTGAATTGAAATGAAAGTTCTCCAGCTCTTCCCTTCCAGCATCTATTTTGCCTCATTTTTGTTTCTGTGCCCTGTGCATCATAAAACTTTGACTTTTACATAGAAGGAATTTTAGAAATAATATGGTTGAGTCCTCTGAGTTGAGAGAAAAAGAAAATAGGGCTCAATGAGGAGGAGGTATTTTCCCAAAATTACATAGGTAGCAAGAAGCAGAGATTTGTTATGATTTCCTACCTTCTCCTTCTACCTCCAGGATCATATCTCCTTTTCTTCCGCTACTGCATACCCACTCAAGAATTAACTAAAATCCCACTCCAAACATGAAGTCATCCCAAAATGTTCTAGGCCAGTGATGGCAAACCTTTTAGAGACCAAGTATCTAAACTGAACTCTCATGCTGTATGTGAGCTGCCCCCTTATCCCACACAGGTTAGGGAGGAAGCACTCCCACTGGGCTGCTGGGCAGAGAGGTGGGTAATATGAAAAACATCCTCAGGCAGAGTGGAGAGGGTGAAGGGAGCAGCCCCCTCCATCATGTATGCCATGGACTCGCCAGCACAGTTCTAGGCCATTGGAATTTTAGTCTTCTCTCACCTTCTACAATGAGTGCTCAAAAAGTATCTGGTTCTTTTTTGCGAAAATAAATATAAAGAAACAGAAAGACAGAGAGTCAGAGAAAGAGGCCCAGAGATGGAGATAGACATTGACAGAGAAAGAGACAGAGAGAAAGAAAGTGAGAGAGATAGAAAGGCAGAGAAAAAGAAAAGAAGAGAGAAGGAAAGGAAAAAAGAAAAGAAAGAGAGAAGTGTAAGAAAAAGATTGAGAAACTAGGAAAAAGAAAGGAGGAGAAAGATTTTCAGAGACAAAGATGAGCAGAGATAGACTTCAGAGACAGAGAAGGAGGAGGGAGAGAAAGACAGAGAGAGGGAGGAAATCAAGACAATAGAGAGAGGAGAAAAAGAGAAACGAGAGAGGGAGAAACTGAAAGAGATAGAGAGAGACAGAGACACAGAGAGAGATTTTCAATATAGTGTCATGGTTAAGGTTAGAGCAATTTGTCTAGAAGTTTATGTTTATGGAGAGGTGAAACTAATTGTAAAAGTACTTACAGTACTTGATTTTTCCAGAATGCAATGAAGTAAGGATGGAGAAAGTATAGAGGGAATCAGCCCCTGGATCTTAAAAGGTTACTCTTGTACTGTTTCTACTTGTTTTCCTCCCTCCATTGGCCTTCTCTAGTATCTCCCACAAGCTCAGCACAGGGGGAGTCATGTAGTAAGGATTCTATAGATGCTTTATGAATAATTTCTTCCAGATGACTGTACACCACCATGTTTGGTTAATTATAAGAAATCAGATTAATGGGGCACTTGAAGGATTGCAAAGTAATTTCCTTACATTATCATTATGAGGGAGATGAGGGCAAATGTTAAACTCTGCAATTTATAGATGAGGAGCTGTGGGAGTTGGAACTATGTGTCTGAGAAGAGTTTCAGAATCTAAGACTAGCCTTTATCCATCTCATGGTAATGAGGATAATGAAGGATAAGATGAAATCAGGTTTGTTTTGCTTAGCTCCTCAACGTAGGTGATGCTTTAGGCATGTTGTAGGTCACAGTACAGGGTTCTGAACCCAATAAGGATGAGTGGCTCCTACATACTCTGTGTGGTGGCTCATACCTACAATATTTGCTACTAGAAGGAGGCTGAACCTGTTGGATCAACTGAGTTCAGGAGTTCAAAAGTGTGATAGGGCTAAAGTCAATTGAGTGGATTCAGGAGATCCAGCAACAATAAGGTGAGCCCTTAAAGGAATGGGGAAACCAGGCTTCCTAACATGGGTAAATTGGCCCAGAAGAAAAATGAAGTGGTAGAAAGAACATTATCCACATCCTGTGACAAGGAAATCACTTTAAAAGACTGATATATATTAATTTTAAGGTCTCCAAGGAATTCAGCTATGTAATTCCTTAATGAAAACTCAAGTCAGCAGTCAACCTTTTATGGAGTTTAATTACAAACAGGAGGAAGAAAGGTATTAGAGAGAGAGAGAAGGAGAGAGAGAGAGAGAGAGAGAGAGAGAGAGAGAGAGAGAGAGAGAGAGAGAGAGAGAGAGAGAGAGAGAAGGAGAGAGAGAGAGAGAGAGAGTCAGAGAGTCAGAGAGAGAGAGAGAGAGAGAGAGAGAGAGAGAGAGAGAGAGAGAGAGAGAGAGAGAGAGAGAGAGAGAGAGAGAGAAGGGAATAGGGCTTAAATACCCCCTCTGTTTAGGCTGGGCCAAAAGGCCCTAGCCCTTAGATAGCTGAGGCAAAGAAAAGAGATCAGTCCCTATCACTCACGTGACCAAAATGAAGAAACAGTCTCAGGGGCCTCCACCTCCAGCTTCCTTCAGAGCAAGCTTCTCAGAGCACAACCTCTCAGAGCAAAACCTCTCCAACCAACCCCTAGTCCTCAGACCCCGCTATCTTTAAGGAAACCATCCAAGTTCCCTCCCCTCAGTTCTCACATCTACCAATCACTGTCCATGTCTTCCCTGTGCCAATGGTGGCTCTAGCTTAACCCAGGACCACCCAGAGGTCTGTGGCTTTGCACATGTCTGTTGAAGGTCATATTCTCAAATAATTAAATTTTGATCTATGCTGCAGCCCTTCCTAAATCCTGTTAGGACTGAGTAGGGTGGAGATTGTATCAATTCTAAAATCAATTATGACTCAAAGAACTTCCTGTTCTATGCTTAAGCATAGGTCAAAGCCCTTTCCATTGTTTAGCAAAAGGTTTCTATCCTAAAGTAATCTTAAGAAGGGAGGAGAATGACCCTCCCATGCCAATGGGGTTCACATTCCAATAGACTATCAGTAGGAAATTTTTCAAGTATGAAATTTCCCAATGGTGAAATTTCCAACATTTATAAGTCTAAGAAATTTTAAGGTTTACAATCCAGAGAAAGAACTGTGGGAGTAGAAACACAGAAGAAAAACATTTGCTTGCTCACATTGTTCAATGGGAATATGACTAGGGATATAGACTCTAAATAATCACTCTATTGCAAATATTAATAATATGAAAATAGGTTATGAATAATAATACATGTAAAACCCAATAATACATTAAAAAAGTAGAATTGCTCCTTGGCTATGAGAGGGGGCAGGGAGGAAGGGAGAGAAAGAAGATGAATCATGTTACCATGGAAAATATTCTAAATTAATTAAATAAATTAAAAAAAATTTTTAAATAATAAAATATATAGTTATTTTTTGAAATATGTATGTTACAGTTCTTATTTTATTTTTAAGATTGGTTTTCATACTAATCAAATCATAATAAAGTGTCTTCTAGACTGAAAAAATGGAGTGGGTCAAAAGGTGCTGATCAGCAGTGGGGTGGGGATAAGAAGTGGCTATACTACTTGGGTGAGAAAAGGAAACCCAGTATCAAAAAGGAAAAAAAAGGGGGGAAGAAATGATCCATTCTAAGGCTTTCTTCTTACTAGGCTATTCTGTTCTGCAGTACCACCTTGATGAATGCTGCCTTTATGTCCTTATTCCTAAGACTGTAGACCACTGGGTTGAGCAGGGCAGTGAACATATTGTAGAAAAGTGAGACTTGCTTGTCTCTCTCTGAAGAGTAGTTGGAGTTGGGCCTCATATAGATATATATACCAGGTCCATAGAACAGAGTGACCACAGTGAGGTGAGAAGCACAAGTGGAAAACGCCTTAAACCTGCCTTTGGTAGACTTGATCTTGAGGATAGACATGGTGATGCGGACATAGGAGGCCAGGATTAGTGAAAGAGGGACTAACACCACGAAGATGCTTATGATGAAGTCTACTACCTCAATCAAGTGTGTGTCCATGCAGGCCAAGCTTCGGACTGAGGGGCCCTCACAGAAGTAGTGATTGACCATATTGGGGCCACAGAAGGGGAGACTCATGGTAAAGTAGGTATGGGGTAGGGAGAGGAAGAAACCACAGGTGCAAGTCCCTACCACTAACCTCACACACAAATTCCAGTCGAGGATGAGTGTGTAATGCAATGGGAAGCAGATGGCTACATAGCGATCATAAGCCATGACTACAAAGATGATGCCCTCACTGAGACCCAGGGCACCAAATACATACATCTGTAGCCAGCAACCTCCAAAGGAGATGAGCTTAGAACTGGAAAGCAGGTGCACCAACATCTGAGGCACTGTGGTGGTGACATAGCCCATGTCCAATAGGGAAAGGACACTGAGGAAAAAATACATTGGTGTGTGGAGATGGGAATCCAGAGAGATCAGGAGGATGATGAGTCCATTACCCAGGACTGAGCAGAGGTAGAGAAGGAGAAAGATGATGAAAAGGATCCTATTTGAGGTGGAGTCACTGGAGAAGCCAAGCAGGAGAAATTCACTAATGGAACTGTGGTTCGATGCTGGGAACATTGAGATAGTAGGGACCTGAAAAGGAAAAGAGAGAAGATGGTAGAGTCCAGGAAACTCAGCATTGGTCAAGGGCAGAATGGACCCAGGGCCTTCTGAGTTCTGTAGTTGAAACCCGCATATTGAAAAGTCCTTCCCTCAGAGCTTTGGTAGAATCCTAAAATCATGGATTTTACAACAGAGATATTTTAAAATGGTCTAGCTCAATCCTTCACTTCATACATGAGGTTCTCAGAAAGATTACTTGCTAAAGATTACACATCTGATCAAGAGAAGAGGAGGGAGAAGGGTTGAGGTCTCTTGTTTGCTTGTTTAATGCTATTTCAATGGTGACCCACTATTTCCTTTTGGGGCTTCCTCTAATTTTTATTTGATCTCAGAGGAAAATATCTCAGAAAGAATTTTCTAGGACTTCTACCTGAACAAGACTCTTCTCTAGACTATCTTCAACAAAAGGACATCTAGTTTTTGCTGAACTATATTTATTGGTATCCATTATTCTTTTTGGTTAGCCCTAACTTGAGGAACCTTTTCTAACTACTATTTTGAAATCTGCTCTTTAACTTCCACATACTGCCTTGAGTTCCCCACTCTGAAGCATTTCCTTATCCTGGAAATTATTCCAATCTGAATGAGGTCCAAGATTACATTATCTTTTTTGTCTGCTATCTCCCACTTTTTACTCATAATGACCTTCCAAAACCAAGACCTCCAGGTCTTTTTCCATGTGAATTATTGCTTGCCGTATTCTCTCTATCTGGTACAAAGTGTTTGTACCATATATGAATGTGGTCCCAATGATTTTCAAGTGGTGTAAGATTGCTGTTGTTTTCCCTGATAACTGCATCACCGAGAATTTCATGAACAAATAAAATTCCTAAGCATACTTCTTTTTGGGTTAAGGGGCAGGACAACATTTATCTTTTGAAGAATTCTAAGAACTTCATGCCAAATCACAGAGACTCTTAGGTTGGGAGAGATCATCTAATCCCCTCCCCACTCCATTTTGCAAGGGAATAAACTAAAGCACAAAGAAATTGAGGAATTTGCTGAAGATTACATGTGCTATAAGTAGTCTAGGATTCAAACCCATCTTTATATCTGTCTTGTGATACTCCTGCAATCAAAGCTACCCCTTCTAAGATTCATTAAAATGGAGAATAGGAACAATTCATGAAAAAACTTATTAGAGCAAGGCAGGTTTTCACTCTGTATAGTTAAAAGGACCTCCATGCTTGAGATCATGCAGCTCTCTTCTGAAACTTTAAATGCTAAAAAGTATTTCTTAATAAAATTATATCTAAGAAATGTGAGAATCAGTCAAAATACATGTGAATCCATTGAGGAAATTGGGAATATTCAGGATGCAAAGGAGAAGACTCAGAGTATCTGGGTATTTGAAGGATAATTCTTTTTGGTCACAGAGTGTGGTAATAGGTGGAAGATGGTGTTGACTGGGGAAAAAACACAGAACTATTAAGTAGTCAAAATCGCTCTTTAATCAAGGGCAAAAGGGGTTCAATGTAATAGAAGACCTTGACACAGAGCTGCATGCCACTCTGGCCTCTCTGGACACTGACCCCTGTGAGTGCCAAACATGAGAGAATAACAATTTAGAAATTTAGAAGCCCTGGGCCACCTGGATAAAGGTCTTTATCCTAGGGGAAAAAATCATTGGGACAAAAGAGATACTTAACCTCTGATGGGATTAGCTATTTCCATCCAAACTACCAGGATGTTTATTGTTAGCCTGAGACCAGTGAAGTAGGACCTTCCCTCAGGGAGAAAAATCTCCTATGACAAGGTCAAAACCTGGGGTTTCAACCTCCAAACTAAATAAACTGGGGATCACCAAATCCCTCCAAGCTGCAAGTCCACAGACCTCTATATTCCATGTTGACAATGGAAAGAGGTAAATTTAAGCCTAGATTGGTTCAGGAAAAAAAGATCTCCCTCTCCAAAAGTGAAATGGTTTCTCTCCAGAGGTAATCTCCCTATCATTGGAGTCAAAGACCATTTGTCATGCATATGGTAGTAATGATTCTTTCTCAAGTATTATTTGGGCCAGGTCCAAAATAATACTTGGATTATTATTATTATGGATGAGGTCTTTTTGAGTCCCCAAATCCTATGATTCTTAGTATGTAGAATTTGTGTGGTTGAGGGTGAGTGGAGGAGGGGAAACAGCATAAAGAAATATCCAGAGGTTTTAAGTGTGCATAACCTTATCAAGGATGACAATTTAACTTTAGTGGATAGTTTCTATAGTGGGATCATGAAAAGCTAGAGTAGACCTGACTGTGGCAGGCCTTAAATGCCATGATGAGTAGTTTAGACTTTTTTCTTTGACCCTGAAGGTGTGTCAATGAAGCTCATCCCCTCCCCTTCCTGAGTAACTTTACCTGTCTATCAAACATTCCTGACATAGCATAGTTGAGCTAGGTTTGCATCTGGGTATGTTCAGTACATCAATAAAAGTCAAGGCTTTGGGCTTCTGGGGGTGAAAATCGAGAAAGGATCGGGAGAACCAAGAAGAGAACAGAGGAGGCAGGTGAGGGGAGGAAAGAGAAAAGAGACTGGCAGGCTTGCCACCATGAGATCTGGTTACTTATAGGAATAGTTTTCTACCCTTTCCAATAAACTTTATAAATATATATCTGGGTAGAAATATTTCCAATTCTTACAGAATGGTGAACCACTTTGGTTTAAAAACAAACCTATAATTTTCTTCTAGGAGAAGTTTTGAGTCTTGGGTAAACCTTAGGTAAGATAGAAGCTGCTTCAGTTTGCTGGCCTGCCTTCATATGCGAAAGGAACCTTGGCGGAGAGAGAAAGTAGGCTGCTGTTTTTCCTGGATCAGATCACATTGGATTGGTGAGAAAAACTCCTTCCCTGCTGGCATCTCCCCCCACCACTCCCCACCCCATCCTTTTTTTTTCTTTGAGCTTGAATACAGGTGAAGGGGCCTTTTTGCCCACATGGAATCCAGCGGGTTTTAGGACCCAACAGGAACTCCTGCTCTTTTATTTTCCACAGCACACAAGGTCCTAGTGTTCCTTCTTTCAGCGTAGTGCAGTTCAGGGTAGGGGAGGGGGGTTACCCCTTGAACGGATCATGGGAGTCCTTCCAGGCTGTGGATTAGAGTTAGGGGCTCTCTGGGGCAGTAGAGAAGGGACAGGATGCTTTATGCCCAAAACAGAACTGGGGACCCAGGGAGGAAAGTGACTGCCACTTGACCCCACCCCCCATCTGACCTGATCCATTTTGGACGAAAATGGGGCAGCAGAGGACAGGGCAGGATCCCGAGTGCCCCCTGACAGTTTGACTTTCCTGTTGGCGAAAAATGCAGACTCCTGTTTCTTCCCAGCCTCTTCACTCTCCCCAGGCTCTAGATCAGCACAGCTCTGTACCTGGGAGCACATCCCATTCCAAACATGACTGAATTTTTTTAAAACAAGGGGCACTAGAACCCAAGAGGTCTTTCCCAGCCCAGTGTCTGCCTGACTTCCTCCACTTGCCACACCCACTTTGTGGCCACTGGGGCAGGGACCTGCTCAGAGACACCCTTTAAATTAATCCTGGGGGGGGGCCTTCTAGGCTGTGTGCTAGGATTAGGAGCTCCCTGCACCCCAAACCCCAACTTTGAAAATAACGCGGCCACTGCCGTGTCGGTCAGTCGGAGGGGAAACTGCATTTTTATACAATATTCTCTTTAAAATTTTCTCTCCCCCCCTTCAAACTTTAGTGCCTGCCATCTTTAGCATATCAAAAGCCACTCAAAGCTTTCCTGGAAGAGTGCCTGCCTTCTATAGCATATCTTCTTTCCTTTATCTGACTGCTTAATTAAATAGGTCTTCCCACAGGTGCCTTCCACTCTACACATGTTTATAGCGTTACCTACTGTCGAGAATTAGAACTGCAGGAAAATAAAAAGAATTTCTTTGCTACTGCTACTAGTGATCTAAAATAATGCTATTAAATTGAATACATTTAAATAAAAGGATTATTAATAGGAAATATTAATAATGTTGAATTTAAATTAAAACAAAATTCCAAAAATTTAACAAAGCCAACATTAAATCAAATTAATTACATACAACATTAAGGAATAATTTTGGAAAACAATATTATTAATAATACTATCAATAAAATAATTATTAATTTTCAATAACTATTATTAGTCATTATTATTAATTACTAATAGTTATTATTGATGATTCATACTTGTTTATGGTTCTTAATTTTTAATAAAAACAATTATAATAAATGAATATTATTAATCATGAATAACATTATCAATAATTATAATAAATTCATATGGTTATAATTATTAATAACAATTATTACACTAAATGCACATTCATTATTGATACTAGTGCTGCGCAACCTTTCATGTTCCCTTTCATTAGCCTTTTTTTAAACCTCCACTTTACTGCTTTCCACAATAACATTGAAGAACTTTGTGTCTCCATTTTTTTTTGTTTTAGAAACTTTTAATTGTTTAAGCTGAAAATTTAGCAATACTCAAAATAGTATAAATAGCTTAAATAGGACATACAGACTAGACAATATGGGAAATACTGCAACACATCACTGGAAATCGGGCACTATTCCTCCTGATTCACCTCTGCATAAATTTCTAAAATCCTGGAGTGATCCTAAATTGCCTAAGGAGAATTGGATGACAAAGAAAGAAGCTAGAAAGTTTTGTAAGGAATGTATGGACATATCTTTTACCTGGCCAAAATATGGCTCTTTTGACTTCAAGATCTTAAAAGATTTGAAGTTAGCCACTAAAAACAAAGATTCCAAAGATTATAAATACTGGTACTTATGGGCATATCATGTTCATAAATCGACCATTCCCTCCAATGAGGAAACCATTCTTTCTTTGGAACCAAAACATTGTAGCTTAACTCCTTCAGTGAAATATAGCAAGACACACTGTATCATCCCACCTGGCTTGTGAGGAGGTTTCTCCTCATACTGACCCCAACCAGGACTTGAACCCCTCAGCTCCTCTCCCTGTCAGACTTCACTCTTCCCCTACTCCTCCCATACCCTTTCTCCCCAATCTACCTTTCTACCCTAACTACCCAGTGACCACCCATCTCCTGTATCCCCACCCGTACCATCCCTACTTCAATCCTTTTCAGTACTCTCCTTCCTAACCACCTTACTGTGACCCCTCTAGACCTCACCCATCCTACTCCTCTCCACCACACACCTGGTCCCACCCCCCTCCTTTCTACCCTGCCACTAGACCCTCCCCCTTTCCTCTCCACCCCGCCCCTAGCCCTGTCCTCAATCTTTTTCTCTCTGCCTTCCTACCTGCTTACCAGCTCCATTCAACCACCCCATCCCTTTCCACTACCAGCCTCACTGCAACCCACTCCATTGAACTCCAGAACACAGGTCAAGCACACAGCAGTTGCCATAGATGATTCAAATAAAGATCTTTTCCCTCCCTACATATAACAGATGTGGAGATTTGGTAAACATTAGACATCATACACCTTTTTCTCCACAGGACATTGAGATGTTCAAAGAAAAAACACCTTCCTATGAAGCTGAGCCTTTGCTGGTAATAAATAAGTTTGAAAGCATTTTTCACACATATAATCCCACATGGCTTGATGTAGAAGATTTGCTCCAGGCCTTGCTAACAGAAAGAGAAAGGAATAAGATTCTTTCTCTTGTTAATCAGGCCCAAGGAGAGGGAACAACTCATTGGGCAACTGAAGATCCCAAATTTGACCCAAATCCAGAGCAAAATTACTTACAACTATGTCAGGCTAGGAAACATTGCTAAAAGCTATGAGAGCCTGTTCTGGTAGGCATGGTACATGAACTAAATTTGAAAATCTTAAGCAAGAAGATAATGAAAACCCTTCCCAGTTTATGGACAGACTTATTGAGCTCAATCTTGATAGAGAACAGGACCTTAGACAAATAAGACACAATTTGCAAAATACAGGTGTAAGATAGGGATTATTTTATGACTAGTTGTCTAAACTGGTCTACTACGGGCTTTGAAGACTTAAAAGAGTGTCAGTTTATGCTTTTGAGAGACATATAGAAAAGGAGGAGAATACTGATTTAGTGGAAGCATTAAGGAAGGAAATAAAGGAATTGACTGCTAAGCAGAGTGAGAAGGATAAAGAGAATGCTACTTTAGTAGAGACATTGAGGAAGGAAATAAAAGAATTAACCAAAACAGTTGGAAAGTGTGCAAGGCGAGATCATAGCTCCATTACAAGAATCCACAAAACAACCACTAACATGTTACTTTTGTGGAAGAGTGGGTAATGTAATTATGAATTGTAAGAAGAGAAATCAGGAAAATAGGAATAGAAGTTTCAGGAATAATAATATTGATAGGAGGAATAGTTATTCAAATGTGGAAAATCAAAACACACCTGTACTCAGTGTGGGAACTCCCCTCAGTATGGGGTACCCCAGAGGTGGGGACAAAGGGATTGTGCTGACTGATGGTACTTGGGAGGGGAAGGAACCTCAAAGAGTCTGGAAGTGAATTTTTAAGCATTTTGTAGACCTCATTGCCTTATTGATGTTAACTGTTGCAGTTTGTTCCCCTCCCCAGAATGAAGAATTCTCTATAACTCAATTCTAAATACAAGATGTATGTAATTTAATATTAACCACTTCATAAGCTATCAAAATTGAAATTTTCTGTTACATTGTCTTAACTTGTACCTCCCCTATGAGTATGTACTGTAGAGGAATATCATTGTAAAAGCCCATAAACAACATTTTGGGTTTGTTTGTTTGTTTGTTTTGCGTGAGTTGATTGTCACATATATGATGATGGAAGTATTCCATCACATTGGTTTCAACCTGTATACAAATTTTGGAGAATTTAATTGTCTAATGATTTAAATTGATTTTACTGGGTCTTCAGACATGTTTTTCAGATATCTGGGGGTATCCCTACCTCTGACTGAATATTAGCCTGCCTCTTGAGTTGTTTGTAACAAGAGGTAAGGGTCCATTTGTAGTTGAAGTAAAGTGAATTGGCATTGTTGTTTTTTTCCCATCTCTGCATTTGTTGAAAATGTAATGGATGACATACCTGAAGTGATTTTCACTTTTAATCCTCGGTTCCACATGAAAATGGTTGGGACATATTGGAGACATTTCTGTTATGCTGTTACAGTCTCATACCATGAGGGAGGAAGGTGCCTAAGTGGCTTAGTTAACTTGTGATATATTATAATCTCATCCAGTAGGTGGGGATGATTTTTTTCCTGTGAAGCCTTGTAGCTTCAAAATGGTTTCCTATATGTGGAATTCTTTCATCAGTAGTACAGAGGTTTTTATAGGTTTCTCTCCCACCAAATTTTGGAATTATGGTAATAATAGACTTTGTTAAAAATATCTTTGCCAAAGTTGAAAGACTGCTAAATCTGAAGAACTTGTGACAAATATTCATGTGTTCAAAGGGTTTTTTGGATGTCACATAGCAACTCATGTGAATCCTAATGGTAGTTGGTTTGTTTGCAGTTATCCTTAACTGGGCTCTTATAAGTGGCAAGATTTTTGGTACTTTTTAGAATCTGTATTAGCTGTTGTACTACTATTTCCTTAAAAGATTTTTACCTGGTGAAAAAATTATGTATGCTCACACTGTGGATCCTGGCCAAGTTAAGAGTTATATAAATTTTGTTTTTGAGTGAGCACCTTTTGTGTTGTGCCTCATTGTCACATGGAATGTGAACTATGAAATTATGATGTTTTAATTATTTTTTCTCTTTATGTTTGCAATGGGATATTTGATTTTTCTTCTTTCTTTTTTCCTAACATGGGGGTACTTGAAGTACATAAAACCGGTATTAATGTTTTTTTTTTTTACTTGAAGGATTAAGTTTACAGTATCTAGTAATATGCATACTCAAAAGCTTTTGACTATGGAAACCTGCCATTTATTGATACATGTTATGGGACTTTGTTTTATTATTATGTCTAATTCCAGGAGAAGGGGAAAAAAGAGCCAATATATAGTCCCAAGTAGCACAAGGTCAAAACAGACCAATTCCAATCCAGGGAGGATTGTTGAACTTCTATGCCAATACAAAGAGACTTGAACCTAGTGTGAGAATCAAGGTTGTGGCGCTTGACATATGTTAAGATGTAGGATTCCCTTGAACAATGCTTTGAGTCAAGTACCTCAGGTTGGCTATCATCCTAGCTCCCCCATCTCTAACAGTGAAGGTACAATAATACCAGGGGATGATTTTTCCCATTTGCTGCTGAAACAGTCCTTTCTCTCTTATACTTTGGCAATTTTCTATAGTCCTGGCTGCAAATGGGTTAAGTACTATATTGCTGCTATTGTCCTAAAGGCTTGTGGGACATATGTCACTTTAATGGGTGCTTGCTGTGATTCAAAAACCTGTTACAGTTTTGTTTTTTACTCAGAATTTTATACTCATAAGATTTTTATTTTATTTTTATCATTTCTATACTTATTTTTTATACAGAATTGAATCTTTACTCTTTTATTTTGGGATTTTTAGGGGGGTGGTTTGTTTTTATTTTGTCTTTCTTTTGACAATTGTTCCATATACCTCATAACTCAGTCATGTATCCCAGTGTGATTTTGGTATTGGTCAGCACCCTCCTTGGTTGGTCACCCCCAACAGGGGGGATTGTGTAATTATCCTAAAATGCAATATTTAAAATTTTTTGGAGAAATCAGGAGAAGAAACTTTCCAATATCCTGAATCAAGAAAACAGATCCTTTTGAAGAAGGTGCTATAAAGATGCCTGAAGAAGGCACACACTGCATCAAAAGATCCAAACTGAACTTTGGGATATAATGAACTGAATTGAAGGGGATTGAACATACTTTTTCTGAATGTAAACTTTTATGCCAAAAGGGACTTCCCCCAATTGGCATTTTGTCAATGCGTCTATCAATCAGTTTTTGTATTTTACTCCCATCTCTAAATATTGTTACTCACTCTTAGAAAAATGCAATATTGTATGTATTTTTAGCTAGAAGGTATTTAGAGTTATAAGATAGTTATATTTAAATGATTCATTGGGGAGACAGGTCTCCCAAAGGATCACATGGGGGTTTGAATCAATGAAGCTCATCCCCTCCCCTCCCTGAGTAACTTTGCCTGTCTATCAAACATTCCTGACATAGCATAGTTGTACCAGGTTTGCATCTTCATATGTTTGGTAAGTCAATAAAAGTCAAGGCTTTGGACTTCTAGGGGGGAGAATTGAGAAAGAATTGGGAGAACTGAGAAGAAAACAAACAGAGTAGGCAGGTAAGGGGGGGGAGGAGAGATGAGGCATGCAAGGGGCCACATGGTCAGGTTACTTAGGAATGATTGTCTACCCTACCAATAAACTTCATAAAATATATATCTGGGTAGAAATATTATTTCCAATTCTTACAAAGGTCTCTGATTAGATAAATGATATGCCCAGAATTGTGTCTTCATTGAACTCTTCAGTCAGTATTTGTAGGGTAAACTGCATATAGAAGAGTCTGCAGCCAAGGAGAAGAATCAGGAGGCTATTAGAGAACTCAGGTGAGAGGTGAAGAGGGCATGAAGAAGAACTTTTGGCTGTGTGGGTAAAGGGGACAATATAGATGTTTTAAAGGTAGAATCACCAGGATGTGGTAACTGATAGGTAGATAAAGAAGAAAGAATAGTCAAGAACAACAACACCATCAACAAATATTTGTATAGTGCCTCACATTTTGTAAAATACTTTATATACTTTACCAAATTGGAGATAATGTGGAAATTTTAAACCTAAGTGACTGGGAAGAAGATAGTAGTGTCAACCATAGAAAAAGAAGCCCAAAAGAAAAGGTCATTGATGGGTTGGAGAGGGAAGAAGAGGAAGAGTTTCATGTTAGACATAACTGAGCTTATGTTACTTGTTAGGCCATCAGGTAGAGAGATACAGCAGGAATCTGGAGATACTGAGAAAGGCAGTCTCTCTAGATATAAATTTGGGAGTCACAATCTCGGTCGTTTATGTCCAGAAGTGATGAAATGAAAGAGGCAGAGAGTGCCCTGAGAGAAGAGAACAAAGGATTGGATCTGGAAAATACATACATTTAGGAAAAGAACAGAGAAGAAAGAACTATACGGGTCAGAGAAAGTATGGTTAGAGAAATAGGAGAAGCAGGAAATGAATAGAAGGAATGAATAACCTTGAGGTAAGCGAACTAGATTTTTCTCCGTTAAGTAGGAGGCAATGTCAATTGCTGACTACATGATTGTAGAGGCAAAAAGGGCTTTGTTGGATTCTTTTACCAATGGAGCCAAGATGGTGGAGTAGAAGCTCTGAAACCAATCTTAAAATAATGTTTCAAAATCAATACTTGAGTGACCAAACAAATAAAGAGATGGAGTGAAGCAGCTTTCCTGCAGAAAACAACTTGGAAGATAGGCATAGAGGGGCTGGGGTGAGAAGGGATTAGAGCCAGTAGCAAAGCCTCACAGTGTATATGAAGCCTGCACAAAGGAGTTCCTGCACAAGCCACCCTGCACCTACTTCTCCATATTCTCAATCTGGGCCCAAGCCAACTTCAAGACCCTGAGGCTCTGCCCAAGCCTCAAGAAGAACACTCCACACTTACCCCTTGAAGTTCTGAGCCCTAGTGAATATTTAGTAAGGCCCCAAGTCCCAGTATAAGGTAGTCTGCAGTGCCCCTAGCCAATGTAAGGCTAAAGAGAGGCCCAGAGTCTCTGCCCAAGTCTTCAGCATTTCTCTAAATTACCAACACAGTCCAGTAGCAAGAGATAGAAATAGAAATTCCATTTAAAATAACTCCAGAAAATATAAAATATTTGGGAATCTACTTGCCAAGACAAACACAGGAATTATATGAACACAATTAAAAAACACTTTTCAAACAAAATCATATATAAACTATTACAAAAGTATTAATTGTTCAAGGTAGGCCAGGTTAATATAATAAAAATGACAATTCTACCTAAATTCATATTCACTGCCATACCAATAAAACCACCAGAAATCATTTTATAAAACTACAACCAGAAAAAAATAATAAAATTCTTGAGGAAGAGCAAAAGATAAAGAATATCAAGGGAATTAGTGGGGGAAAAATGTAAAGAAAGGTGACCTGATCTCAAATTATAGTATAAAGGAGTAATCATCAAAACAATCTGATGATGTCTAATAAATAGAATGGTAGATCAATGGAATAGATTAGATACATAATATACAGGGGTAAGGACCTTAACTATCTAATGTTTGATAAACCCAAAGATTTCAGCTTTTATAATAAGTAATCACGATTTCACAGAAAACTGCTGGGAAAACTGGAAAATAATTTGACAGAATCTAGATTTAAACCAAAATCTCATACCTTATACAAAGATAAAGGTAAAAATGAATATATGATTTTGACATAAAGGATGATGCCATCAGTAAATGAGGGGAACACAGCATATTTTACTAGTCATATCTATAGAGAAGGGAAGTATTTATGACCAAACAAGAGTAAAGAATGTTATAAGATGTAAAATGAATAATTTTGAATATGTTAAATCACTAGGTTTATGTACAAACAAAACCAATGTGATCAAGATTAGAAGGGAAACAACAAACTGGGAAATTTTTTATAATAAATTTTTCTGATAAAGATCTAAGTTAAATTTATAAGAATACACGCCATTCCCAAGTTGACAAACGGTCAAAGGATATGAACAAGTAATTTTCAAATGAAGAAATCAAAGTCATCAATACTCATGTAAAAATGTTCTAAGTCACACTTGATTAGAGAAATGTAAATCAAAACAACTCTGAACTGTTGGAGGGGATATGGCAAAATTGGGACACTAATGCATTTTTGGTGGAGTTGTGAACTGATCCAATCGTTCTGGAGGGCAATTTGGAACCATTCCCAAAAAGTAATAAAAAATACTTATCCTCTGTTGCTACCTCTGAGTTTGTAACCCATAGAGATCCAAAACAAGGGGGAAATTTCTACTTGTACAAAAGTATTTATAGCAGCCTGTTATGATTTAAAAAAATTGGAAATTGAAGGGATGTCCATCAAATGAGGAATGGCTGAACAAATTGTGATATATAATGGTGATGGAATACTATTGTGCTGTAAGAAATGATGAACAGAATGATTTCAGAAAAAAAAACTATGAAGGTCTATATGAACTAAATAAGCAGAATCAGGAAAACTTTGTACGTAGTAACAGTAATATTGAATGATCACCAACTGTGAAAGACTCATCTATTGTCAGCAATACAATGATCCAGAACAATTCTGAGGGACTTATGATAAAGAATGCTATCCACCTCCAGAGAAAGAACTGTTGGAGTCATATTTTCTTACAACAATGAACTATATGAAAGTATGCTTTATATGATAATACATGTATAGCCCAGAAAAAGAAGTCTCTGTTGATATTAGAGACACATATTTGTAGAGGACTGAGGTGAGGACCTGTATGACTTCTTCTGAAAGCATTCAGCAAATGAGACATTGAGGGGGCTGTTAAATGCAGTTGAAAGATCAGCCCTCAGACCCTATGGTAAACTAATAACCCAGAAAATAAGCTGAAAATAACCTCTACGACAACGCTAAAGACTTTTTATAGAGACAAAGAGCAAGGTGTAGATCCAGAACGGGACAGAGAAAGCAAAGGAAACCCACCCAAACTTCAAAAGAAAAATATGGATTGGACACAGATTCTGGAAGAGGTCAAAAAAGACTTCAAAAACCAATTATTAAATAAATAAAATAAAACACAAGCTTTCAAATAGAAGTGAAAGGTTAGTGAAAACAATGGTCCATTATTCCCTCATCTAAGTTCATAAATCCTCTAAATATCTCCATGAACCTGTGGACTCCAGGTAAAGGGTCCTTGGTGAAGGAATTAATGCGTAATTAGTTGGATACAGCATAAAGGGAAGGAGAAGAAATGATGAAGGGATGGAAAGTTTTGAACAGAATGGGAATGCAAAGGAGAGAGAAGTGGAAAAGATGGGGGAATGGGAAGGAAGGGGGAGAAAGGAGATGGAGAGCTTCCCTTTCTACACATTCCTCTATCTGTTGAGCAAACTCTTCCTGCCTCTCTGTCAGTTCCCCATCCCTGTCTCCCTGAAGTTCTCCAGATTTGCCCTCCTCTTCTTCCTTAGCTCTTGCCTTTTCTTCTTTCTTTCCTCCTTTCTTCTTGCTCTTTTTTATCTTCCCAGAACAATCCTCCCAGACAGAACCATTACCTCACCCTTCAAATAGATGAAATGCAAAGATCTCCAATAGATGGATCACTTGTTTCTTTGAGAAGAGGCTTGAGTAAGGGCCAGACACAGGATCTAGGCCACCAGCAAGGCAAGTAGATTCCAGGTCACTCCAAGAAGCCACTAGGCAAGCTCTGGACATCAGGGAATTCATGGGCTTGTTTCCCCACCTTTTCTTCCTCACTCACTGCCACTATGCCTGTCCTGAGGCCACTATTACTTCTTCTAGATCAGGGAACCCTTTCTGCCAAGGCAAAGAAGGTGTATAAGTGACTTCTGAGAAACACTGAAGCAGTGCCTAAGAAGAGAATCCCATAGCACCACTGGTGAGAGGAGAAGCCACATCCCCATTGGCCAGTAGACTAGGGTTTTTATGACACTATGTGATGGCCAGGTCTCCATAGAGAAATGAGAGGGAGAAGCACCAGCCTCTTCTACCCAAAACCCAGGAGGATCTTGCCTAACCCCCACCCCAGGAGATTATCTAGGAATAAGTTTCCTGGGAATTCTAATTATCAGAAGAATTTTACAAAAATGGAGAGCTAAGAAGGAGTAAAGAGAGATGGAAGAAGCTTTCTCATTATCCTGTACTCATTTGGGAAATAAGCTGGGAGGGGGAGAAAAGGAGGGAATAAACAGGTAAATCTGAGTCATTGGACTCTATTCAGATTCCCTTCTCAGTTTCTGAAGCCTTCTTCCACCCTTGTTCTTCTACCTCTCAGGAATGGCAGGGAAAGAGAAAAGGGTTTCGGGGATTGGAAGGGGGTGATGGAGAGAAAGATAGGCAGAAGAAATGATCAGGAGGGCTGGTGTCAGGGGGACAGAGAGAGAGAGAGAGAGAGAGAGAGAGAGAGAGAGAGAGAGAGAGAGAGAGAGAGAGAGAGAGAGAGAGAGAAGGCATGGGACCAGGGCCAGAGAAATGTTAGAGGAAGTTCTCAACACTAAGAATGCAAATGTTTTATACTCCTTTGTCAAAGTTGGCCTTATGCTCAGTTCCAGTAGAGGGATGCATGTGGTTTTAATGCAGAAAAGTTGCACAGCCCCACTTGGAAAAATCTATTGACCCATAAGGCCACCATCCTTCTTTTTTTCCTGCTTCTAAAATGTTTGCCATCAGGTTCATTAATAGGTTAGCCAACTCAGCCCCCTTACAACAAGTGTCCTGAATGGTACTTTTATGTGAACTTTTTTTTTTAACTTTCTATAACAGACCTTGGGGAAGGTAACCACACAATGCTTGGCATATTGTTTATTGACTGTTTGACCAACCACCATCTACCACACCATCCCTCAGTGATATAACCTTGGTTTTATATATAGGAGTATATGTTGGCCATTATTTGTCACCTAACCGTGAGCCCTTACATAAAGGCTATCCCTATGCCTTCCAAAGATAGTTTATTATTTCAGTTAAATAAACTTAAAGGTCATATTCAAGCAAATAGTTTAATTAAATTAGAGAACATGTAATGATGTAAAGGAAATACACCAGAAACAAGCAATCCCAGAAACTGCGACCTGAGCAAGTCCCTTAACCTCCTTCTGTCTTGCTAGGGATGCAATGCTGTGAACCTGGTCCCTCTTACCCCTGTGTCCTAATCCTGACCTTGGGATCATTTTATAGAAACTACTTTGATGTGGAAGCACGGTTTGTCCATATTCTAGGAATGTAAATCCAGCTCAAGTCTATAAGCCAGGCATTGGCATGAGCAAAGGGCCTTCCAATACTATAAGTATTATTACTAAGACTATGCTTAATGTCCAGTCCCAGCAAGAAGAAAGGAGACAACTCAGAGTCTCCAGAATCTTTGAAGAATATTTCATATGTGAGGCCATAGGCTTCTCCTGGCCCCTCCTTTTCCTTTCTCACTCCATATCTATGTGTTCATACCTCATACACACTGTCCCCTGGCGAAGTCACTTTCTGTGAAATTACCATCATAATACTCTTCACCTTAAAATCTTCTCAGATAGATAATCTAGTTAGATGTCTTAGTGAATAGGGAGCTGATTCTAGAGTCGGGAGAACTTAAGGTAAAATCCTGCTTCATATATCTAGCTATGTGACCCGTTGTACTCAAAAGAACCAAAATGATACCACCATATTAGACTCAATGTACAGTATATCTGTCTGTAGTTAATCCAGTTAGTATGAGTTCAGAAGACTTTACCACAGATTGGGCAGAAATAGTTTATAAGAACATTTGGGATGGAAATATCTCTGAATTTGTGAATCCCACATTTTCTGTTTTGTTTTTTTTTTAAATACTACAATTCTACTTTGCTCATAAAGTTCACTTTTGTGATTTGGCTATCCCATGTCCTATATCAGTATTGTTAAAGGGATTTTATTAATCTCTCCCTCCCTCTGTCTCTTTAAGAGGCAAGAGAGCTGAAGAATTTCTAGGTAGAGGAGAGCTGACAGGAGTTCTGTGAGCCAGGGGCAGTGAGCCAGCGCTGAAGATTCCATCACCAGAGAGACAAGGAGAGATATATAAGGAAGAAATCAATTGACAGTTGGGGCTTTTGCCTTTGGATCTTGAGATTTCACACTGAGAAATAATAATTGCTTCTGGGTAGCCTTAACTAATATAATAAAATTTAATAAAAATGATGATTCTACCAAAGTTAATTTAACTACTCAGTGCCATTCCAATAGAGCTACCAGAAATTATTTTCTCGAACTAGAACTAGCAAAAATATTAACAAAATTCATATGGAAGAATAAAAGATCACAAATATCAAGGGAATTAATGAAAAAAATGTGAAGGAAGATGGCCTAGCAGTACCAGATCTCAGATTGTACTATAAATAAGTAATCATCAAAGCAATCTGGCACCAGCTAAGAAGTAGAATTGCGGATCAATGGAGTAGACTAGATATACAATACATAGGGTAAATGACCTTAGCAACCTAGTGTTTGATAAACCCAAAGACTGCATCTTTTGGAATAAGAACCCATTTTAATAAAAACTGCTAGGAAAATTGGAAAGCAGTATGGCAGGAAATAGGAATAGAACAATATCTCATACTCTATACCCTGATATGGTCAAAATGCATATAAGATTTTGATGTAAAGGGCGATACCATAACTAAATTAGGGGAACATAGAATTGTTTGCCTGATAGATCTTTGGAGAAGGAGATAATTTATGTTCAAACAAAAGACAGAGAGAATTATATGATGCAAAACGAATGATTTTGATTATATTAAATTAAAAAGCTTTTGTACAAACAAAACAAATGTAAAAAAGATTAGAAGGTAAATAAGAAACTGGGGAAAATGTTTTTTAAATAATTTTTGCTGATAAAGGTCTAATTTCCCAAATCTATGATGAAGTAAGACAAATTCATAAGAATATTATCTATTCCCTAATTAACAAATGGTTCAAGGCTATGAACAAGCAATTTTCAGATGAGGAAATCAAAGCCATCAATAATTGTATGAAAAAAAAGTAATCTAAATCACTTGAGTAGAGAAATGTAAATTAAAACAAATGTGAGATACAACCACAAATTGGTCAATATGACAGTAAAGAAAGTAATAAATGTTGGGATATGCCAAAATTGGGACACTAATACATTGTTGGTGGAGTTGTGAATAGATCCAACCATTCTGGAAGGCAATTTGGAACTATACCCAGGGGACTATAAAATTGTTCATAATATTTGAACTTGTAATATCACTACTGGGTCTCTATCCCAAAGAGATAATAAAAAAAAGGAGGAAAAAGCTACTTGTGCAAAATTATTTGTAGCAGCTCTTCTTGTGGTGGCAAAGAACTAGAAACTGAGGGGACACCCATCAAATGGGTAATGTCTGAGCAAACTGTGGTACATATTGGTGATGGAATACTACTGTGCCATAAGAAATGATAAGCAAGATGATTTCAGAAAAACCTAAAAAGATCGGCACACACTGCACATTGTTAAAATGATCACACTCTTCACCCTAAAGTCTTCTGAGAGATATAGTCTAGCTAGGTGCCTTAATGACTAGAGAGTCAGGAGGACTCAAGTTAAAATCCTGGTTCAGATATCTACATGTGTGACCCTGGATAAATCATTTAACTTCTTGTCTGCCTCAATTTCTTCATATGCCAAATGAAGATAATGCTAGCATCTACCTCACAGGGATATTATGAGGATAAAATTAAATCACATTTTAAAAAATATTTAAAGTGCTAGGTAAATGCTTATCAGTTATTAATACCTATTATTATAATTAATAACTGATAATTATATTATCAATTGCTGTCCTAAGAGGACAAAGAGGAACAAAATGATACCACTATGTTGGAGTCAATGTATAGTGTGTCTGACTATGGCTGGTGTGATCAGTAGAAATTCAGAAATGTTCTACCACAGGTAGCTTTATGAACATTTGTGATAAAGATCTCTAATTTGCCCATCTCATATTTCTTTGAGCTACTGGAATTCCACTTTGCTCATAGAACACAATACCTGCTTTGATGTGGGCATCCCTTACTGGATGGTCCTACACCAGTTTCTCCTGTGTCTTACAATCAATAATCAAGTTCTTCAGAGATCTTATTTTTTCTTCATTAATATTTTATTTTTTCTCAATTACATGTAAAAACATTTTTTAGTTTTGGTTTTCTAATATTTTGATTTCTAAATTCTCTTCCTCTGTCTTCCTGACCCCTCTACCTGAGATAGTAAACAATTGTAGGTAGATTATACATGAGCTATCACATAAAACATATTTCTATATTCATCATGTTGTGGAAGAAGAGACCAAAAAAAACACCAAGAAAATAAAGTGAAAAACAGTATGCTTATACTATGCTACTCAGACTCCATCAGTTTTTTCTCTGGAAGTGGATAGTATTTTTCATTAGTACTTTGGGATTGTCTTGGATCATTGTATTACTAGAAATAATCTGTTTACAGTTGTTCATCATACACTATGGCTGTTATTGAGTACAGTGTTCTAGTTCTCTTCATTTCACTTTGCATCAGTTCATGTAAGTATTTCTAGGTTTTACTGAAATCCTACTGCTCATCATTACTAATAGCAAAATAGTATTCCATCACAATCATATACCACAACTTGCCCAGGCATTCCCCAATTGATGGACATCCCTATAGTTTCCAATTCTTTGCTGCCACAAAAAGAGCTGTTATAAGCATTTTTCTAGAAAGATGTCCCTTTTCTGTTTTAAATAAAACATTTTTTTAACCTTATGTCTTAGAATGAATGTGTATTGGTCCCAAGGTAGAAGAGCAGTAAGGGCTCATCAGTGGAAGTTAAATGACTTGCCCAGGATCATACAGCTAGAAATTGTCTAAGGCCAGATTTGAACCAAGGACTTCCCATCATTAGAACTAGCTCCCAATCCACTGAGCCAACCAGCTGCCCCTACTTAAGTTATGATATTGCTGGGTCAAAGGAACAGTTTTATAGCCTTTTGTACCTAGCTTCAAATTGTTCTCTAGAATTATTAGATCAGTTGATAACTCTACCAACAAAGCATTAGTGTCCCAATTTTCCCACATCCCCTCCAACATTTGTCACTTTCATTTTCCATCCTATCAGCCACTCTGATAAGTGTAAAGAGTATCTCTGAGTTGATTTAATTTGTATTACTAGAACCAACAGTGACTTGGAGCATTTCTTCATATAGGTAGCTTTGGTTTCTTCATCTAAAAATTGCCTGTTCATATCCTTTGACAATTAGATAAGGAATGACTTGTATTTTAAAATTTAGCTCAGTTCTAGATGTTTGAGAAATGGGGCTTTTGTCAAAGACACACATAAACAGTTTTTTTCAGTTTTTTGTTTTTATTCTAGACTTGATTGTATTAGTTTTGTTTGTGCAAAACCTTTTAAATTTTATGTATTCATAATTATCCATTTTATATCTTCTAATGTGCTTTATCTTTTATTGGTCACAAGTTCTTTCCTTATGCATAGGTCTAACAGATAAACTATTTTATGCTTCCCTAATTTACTAGTGGTAGCAGATTTTATGGTTAAATCATGTACCCATTTTGACCTTACTTTTGCATAGGGTGTGAGATATTGGTCAATACCTGGTTTCTGCCACATTGTTTAACAGTTTTCCCAGAAGTTTTTGTTAAATAGTGAGTTTTTATTCCAAAAGCTGGGATCTTTGCATTTATCAAAAACTAGATTGACACAAATGGCCATAGTCGTTAGGTATTGTATACCTCATCTATTCCACTGATCCACCACTCTATTTCTTAGCCAATACCAGATTGTTTTGATGATTACTGCTTTAAAATATCGTTTAAAATTTGATAGGGGTAGGCCACCTTTCCTTATATCTTTTATTCATTTATTCAAGTAATATTTTGAACTTTTTGTTCTTATGGATGAATTTTGATATTTTTCTATGAAATAATTTTTGTAATTTAATTTGTGTGGGACTGAACACGTAATTTAAGGTAAAACTGTCATTTTTATTTTATTGGCTTGACCTATCCATAAGCAATTAATATTTTTCCAATTATTTTTATCTGACTTTGTGTGAAAAGTGTTTTGCAACTGTTTTCATATAGTACCTGGATTTGTCTTGGCAAGTAGAACCCCCTAGGCATTTAATATTGCATATAGTTATTTTAAATGGAATTTTCTTCCTAGATCTCATTGCTGGACTTTGTAGGCAATATATAGAAATGATGATGATTTATGTGGCTTCCTTTTGTATTCTTCAAATTTGTTAAGGTTTTTAATTATTGTTTTAGTTGAGTCTCTAGGAGTCTCTAAATATACCATCATATCATCTGCAAAGGATGATAGTTTTGTTTCCTCACTGCTTATTCTAATTACTTCAATGAATATTTTCCTCTGATTTCTATAATTTGCATATCTAGTACAATATTGCATAATAGTGGTGATGATCTGGGTTTTACCTGCAATCTATTAGAAAGGCTTCTAGCTTATCACCATTACAGATAATGCTTGTTAATGGTATTATCATTTTCAGGAATGTTCCTCATATTCCTTTACATTTTAGTGGTTTTATAGGAATGGTGTTGTACTTTGTCAAAATTTCTGCATCTGAGATAATCATATGATTTCATCATTGATACTGTCAATTATGCTGATAATTTCCCTAATACTGAAATAGTCCCATATCCTTGGTATATAACCCAGCTGGTCATAGTGTATGATCCTTGTGACATATTGTTGTAATCTCCTTACTAGTATATTATTTAAAATTTTTACATTAATATCAATTGCGGGCATTGGTGCATAACTTTTGTGGGTTTTAAAATGTTGTGGCTGGAGGAACTGCATCCCCCAGTGTGCCTCAGGGGTCCTTCCCTACTACTTCCTGACTCAAATGTGTTTCTTGTAAACAACATATAGTAGGATTCTAGTTTTTAATCCACTCTCCGATCCACTTCTGTTTTATGGGTACATTCATCCCATTTACATTCAGTTATGATTACTAAGTCTGTATTGCCCTCCATCATATTATCCCTTTTAGATTCTGCTCTATTCCCTTTTACTCTGTTCCTCCTAAACAGTATTTTGCGTTTTGTTGCCCCCTCCCACTTTCCCCTCTCTCTACTTACTTCCTCCTTCCTTTGTTTTATTCCACTTCTATTTCTCTGTAGGGTAAGATAGAATTCAATATCCCAATCAGTATATTTGTTTTTCCCTCTCTGAGCCAGTGACAATTAGAATAAAGCTTAACCATTGCCCACCACCACCCTTATTCTCCCCTCTATAATGATTTTTCATGCCTCTTTTATGTTATATAATTTGCCCTATTCTCTGTCTTCCTTCCCTTTTCTCTCAGTGCAACCATCAATTTTACCCCTTGATTTATATTTACATATCATTCATATGCATACATATCATATCATACATATAATTTCATATCATCACATTTACATATACAACACATCATCATATATTACCATATACATTATATCATCATAATCATCTTACTTCTCCACCCACTTTCTAAGTATATTCCTTCTATCTATAAGGATAATTTTAGGGTTGTGACCTAAACTAAATTAATTTTGGCCACCAGGGGATATCCCAAATAAAATACCCAAGTCAGTTGGAAAATTATGGTTATTTTAATTAATATAGAGGAAAGAACTTAAGGAGAAGGGAGAAGGAAAGGGTGTAGGATTTCTCCCACCTGGCCTGTGCCGGGGGGAAGATTAGAGGCTTTCTCTAAGAGGATAGTGTTTGGAAGGTAAAGGAGAAAGGAATCAACCTAAACTCCAAGAGGACTCAGCTAAGATGCCTGAACCTAGACTAGCTACTCAGTTTCTCCCAGTACAGTATCAAAGGAAAACTCACCACCAAATAGGACAATAGCTTCCACCATGCCAAGATGCCATAATGCTTAGCATGCTTCCAGCCAGAGCCACCTCTCTGGGAAAATATCCAAAAGGTCCCAGAGAGAGGAAGTGAGCCAAATATTTAGATCTTTTACTTTTGTGTCCCCTCCTCTAAATGCCCATTCTTTAGTTCTCATCTTCTTTGATTAGATTATATCTGTAGAGTTACTTTTGTTAAGTTCTTTGTTGAGTTCACCTTTTGTGAGTTACTTAACCTTTTTGTGATTAATTTACCCTTTATAGTTACTTAACACCTTTTTGTATTAAGATCTTAAAATAGACTTAGCTTAAAGTCCTAGCTTCAGTATCTCCATTGTTCAATCAGGAAATTACAACTTTATTTTCACCAAAAAGTAAGATCTAAATAGGGTGAAGTAATTTAAAGTTCACATATATTCTCTAATAATAAAAGTACTTTTTAAGAATTAAAGGTATCCTCTTTACATGTAGAAATATAAACATTTTTGCCTTAGTGAGTCCCTTAAATTTCATCTTTCTTATTAACCTCTTTAGGATTCTCTTGTGTCTTGTGCTTGGACTTCAAATCTTTTGTTTGGGTCTAGCTTATTCCTCAGGAATGCTTGAAAATCTTATATCTTATTTAATGAACATTTCCCCCCTGAAAGAATATACTAAGTTTTGCTGGATAGGTGACTCTGGGTTGTAAATTCAAATCTTTCTCCTTCCTGAATAACATATTCCATGCCTTCTGATCCTTTAATGTAGAAGCCACTAGATCCTGTGTGATCCAGATTGTAGTTTCATGTTATTTGAATTGTTTCTTTCTGGCTACTTACGGTATTTTCTCCTTAGCTTGGTGGCTATTGAATTTAACTATTACATTCCTGGAAGATGTCATTTGAGGATTTCTTTCTGGAGGTAATCAATGAATTCTTTCAATTTCAATTTTATTTTCTTGTTTGAGGATTTCTGGGAAGTTTGATAATTTCCTATAATATGATGTCCAAGGTTTTTTCTTGATAATGGCTTTCAGTTAGTACAATAATTCTCAAATTGTCTATTCTAGATCTATTTTCTAGGTCAGTTTTTTTTTTCAATAAAATATTTCATGTTTTCCTTTGTTGTTTTTTTTTTCATTCCTTTGATTCTGCCTTTCTTGGTTTCTCATGAAATCATTAGTTTCTAGATGGTCAGTTCTGATTTTTAAAGCTTGATTTTCTTCTGTCTGTTTTTGGTTCTCCTCTTTCAATTGGGCCATTTCTTCTTGTATCACTTTCATTTTTCCTTGCATCACTTCCCTTTCTCCTTGCATCATTTTTATTTCTCTTTCCCACTTTTCCTCTGCCTCTCTTAATTGTTTTTTAAAAAAATTTTAGCTCTTCCAGAATCTGTGTCCCACCCATATTTTTCTTTTGGACTTTGCATGTGTTTGCTTTGCTTTCACTATCCCCCTTCTGAGTCTGTACCTTGCTTTTTGTCTCCATAAAAATTCTTTAGACCTAGGTGCTTTTTTGTTTTGTTCATTTTCCTATATGATTATAAGTAGGCTCTTTTCTGGGGAGTTGTGGTACCCTCTTAAACTTTAGTCCTTCCTTGATGCTATTCTCAGCTTATTTTCTGGATTTTTTCCAGTTTCAATTCTTGGAAGATCATGTGAAGGCCTTAGGGCTGAGAGTTCTGGGAGCTCCCTTCCCTTTCTGATTCAATTGACCCTTGAGATCCTGATAGCTCAAAGACTTACCTTAGGTTTGGTTGTAAGCTTTTGTTCTTACTTACTTAAATTCTAATCTTGGGCTTAGGTGTAAGTTTTTAGTGTTGGTGTGTACTTGTTCTAATTTGGCACACTCTTGATTACCCTATCTTGAAACTCCACCATGAACTTTGGCCAAAAAATCTAGCCCCACTCCTTTGTACTATCAGTCACTCCAAACTGTGAAATATGTCCTCATCCCATGCCCAGACTGGGATTCCTGGTTTTACTTTGGGTTCACATGGATCAGTCTACTTTACCTCAGATTGCTCTGGGATAGAACTCCAGACTTCTCCACAGGTTTGAAATTTCAAAGAGTGTGGGTTGGCTTGGACCAATATTTGCAAGGCAGGATCTCAGGGTCTGAATATGAGCTTGGGATTAGGTTCTGAACTTGGGAAAGTGTGAAAGAGACAACTCCAGAGACTTTTGGAAATGGAAAAGCCTGGAGAAATTGCAAAGATTCCATCAGCAGCAGGAGGGATGGTCTGAGAAGATTTGAAACCCTGATGAAGGGACAACCCAGAAGGAGTTGGTTGGTCTGCTCTCTCTTGATTTGAGACCTTCTGAGGAGAAGGTCAATATCTGACTGGATTCCAATCACAGAAATCTTTCTTTTTTCATGAATCTGGATCATAATCCTCACAAACCATCAAGGGGACAGAGAATTGGAGAGAAAAGAAGTCCACAAGAAGATTTATCCCAATATCCCTTTACCCTGAATTCAGGGACACCTTTTTGATGCCTGTGTGGGGTCAAAAACCAGGGTTCAACCCTCTGAACCTCTTAGGAGCTCAGGCCACCAAACCTGAGTTACCTAACTTTGGGTGGGGGAGAGAGTTTAGATAGCTAGGGATCTCCTTTTCTCTCTTCCCTCTTGATCCCAAACTAACAACCATTCAACCTTATCCTTCATCTCTGTTGTTTAGAATAAACTTGTTAACAAACTTAACTGACTCAAGACTGAGGGAATGGCAGTTACAACTGAGGGGGAAGAGAGAAGTGATCTCCCTCCCCAGATTAAAGAAGCTTGCTATTTAGAAGGAGCCAAACAGTGGGGAGTGAACAGGCAGGCTTAGTGAGGAACCATAACTAAAGAAGATTGGAAGGGGGAAACAACAGACTCACCTTCCTTCTGCCTCTTGGTCCAAAACCAACATCAACTCCCCCTCCCTTTTGTCCTGGCCTTGAGGGAGGGAAGACTCCATTCTCTCCCTCTCCTCTCTCCCTACATAAAACCCCTCTATTACAAGTGGCACCCCATTGGGCTGACAGAAGCCATTGTCAACTGCCATCTGTTGACAGTTGGAGTTCCCTGAGTAGGACAGCCATCTTGAGAAGGAGCACTGAGGCAGGTACTACTTAGAATCAAACATCTTGATTCTAAGTAAGGGAAAACACCAAACAAGAACAGGGATAGTAGAGAAAGGAAAAGAAATGGTTCAGATAATGTTCTGGCTAATGCTGATGGGGGCTATCAGGACACATTGGGAATACTGCTTTATATACAACACAAAAGCAGTTATGATACATGACACCATAGGAAACATCTTCAATATGACTAACTATTGGACCAAGATACCATTAGAATTTTCAACACTCTGGCAAACTCTCCCTCAGGTTTATGTAGCCCTCATTGATTTTGAACAGGCAGTAAATTATATCAAATCAGGGGCCAGGATCATAATGCACAAGAAGGCAGTGAATACCTTAGTGCTGGACAACAGGCTAGAGGCACTATTTACACTGATCCCTATACTGACAGAAATATGCCAGTAGTACATGTTAAAAAAGAATATGGGAAAACCAACAAAAACAGTGGCTGGGGAGGTGACAAAAGAAAATATGACTGACAACACTGACATAGACAAGGGCTCTGAGGCAACTAATACCATAACACCAGGGACAGTAGGGGTATGTAACAATAATGCAATGACAGTAGAGACACCTGATAACACCAAACATGAGGAGGCCAGAGGGCTCAGAAAAACATGCTTCTCAGGGACTTTGCAAAATTGACACATGATTCTGGGATACTACATGCCAAAGTACACAAGTCCACAACACAGGACTTGGAATTGCTGAAAAAGTGGATGCTTAGATTCACATCTGAGCCATTTCATTGTTTAAAGGAGCTGAAAAGAGCATTTTGGCTCTATGACGCTGATTTTGGAGATGTAGAGATTATTTTAGGGGAACTTTTCACTCCACAAGAATAGAGGCAATTTATTGCTAAAACTAGACAAGATGAGACCCTTACTAGCTGGCCAGAAGAACACTTAGATTTAGATTTTTCAAGACCCTTGAACACGAGCTATTTGAAAAAATGTAGGGAAGATCTCTTACAAGCAATACAGTCATTCTGTGAAAGACCAAATGCTTGTGGTAAATTTGACAGGCTACAAAAGGAGAAGAAAGAACATTCTTCCCTGTTTATGGACCTCCTTCTCAAAAACATGGAAGCAATACTGGGTTACAATCAAGACTCCCAGGAGTCCACAGCCCATGTCAAGAGACAGTTTTTGTGGGGATGCAGTGAACACCTAAAAATTTTCTTCTGTAATTATTGTCCAAAATACAATTCACTTTCCCTAAATGAGCTCAGAGACATTGCCACCTATCTGTTTGAGAGTCAGGAAGAACAGGACAAGGAAAAAGAACTTAAGAAAAAATTACATGACACCACTGAATCCCTGAAGCAAAAAGAAATAGAGGAAGTGAAAAACCTGGCCACAATAAAAACTTTTAATAGACAAAGTACCCAATACCAGCAGAGGGGGCAAAGAGAAGTGTTTCCTGTGTGGAAGAATAGGACATTTGGTCTGGACCTGCCCAATGAAACAAAAATATGAACAGGGGTACAACAGGGGTGGGAAAATACCAATAATAGAATTCACAGGGCAGAGAGTACAGCAAGACTTATGGGAAAGAGCAAACCAATGACAGTGTTGCAACCATTGCAGGCTCGGGGAGGAAGAGACACCTGACCTGAAGTCAATGCAAGTTGTAGGGTGCAAAGCCGCCTTACTCTGAAGTAGTGTCCAAGGGGAGCCATTACACACAATGAAGCCAGGACTTAGCTTCACTCTATACACAGAAAGTGCCAGGAAGGAAAAACTTGGGAGGAACCTCACGGAGGAAACATGGGAACATAACCACAGTATGGAAAAAAGGGGATGGAAGAAAAAAGGTGGGAGAACTTTTAACTAAAATATTTAAAGGTGGGAAGAAAACATGTGTGCAAAGCAGAGGTCAATAATTGAGATGGAAAAAGAAATGAGAATTAGCATTGCAGATATGAGAAATGACATATTTGATTCACAGAAAGGGGGCATACAAGAATGCAAGGAAAAAAACAAAGAACAAATAGAACATACTTAGATAACTTTTTGGCATGTAGACTGAATCTGGGCATTGCAAAAAGGAGGAATACCAAATCCTTCAAGCAACAACAACATAACATTACTCTAATAGTAAAAAAAATATTACAATTCTCCAGACCACTTTAACAATGTAGCAGGAAAAAAAAAGTTACAAGGAAATTGACAGCTGAAAACACAAACCCCACCTTTAAAATTCCCAAAGAACAAAAAGTTACAGAACAGGTTCAAGGCAGGATCTAGGATCTGAATATTAGCTTGGGATTAGGTTCTGAACCTGGGACAGCAGATGTGGAGTAGGGGTGTGTGACTTGCTCTTGGCTTGCTCTTCACTCCTTGCTATAATCTTGTGTCCCAGATGTTCTCTGTCTACTCTGGGAGTTTTTCTTTTCTTGAAAGTTGGTTCACTCTGTGTCCCTTTGGTTCTTTTACTCCTCTATTCATATGTGGCAATATTTAAATATTGGTTAGAGAGGATTCTCATGGTAATTCTGGAGCTGCTTTTGTATACTCCATCATCTTGGCTCCACCCCTGGAAGTCTCCCCCAGTTTTCAAAAGAGGAAAGAGGACTGCAAGCTATATTTCTCTTATCTTCAATTTATGGGAAAATCAAACCACTAAAGAGATAGTTGGCAAACATATACTAACAAACTATTTCTTTATTAAGGACTTACTATATGCAAGGCACTGTGCTAAGTTATGTGAATACAAAGAAGACCAAAAAACATCTCTTACAAACCCACTTGAAGAAGCACATATTCTAATAAGAGAGAAAATACATAAATGAAACTGACCATACAATATGCAATGTATGGGATTTTCTAACAATATATGTTTTTTTCTACCCTTAAACTGAGTAATTTTTCCATTCTCATATTTCTTATGTCATTTCTCTCTCAACTTTCTCCAGATTATTTTTATTTATTTTGTATACATTTCATTTTAATTATCTGTTTACATGTCATGTTCATTTAGTAAAATCCAAGATCCTCGTAGGAAATAACTGTCTTATTTTTTAAAAACCCTTATTTTCCATCGTAGAATGAATCCTGCGTATTGGTTATAAGACAGAAGAGTGGTAAGGGCTAGGCAATGGGGGTTAAGTGACTTGTTCAGGGTCACAAAGCTAGAAGATGTCTAAGGCCAGATTTGAATTCAGGATCTCCTATCTCTAGTCCTGGCTCTCTATCTACTGAGTAACCTATGAAGGAGCCCCAAGCAGGGAGCTGCTTGGTCAGTACAGCACATATCACTATAGAACATCTGACCAACAGAACCCTGTCAGGGAACCTAAATGTGTGGACGCCCAAAACGTAGAGTCTAGGAGAAACTTGTACTGACGCCCAAAACATAGAGTCCAGGAGAAACTTGTACTGACGCCCAAAATGTAGAGTCTAGGAGAAACTTGTACTGACGCCCAAAACATAGAGTCCAGGAGAAACTTGTACCGACGCCCCAAATGTAGAGTCCAGGAGAAACTTGTACCGACGCCCAAAACATAGATTCCAGGAGAAACTTGTGGGTCACGTATGGTGGCTAGTGTCAGGCATTATGTAATGCTGTCAGGCATTGGGTATAAAAGACTGCACTCACAACTGCAGGTGGAACTCTTGTGCTGAGCTTCCCCTGGTGCATACCAGATTAAAGGACCCTTTTGCTTGATTGCATTGTCTGGGGGTTTTTCCTCGGTGGTGGGTGATGAACTGGACCTTAACACCTAATTGCCTCTTTGATGAAGTATGGCCATGGAGTCCCTTATACCCAATATGAGGCATGCTCAGACAGCATTCTAGGTAAACAGGAAAATAAGAGATAGATTTGCTTCTTCCTCTACTTCAGAACATGGGCAATATTCCCTGCCTGGTTTCAGAACAACAAAATGGAGATTTAATTTGCCTTTCTCTTGCTAAGAGTCACTGAGGGTCTGTTGATTTAGAATAATGAAGAATCTTCTGATTATTTCCAGGAAGGCTACAGATACAAGGAAACCCAAACCAGAACTGAATATGATTACAAAAAGTTTGAGTGGATGAGCTTGATCTAGCTCTTCTCTCAGAGCATTGGTTGAGGATGACTTCAATACATAGCCACCAGGTGTCCATGATCTCTTGGTGCATTTCTGTTTCTTTTGTCTCTGTGTTATTTCTTTCCTGATCTTCAATGCATGGATATTAAGGGTCAGAACTGACCAGGTTATGGCTTTGTGAGATCAGAAGAGCTATCAGAGCTCCTTCAGCAATGGGAGTTTGAGGCAGAGATCACCAACTGTGGTAATAGCATCAGTCAAGTCTGGTGGGGAGTCAGTGCAATTGCTGACTGACCTTTTGGAGTGGCTTTAACCAGTGGATCTTCCCATCAGTTGAGACACTTCATCCAAGAAGAAACCATTCCAACTGAGTGAGTGAGTGATGAATCCCTCTTTGTGGAAGCAATACACCAAAGTGAACTTGGTGAGGATTCTTCAGAGAGAGAAAAGGATGCCCAGGGCTGAGTCTCAAATAATCCTTAATCCTTTATGTTTTCCATATATATTTAAATATCTTTGAATTTTAAGCTTGAGCTCATTCTTTCCAGGAACCCTGGATATGTAAGAAGAGAATGTATTCTGTACAGTCTCTGTAAATATCCCTCAATAAAAATTCTTTGAGTTGAAATGGTGGATTGATATTATAAAAGAGAACTCTGAATGAGAGCTACTGAGCCATGTTAGAAGCTACTATTCTCTTCAGTTACATCTAAAATCCTAAGAAAATGAATAGTCAGTTGAGTTAAAAGGGAATTTGGGAGAACCCCTGGGAAGGAGGGATTGAAGTTAGTTTGATTGTGTTAGTGAATAAACCCCTCCTTAAGGGCTTTCTCCTGAGGGGTCTGAGAGCTGTTGACTCTATTAGATTTGGCACACCACAGGAATGGAGATTTGACTGGTGATTAGGAATTTTGTGAAACCTAATCTTCCTGGAAATACCACTCAGATAAACCCTCTAGTAGAGGAAGACCAATATCTTCTGAATCAGAACTTTTGCTTTATGCCTGATTCTCTTAGAGATCTTGCCCTAAAACCAACTACACCCTCCAACCCTCTTTTTTCACTTAAATAATCTTACTGCTATTGTATGAACAAACACATTTTTATTTGGGAAAGGATAATTATCATGGGGAAAGGTAAGAGGTTAAACAGGAGTCCTAGGCTAAATGCCCATACTGGAATGAGTCCCCTGGCTTTGGCCACCAGCCAGGACAAGTCTAGAAACCTATTCTTCCTTCTCTCTTATGCTGGTCATCCTGAACTAATGTTAAAGTAGCAGCATAAGTCTTTAAGATAAGTTGATACAGAGGAAGATGTTCTTATCTTCAGGAATGACACACAGATCGCCCTGCAGGGAAAATCCCTCTTGGGCCAAGCTGAAATGTCTAGTCAGTCCACTTAGATCTTGATAAGATAAGGATCAGGAACGGTTCACAGACACTAAGGTCTTTGAGGTCAGTTGGGAAATTTTCTGGGAAATTGATGGGATTCAAAATCCAGAGATCAGAAAGACCTGTTTACCCTTCAAGGCTCAGAACTGAAGCTCCCTCTGTTGGTAAACTTCCCAGAAGTTCCCTCTCTCCAATATTCCCACTTCCTGTCTGTCAATCATACCTCTTGCAGTGTTCCATTTCCACTCTGTATTAAAATCTCCTCTTAACAGTTGTCCTCTTAGGAACCAGCCTATCAGAGCAAAGGGGATTAGGGAAAGTGAACTTAGAACCAGTGCCATACTGTCTCTATTTCCACTGCCTAGCACAGTGATGCCCTTAATGGTGAACCAAATTGAATTTGTGTCTCACTAAAGACCCTAATCACATTTTCTTTTGGATCCTTTGTGTGTCTCTCTTGCTCCCTCTTAGAGTATAAGGTTCATGAAAGCAAGGACAGTATTTCAATTGTGGGGTGTATGGGGTGCTCAGGGAGGAGTAGTATCTCTGGTATGGAGGGTTTGTTGTGCCCTCCTTAGGGCAGCTCTCCAGCCTCTGACCTTCACCTGACACCCAGCTCTCCCTTGTGGCTCCCAGTAGCTGCTAGCATGCAGCAGTGGCCACACCCTGGGCAATGGCTTCGACAGGCCGGCTAAACCTTGTGAGGGTAGCCAGCGGGTTGTAGACCCCTGGGTGAACTAGGGCTTTGCTCATCTAGCATGTGAAGACTGCTATGGCTGAACAGATGGAAGAAACCAATAAGAAGGTTCAACAGCTGAGATGGCGACGCAGCAAAGCACTGTGGAGTGCTCAGGGCGTGTTGGAGCACAAAGGACAACACGGCCATCCAATGCAGCTGAGGAAGTCTCCAGGTGTAACAACTTTTCATGCCATTGGACCCAGGCTTCCAACGCCGAGAGAGTGAGACTGTCTCTGTGCATCAACTTTTCCATTTAAATCTCCTTCACGCACATGTGTCTTTGTGCACACTCATCTATCCTAACCCCGCCCACCCTCTTTAAGCCATATGAGGGTATACCACAGATGAAAACGCACAAAGACAATTGTCATTCTTGGTTACTGAGAGATTACTACTATACTATACTATTTCAATTGTCTTTACATCTTTCTCAGTGCCTCCTTTAGTATTTTGTACATATCTGGTACTCAACAAGAGAAAGGAAGAGGAAGGACAGTGGAGAAGGGGAAAAGTATTTTATATAGTATTAAAAGTATTTTATCATGTGCCAGTCACCATGCCTAGTGTTTTACAAATGGTAAAAATTAGTTGAATTGAAATGAAAGCTCTCCAGCTCTTCCCTTCTAGCACTTACTTTGCCTCATTTTTGTTTCTGTGCCTGTGCATCAGAGAAATTTGACTTTTAAGCTAGAAGGAATTTTAGAAATAATCTGGTTGACTCCCCTGATTTGAAAGATAAAGAAAATAGGGCTCAGTGAGGAGGAGGTGTTTTCCCAAAATTACATAGGTAGCAAGAAGCAGAGATTTGCTTATAATTTCCTGCCTTCTCCTTCTACCTCCAGGATCCTATCTCCTTTTCATCCATTACTACAAACCTATTCAAGAATTAACTAAAATCCCGCTCCAAACATGAAGCCATCCCAAAATGTTCTAGGCCAGTGATGGCAAACCTTTTAGAGACCAAGTGTCTAAACTGCACCCTTAACCCAGACAGGGTAGGGAGGAAGCATTCCCACTGGGCTGCTGGGCAGAGAGGTGGGTGATATGAAAAACATCCTCAGGCAGAGTGGAGAGGGTGAAGGGAGCAGCCCCCTCCATCATGTGTACCATGGACTTGCCAGCACAGTTCTAGGCCATTGGAATTTTAGTCTTCTCTCATCTTCTACAACAGTCACAGGCTTTGAATGCTTAAAAAGTACCTGGTTCCCTTTTTCCAAAAGAGATATGAAGAGAGAGAAAGACAGAAAGACAGAGAGTCAAAGAAAGACAGAGGCACAGAGATGGAGATAGACATTGACAGAGAAATAAAGACAGAGAAAGAAAGTGAGAGAGACAGAAAGGCAGAAAAATAAACAAAAGAAGAGAAAGGGAAAGGAAGAAAGGAAAGGAAAGAGAGAAGGATGAGAAAAAGATAGCGATACTAGGAAAGAGAAAGGAGGAGAGAGATTTTTCAGAGACAAAGATGAGCAGAAACAGACTTCAGTGACACAGAGATAAAAGGAGGAAGGAGAGAAAGACAGAGAAAGGGAGAAAAAACATTATACTAGAGAGAGAAGGAGAAAAAAAGAGAGAAAAGAGAGAGGGAGAAACAGAAAGAGATTGAGAGAGATATTGAAAGAGATTGGGAGCATCAGAGAGAGATCTTCAACATTGAGTCATGGTTAAGGTTAGAGTCCAGATGTTTATGTTTATGGAGAGATGAAAATAATTGTAAAAGTACTTACAGTATGTTCAAAAGTTTAAGGACACCAGGCTTGATTTTTCCAGAATGCACTGAAGTGAGGATGGAGAAAGTATAGAAGGAATAAATTCATGCCCTCTAAGTGGGCATGATTTTATCCAGGTAGGCCATTCCTTCTGTGCATCAGTGAACCAGGTTAGGCTCTAATTGCTCATGAATATATTCAGTTCAAGGTAGTATTATCATTCCCTTGCCATCCCCTGCTGGCATCCATGCCTATGACTCCAATGTCCCAGGGCTTCTATGTGTTGTGGTTTTTCAGTTCCTTCTAGCTGTGAGAAACTACATTTCCCATCAGCCCCTGGATCTTAAAGGGTTACTCTTGAACTGTTTCTACTTGTTTTCCTCCCCCCATTGGCCTTCTCTACTGTCTCCCACAAGCTCAGCACAGGGGGAGTCATGTAGTAAGGATTCTATAGATGCTTTATGAATAATTTCTTCCAGATGACTGTACACCATCATGCTTGGTTAATTATAAGAAATCAGATTAATGGGGCACTTGAAGGATTGCAAAGTAATTTCCTTATAATACCATTATGAGGGAGATGAGGGCAAATGTTAAACTCTCCAATTTATAGATGAGGAGCTGTGGGAGTTGGAACTATGTATCTGAGAAGAGTTTCAGAATCTAAGACTAGCCTTTATCCATCTCATGGTAATGTGGATAATGAAGGATAAGATGAAATCAGGTTTGTTTTGCTTAGCTCCTCAAGGTAGGTGATGTTTTAGGCATGTTGTAGGTCATAGGACAGGGTTCTGAGCCCAATAAGAATGAATGGCTCCTACCTATTGTGTGTGGTGGCTCATACCTACAGTCTTTCCTACTAGGCAGAAGCAGAAGTTGGTGGATCAACTGAGTTCAGGAGTTCCAAGTTAAGACAGGGCTAAAGTCAATTCAGTGGATTCAGGAGATCTAGCAACAATATGGTGAATCCTTCAGGAGTAGGGAGTGAGGGGTGGGAGGACATGGAGGAATGGGGACATCAGGCTGCTTAAAGAGTGGTAACTTGGCCCAGATTACAATGGAGTGGGTCAAAAGATGCTGATCAACAATGGGGTGGGGATAATAAGTGACTGCCCTACTTGGGTGAGAAAGGGAAACCAAATTTCAAAAAGAAAAAAAAAAGGAAAAATGGCTCATTCCAAGGCTTTCTACTTACTAGGCTATTCTGTTTCTCACTACCACCTTGATGAATGCTGCCTTTATGTCCTTATTCCTAAGGCTGTAGACTACTGGGTTGAAGAGGGCAGTGAACACATTGTAGAAAAGTGAGATCTGCTTGTCTCTCTCTGGGGAGTAGTTGGAGTTGGGCCTCATATAGATGTATATGGCAGGTCCATAGAACAGAGTGACCACAGTGAGGTGAGAAGCACAAGTGGAAAAGGCCTTAAACCTGCCTTGGGTGGACTTAATCTTGAGGATAGACATGGTGATGCGGACATAGGAGGCCAGGATTAGTGAAAGAGGGACTAACACCATGAAGATGCTTATGACAAAGTCTACTACCTCAATAAGGTGTGTGTCCATGCAGGCCAGGCTTCGGACTGAGGGACCCTCACAGAAGTAGTGATTGACCATATTGGGGCCACAGAAGGGGAGACTCATGGTAAAGTAGGTATGGGGTAGGGAGAAGAAGAAACCACAAGTGCAAGTCCCTAACACTAATCTCACACATAAATCCCAGTTAAGGATGAGTGTGTAACGCAATGGGAAGCAGATGGCTACATAGCGATCATAGGCCATTACCACAAAGATGATGCACTCACTGAGACCCAGGGCACCAAATACGTACATCTGTAGCCAGCAACCTCCAAAGGAGATGAGCTTAGAACTGGAAAGCAGGTGCACCAACATCTGAGGCACTGTGGTGGTGACATAGCCCATGTCCAATAGGGAAAGGACACTGAGGAAAAAATACATTGGTGTGTGGAGATGGGAATCCAGAGAGATCAGGAGGATGATGAGTCCATTTCCCAGGACTGAGCAGAGGTAGAGAAGGAGAAAGATGATGAAAAGGATCCTATTTGAGGTGGAGTCACTGGAGAAGCCAAGCAGGAGAAATTCACTAATGGAACTGTGGTTCGATGCTGAGAACATTGAGATAGTAGGGACCTGAAAAGGAAAAGAGAGAAGATGGTAGAGTCCAGAAAACTCAGCATTGGTCAAGGGCAGAATGGACCCAGGGCCTTCTGAGTTCTGTAGTTGAAATCCCCATATTGAAAAGTCCTTCCCCCTGAGCTTTGGTAGATTCCTAAAATCATGGATTTTACATGGATTTTACATCAGGGATCTTTTAAAGTGGTCTAGCTCAACCCCTCATTTCATACATGAGAATTTCAGAAATATTACTTGCTCAAGATTATACATCTGATGAAGAGAAGAAGAGGGACAAGGGTTGAGGTCTCTTGTTTGCTTGTTTAGTGCTATTTCAATGGTGCTCCACTATTTCCTTTTGGGGCATCCTCTGATTTTTATATGATCTAAAAGGAAAATATCTCAGAAAGCATTTTCTAGGACTTCTACCTGAACAAGAATCTTCTCTAGAATATCCCCAACAAAAGGGCATCTAGTTTGTGCTGAAAGATATTTATTGGTATCCTTTATTCTTTCTGGTTAGCTCTAACTTAAGCAACCTTTTCTAACTACTAATTTGAAATCTGCTCTCTAACTTCCACCTAGTGCCTTGAGTTCCCCATTCTGAAGTCAGACAAAATAAGCATTTCATCATCCTCAAAATCATTACCAACTTAATGGGGTCTAATGGGGTAACATTATCTTTTTTGTCTATTATCTCCCATTTTCAGTCATAATGACACTTCAAGCCCAAGAGCTCCAGGTCTTTTTCCATGTGAATTATTATTTGCCATAATCTCTCTAGTTGATAAAAATTGTTTGTACCATATCTGAATAGAGTCCCAATGATTTTCAAGAGGTATAAAGTTGCTGTTATTTCCCCCCTGACCACTGCACCACCTAGAATTTTATAAATAAACAAAATTCCTAAGCATACTTCTTTTGGGGGTAAGGGGCAGGACTCCATTTATCTTTTGAAGAATTCCTAGAACTTCATGCCAAATCACAGAGACTCTTAGGTTGGGAGAGAACATCTAATCCCCTCCCCACTCCATTTTGCAAGAGAAGAGACTGAAGCACAAAGAAATTGAGGAATTTGCTGAAGATTACATATGCTATAAGTAGTCTACGATTCAAACCCATCTTTATATCTGTCTTGTGATACTCCTACAATCAAAGCTATCCCTTCTAAGACTGGTTAAAATGGAGAAATAGTATGACCATAATGATTCATGAAATAGTTTCTTAGAGCAAGACAGTTTTTCACTCCATGCTTGAGATCATGCAGCTCTCTTCTGAAATTTTAACTGTTAAAAAGTATTTCTTAATAAAATTATATCTAATAAATGTGAGAATCAGTCAAAATACATGTCAATCAGTTGAAGAAATTGAGGATATGGACTTCCGGTCAAGATGGCGGCTTAGAAGCTGTGAAAGTTCAGACCTCGGAAACTCTTCCTTACTGATCGCAAACTGGGTGCTCCTAGGACACCAAAATTCAAGCTGAACAATAGGACAGACCCGGGGAACATTCCTCCAGGACCTGGATCAAAAGGTACAGCCCCCCAAAAGCCAGAACCCTAGATCACTTGGATCTAAGGGGCAGGCAGAAGGAAGGTCCCAGGATCTATCCCCCCCAACCCAGAGTGCTGAGCCCACGGCAGCAGCAGGAACCTCAGGGCTGGCAAAAGGGCCTCAGAGCTGGCTATTCTGAAGGACTCACCTTGAAAGCAACCTGAGCCAGTCTCCAGGGAGCCCAACACAGATGGCAGGGAAACATAGAGAGAAGGGGGAAGCCTGTAGCCCCATGGCTGGGTCCTTCCATCTGAGTCTCAAGGGAGGTTCCAGCTTTAGGGCACCAGATGAACCCAATCCCATCAGGAGCCCTCATAGCTACTGAAAGGACAGAAACCTCAGGGCCAGCAAAGGGGTTGCTCTGAAGAGCTTACCTTGAAAGTAACCTGGGCCAGTCTCCAGGCATTCAACACAGACAGTAGAGGAGGAGGGTTTTTTTTTTCTTTTGGTTTTTTTTTTTTGGTCTGGGGATCATTCCGCCCACACCAGCTGAACTTAATCCCATCAGGAGCCCTCAGAACCCAGGGAGGCCAGGACCCCTCCCCACTTAGAGAGCAGGGTCTTTGGAAATAACAGGGCGGGCAAAGCGGTTGCTCCAAAGGGCATTCCTTGAAAGCAACCTGGGCCAGTCTCCAGGCATTCAAAACAGATTGTGGAGGAGGAGATTTTTTGCTTCAGTGCTCATTCGGCCCAAACCAGCTGAACATAATCCCATCAGGAGCCCTCAGAGCCCAGGGAGGCCATGACCCCTCTCCCCTTAGAGAGCAGGGTTTTCTGAAAAAAAAAAAAAACAGAAACCTAGAGGCGGAGTCAAGATGACAGCCTAGAAGGAGCATAGACCTGGCAGCCTGGCCAGAGCTTTGGAGATCCTCCATATTTGCTCCAGCCATCCAGGAAGTTTAAAACTCAGAGTAAACCCAGCCAAACTAAGCTGAACTCAATCCCATCAAAAATCTCCAGAACGCAGGGAAGTCCAGGCTCTCCACCCATCCTCATTGACTGCTGGACTTTAAGCCAATCAAAAGTCTCCAGAGGACAGGGAAGCTCAAACCCCCAACAACCCTCCCCCAGAGACTACACCAAGAGATCTTCTGTTAAAGCTCCAAGAGGGGAGACTGATAGAAGTCCCCAAAAAACAAAAAAAAATGAGGAACAAGAGCACAGACAAATACGGGGAGTAAAGAAGGGGTGAATTTGAGCAAACAACGGGAAAAGAAGAAAGAAACTACAACAGACAGCTACTACTCAGCAAATGGAACAGAGGGGGAGAGATCAGCAAACAATAAACCAGAAATCCCAGCGAATTGGATACAGGCTGTGGAAGAACTCAAAACACAACTAAGAGAGGCTGAAGACAATTGGGAAAAGAACTTAAAAATTAAGATAAGTCATCTGGAAACAGAGGCACTTGAACTAAAACGAGAAAATAGTATCTTGAAAGCCAAAATCAACAGCTGGAAAATGAGGCAAAGGAGATGAAAGATGAGTCAAAGGAGATGAAAGACGAGGTAAAGAGGATGAAAGACGATCTTCAAAGAAAATCAGACCAGACGGAAAAAGATGACCAAAAAGCCAGAGATGAAATCCAATCTTTAAGAACCAGAATAAAACAATTAGAATCAAGTGACCTCACAAGGCAGCAGGACACTATAAAATAAAACAAAAAGAATGAAAAAAATGAGGAAAATGTGAAGCATTTCCTTCACAAGACAATTTAGAAAATCGTTCAAGAAGAGACAATTTAAGAATCATTGGACTACCAGAAGACCACGACAAAAGAAAAAGCCTGGACATAATACTAGAGGAAATTATCCAGGAAAACTGTCCCGAGATTCTAGAACAAGAGGGGAAAGTGGAAATTGAAAGAATCCACAGATCACTCCCTGTATTTAATCCCCAACTGACAACACCAAGAAATGTTATAGCCAAATTCAAAAACAATCAGATGAAAGAAAAGATATTACAAGCTGCCAAGAAGAAGCCATTCAGATACCATGGAAACACGGTGAGGTTAACACAGGATCTGGCTGCATCCACACTGAAGGACCGAAAGGCATGGAATATGATATTCCAGAAAGCAAGGGAACTAGGTCTACAACCAAGAATAAAATACCCATCAAAACTGACTATATTCTTACAGGGGAAAGTATGGTCATTCAACACAACAGAAGAGTTCCAAGCATTCATAAATAAAAGACCAGACCTGAATAGAAAATTTGATGTCCAACCACAGAACTCAAGAGAATCATCAAAAGGTAATTTAAAAAGAGGGGGAAAAAAAAACAAACAAAATTTTTTAAAGAGACTCAATTAGTTAAAATGATATGTATCCATATAAGAAAAGAGGTCATTGGTAGCTCTTAAAAACTGTTGCTTTCACCTGAGCAGCTAGAAGAATTATACTCAGAGGGAACAGTGACAAACTATATAGGATGAAAGTACAAGACATAAATAGGTATATAGATATATGCATGCATAAATACATATACATGTGTATGTATATATATACATGACTAGAGCTAAAAAAGAAAAGAGGTTATGACTAAAAGAAATGGGAAAAGAAACAAATGGGAGTAAATTTATATGTCACAAAGAAGCTCATGGCGGGAGGGGGGAGAACATCGATACACTGGAAGGGTAAAGAGGTTGGAGACAGGAAATACTCAACTCTTACATACTTTGAAACTGACCCAAAGAGGGAAGAACAATCCAATCCATTGGGGAAGAGAATAGATTTGCACCCTATAGGGGAGTAGAAGGGTAAAAAAATGGACTGGTGGGGAGGGAAGCAGTACAAGGGAGGGAGAGGGTGGGGGGGGAATTTTAAAAAGACTACAGGGGAAAATAAGGGAGGGAATAAAAAGGGAGGGGTGTAGAAAGGGAAGTAAAATAAAGGAGGGAACGGGGGGGGGCTGACTATAAACAAACATTGGTATAGAAGGAAATAATGAAAGAAGAAAAGGCAGGACCAGGAGTAGAAATCAAAATGCTGGGAAATACACAGCTAGTAATCACAACTCTGAATGTGAATGGAATGAACTCACCCATAAAACGCAAGCGAATAACAGAGTGGATTAGAATCCAAAACCCTACCATATGCTGTCTGCAAGAAACACACATGAGGAAGGTAGATATGCATAGGGTGAAAGTAAGAGGATGGAGCCAAACCTATTGGACATCAAATGATAAAAAGAAGGCAAGAATAGCAATCATGATATTGGACAAAGCCAAAGTAAAAATAAATCTAGTTAAAAGAGATAGGGAAGGTAATTACATCCTGATAAAAGGCAGTATAGACAATGAGATAATATCTGTACTCAATATGTATGCACCAAATGGCAGAGCATCCAAATTTTTAAAGGAGAAACTAGAGGACCTCAAGGATGAAATAGATAGAAAAACTATACTAGTGGGAGATCTGAACTTTTCCCTATTCAAACTAGAAAAATCAAATTAAAAAAACAAATAAGAAAGAGGTGAGAGAAGCAAATTAAATCTTAGAAAAATTAGAGTTAGTAGACATATGGAGAAAAATAAATAGGGAAAAAAGGAATACACCTTCTTTTCAGCAGTACATGGTACATTCACAAAAATTGACCATGTACTAGGGCACAAAATCATTGCAAACAAGTGCAAAAGGGTAGAAATAATAAATGCAACCTTCTCAGACCACAGTGCAATAAAAATAATAATTAGTAAGGGTACATGGATAGATAAATCAAAAATTAATTGGAAATTAAACAATATGATTCTCCAAAACCAGCTAGTTAAAGAACAAATCATAGAAACAATTAATAACTTCATTGAAGAAAATGACAATGGTGAGACATCCTTTCAAAACCTATGGGATGCAGCCAAAGCAGTACTCAGGGGGAAATTTATATCCTTGAGTTCATATATAAACAAATTAAGAAGGGCAGAGGTCAATGAATTGGGCATGCAAATTAAAAAACTAGAAAGTGAACAAATTAAAAATCCTCAGATGAAGACTAAATTAGAGATCCTAAAAATCAAAGGAGAAATTAATAAAATTGAAAGTCAAAGAACTATTGATTTAATAAATAAGACTAAAAGCTGGTACTTTGAAAAAACAAATAAAATTGACAAAGTACTAGTCAGTCTAATTTAAAAAAGGAAAGAAAAAACCAAATTGACAGTATCCAAGATGAAAAGGGAGACCTCACCTCTAATGAAGAAGAAATCAAGGCAATCATTAAAAACTACTATGCCCAATTATATGGCAAAAAATATGGCAATCTAAGTGATATGGATGAATACTTACAAAAGTATAAATTGCCTAGACTAAAAGAAGAAGAAATAAATTACCTAAACAACCCCATATCAGAAAAAGAAATTGAACAAGCCATCAAAGAACTCCCTAAGAAAAAATCCCCAGGTCCAGACGGATTCACAAATGAATTCTATCAAACATTCAGAACAGCTAACTCCAATACTATACAAACTATTTGACAGAATAAGCCAAGAAGGGGTTCTACCAAATTCATTTTACAACACAAACATGGTACTGATCCCAAAGCCAGGCAGGTTAAAAACAGAGAAAGAAAACTATAGGCCAATCTCCCTAATAAATATAGATGCAAAAATCTTAAATAGGATACTAGCAAAAAGACTCCAGCAAGTCATCACAAGGGTTATCCACTACGATCAGGTAGGATTCATACCAGGAATACAATGATGGTTCAATATTAGGAAAACCATCCACATAATTGACCATATCAACAAGCAAACTGACAAAAATCACATGATTATCTCAATAGATGCAGAAAAAGCCTTTGACAAAATACAACACCCATTCCTATTGAAAACACCAGAAAGTATAGGAATAGAAGGGCCTTTCCTAAAAATAATAAACAGTATATACCTAAAACCATCAGCAAACATCATCTTCAACGCCTTCCCAATAAGATCAGGAGTCAAACAAGGATGCTGATTATCACCTTTATTATTTAATATTGTACTAGAAACTGTAGCAGAAGCAATTACAGAAGATAAAGGAATTGAAGATATTAAAATTGGCAATGAGGAGACCAAGTTGTCACTCTTTGCAGATGATATGATGATTTACTTAAAGAATCCCAGGGAATCAACCAAAAAGCTAATCGAAATAATCCACAACTTTAGCAAAGTTGCAGGATACAAAATAAACCCACATAAGTCATCAGCATTTCTATATATCTCCAACCCAGTTCAGCAGCAAGAATTAGAAAGAGAAATTCCATTTAAAGTCACCAGAGACAATATAAAATACTTAGGAATCCATCTGCTGAGACAAACACAGAAACTATATGAACACAACTACAAAACACTCTCCACACAATTAAAACCAGATCTAAACAATTGGAAAAACATTGATTGCTCATGGGTGGGACGAGCTAACATAACAAAAATGACCATCCTACCCAAACTTATCTATCTATTTAGTGCCATACCCATTGAACTACCAAAAAACTATTTTACTGAATTAGAGAAAACCATAGTAAAGTTCATTTGGAAGAATAAAGGATCAAGGGTATCCAGGGAAATAATGAAAAAAAAATACAAAGGAAGGTGGCCTTGCAGTCCCAGATCTCAAACTATATTATAAAGCAGCGGTCATCAAAACAATTTGGTACTGGCTAAGAGACAGAAAGGAGGATCAGTGGAATAGACTTGGGGTAAATGACCTCAGTAAGACGGTCTTTGACAAACCCAAAGACCCCAGCTTTTGGGACAAAAATCCAGTAATAGATAAAAACTACTGGGAAAATTGGAAGACAGTGTGGGAGAGATTAGGTTTGGATCAATACCTCACACCCTACACCAAGATAAAATCAGAATGGGCAAATGACTTGAATATAAAGAAGGAAACTATAAGTAAATTAGGTGAACACAGAATAGTATGCATGTCAGACCTCTGGGAAGGGAAAGATTTTAAAACCAAGCAAGACTTAGAAAGAGTCACAAAATGCAAAATAAATAATTTTGACTATATCAAATTAAAAAGGTTTTATACAAACAAAACCAATGTATCTGAAATCAGAAGGAAAGCAACAAATTGGGAAACAATCTTCATAACAAAAACCTCTGACAAAAATCTAATTACTCAAATCTATAAAGAGCTAAACCAATTGTACAAAAAATCAAGCCATTCTCCAATTGAAAAATGGGCAAGGGACATGAATAGGCAATTTTCAGTTAAAGAAATCAAGACTATTAATAAGCACATGAAAAAGTGTTCTACATCTCTTTAATCAGAGAGATGCAAATCAAAACAACTCTGAGGTACCACCTCACACCTAGCAGATTGTTCAACATGACAGCAAAGGAAAGTAATGAATGCTGGAGGGGATGTGGTAAAGTAGGGACATTAATGCATTGCTGGTGGAGTTGTGAATTGATCCAACCATTCTGGAGGGCAATTTGGAACTATGCCCAAAGGGCGATAAAAGACTGTCTGCCCTTTGATCCAGCCATAGCACTGCTGGGTTTGTACCCCAAAGAGATATTAAAAAAAAGACTTGTGCAAGAATATTCATAGCTGCGCTCTTTGTGGTGGCCAAAAATTGGAAAACGAGGGGATGCCCTTCAATTGGAGAATGGCTGAACAAATTGTGGTATATGTTGGTGATGGAATACTATTGTGCTAAAAGGAATAATAAAGTGGAGGAATTCCATGGAGACTGGAACAACCTCCAGGAAGTGATGCAGAGTGAGAGGAGCAGAACCAGGAGGACATTGTACACAGAGACTGACACATTGTGGTTCAAGAGAACATAATGGACTTCTCCAGTAATGGATTTACTATGTCCCTGAACAACCTGCAGCAATCTACGAGAAAAAAAAAATCTATCCTCAAGCAGAGGACAAACTATGGGAGTAAAAACACCGAGGAAAAGCAACTGCTTGACTACAGAGGTTGAGGGGGCATGATTGAGGAGAGAGGTTAAATGAGTGCCCTAATGCAATACCAACAACAAGGAAATGGGTTCAGAGTAAGGACACATGTGATACCCAGAACAATCGCATGTCAGCTAGGGAAGGGGTGGTGGGGGTTTGGGGGGAGGAAAAGAAAATGATCTGTTTCCAATGAGCAATGTATGAAAATGACCAAATAAAATAATGTTAAAAAAAATTGGGGATATTCAGGATGCAAAGGAGAAGACTTGGGGAGTGTCTGGGTATTTGAAGGGTTCTTTTTTTCACAGAGTGTGGTAATAGATGGAAGATGGAAAGAGGAAAATTTAAGCCTAGATTGGTTCAGGGAAAAAAAAAAAAAGATCTCCCTCTTCCAAACTGAAATGGTTTGTCTCCAGAGGTAATGGGTTCCCTATCATTGGAAGCCTTCATACTAAGATGTAAAGAACATTTGTTATGTGTATAGTAGTAATGATTCCTTCCCAAGTATTGTTTGGACCAGGTAGTTGATGAGTACTTTTGAGTCCCAAAATCCTATGATTCTTAGTGTGTAGAATTTGTATGGTTGAGGTGGAGGGGGGCTCTAACCAGAGGATGGAGTGGAGGGGGGCTGTAACCAGAGGAATCAGCATAAGGAAATGCCCAGAGGTTTTTAGTGCACATAACCTCATCAAGGATGGCAGTTCAACTTTAGTGGATAGTTACTATAGTAGGATCATGAAAAGCTAGAGTATACCCAACTGTGGCAGGCCTTGAATACTAAGATGAAGAACTTAGACTTTTTTCTTTGTCCCTGAAGGATTCTGATTAGATAAATGGTATGCTCAGAACTGTGTCTTCATTGAACTCTTCAGTCAGTATTTGTAGGGTAAACTACATATAGAAGAGTCTACAGCCAAGGAGAAGAATTAGGAGGCCATTAGAGAACTCAGGTGAGAGGTGATGAGGGCATGAAGAAGAGCTTTTGGTAAAGGGGACAATATAGATGTTTTAGAGGTAGAATCACCAGGATGTGGTAACTGATAGGTAGATAAAGAAGAAAGAATAGTCAAGAACAACAACACCATCAACAAATATTTATATAATGCCTCACATTTTGCAAAATACTTTATATACTTTACCAAATTGGAGATAATGTGGAAATTTTAAACCTAAGTGACTGGGAAGAAGATAGTAGTGTCAACCATAGAACCAGAAGCCCAAAAGAAAAGGTCATTGATGGGTTGGAGAGGGAAGAAGAGGAAGAGTTTCATGTTAGACATAACTGAGCTTATGTTACTTGTTAGGCAATCCCTTCAGGTGGAGAAGTACAGCAGGAATCTGGAGATACTGAGAAAGGCAGTCTCTCTAGATATAAATTTGGGAGTCACAATCTTGGTCATTTATGTCCAGAAGCATATGAAGTGAAAGAGGCAGAGAGTGCCTTGAGAGAAGAGAACAAAGGATTGGATCTGGAAAATACATACATTTAGGAAAAGGACAGAGAAGAAGGAATTATAAGGGCCAGAGAAAGTATGGTTAGAGAAATAGGAGAAGCAGGAAATGAATAGAAGGAATGAATAACCTTGAGGTAAGCGAACTAGATTTTTCTCCTTTAAGTAGGAACAAGGTCATTTGCTGACTACATGATTGTAGAGAGGCAAAAAGGGCTTGGTTGGATTCCTTTACCAATTGTAAAAATTATAACGGCAAGTTACATAAATAGATGGAAAAACTCACCAATATAGATTCAAAACTGTTCAGATACTTTTGAAAAATGTAATCAAAAGTTTCTTCAGTGATAAAGTGAAGTGAAGCTCAAATGTGAACTTCCCTCCAGGGCTAGTCACAAGGACACTAAAGAGACTCTTATTATGAAAAGAAAATATTTATTGAAATATCTAAGGATAACAAGGATCTCCAATTCAAAAGTATTCTAAATCCACCCAAATAAACTCCCTAGTTCTGCAAGGAACTGCTTTTCCTGTGTTTCACAGGCTACATTAATCCTCCCTGCTCTGACTAACCCAAATTTATACTATTCTAAATAAAAACTACCAGTATTGTCCTTGTAATTCTTAACTTCACCTTCAAATTATAAAATAACAAAGGCTAGCTAGTTGAGTCTCAACAAGAATCAAGTTAGGACTCTGACTCTTTACAGACTCAGAGTCCAAACCAAAGACCAGGTTTTTCTTTGGTCTTCTTAGAGTTAAATCAATCTATAAAAACTACAATAGATAGTCTATTGCATTTCTCAAATTGGGAAAGGAAAACACTAAGCTCCTTTAGATATTTCCTTCAGACCGAGAGAGAGGCAAAGATGCTACCTTCTCCAGCCCTGAGAGTCTCTGAGTGCGTCTCTGCCAACTGCCAGCGAGAGTCACTGACACAGAAAAATTTATAACTGTCTACATTTGAGATTAACGCGCTTTCTCAGCTCTGTTTCAAACTCCAATCCTTTCTCATGCTGGATTCTCTACTTCTTATCTCTAAACTAATAAAACAATATTTATTTTCTAATATCATCCTTACCCAATGGAGCCAAGATGGTGGAGTAGAAGTTCTAAAACCAATCTTAAAATAATGTTTTGAAATCAATATTTGAGTGACCAAACCAACAAGGGGATAGAGTAAAGCAGGTTTCCTGAAGAAAATAACTTGGAAGATAGGCAGAGAGAGTCTGGGATGAGAAGGGATTATAGCCAGCAGCAAAGTCACACAGTGTATATGAAGTCTGTACAAAGTAGTTCCTGCACAAACCACCCTGCACCTACTTCTCCATATTCTCAACCTGGGCCCAAGCCAACTTCAAGACCCTGAGGCTCTGCTCACGACAACAGCAGAGTACTCCATACCTACCCCTTGAAGTTCTGAGCCCTAGTGAACATTCATTAAGGCCCCAAGCCCCAGTTTAAGGTAGTCTGCAGTGCCCCTAGTCAGTGTAAGGCTAAGAAGAGGCCCAGAGTTTCTGCCCAAGCCTTCAGGGAGACCCCAAGCTCCAATGCAGGCCAGACTACATTGTGCCTAGCCAATGTGATTCCAGAATAATGCTAAAAGCCCCTGACCAATTCTAAGGTTAGGCCTTGAGCCCCAGCAAAAGGTAGCTCACAGTGATCCAAACTGTACAAGCCATTAGAAGTCTCTGAAGGAGACTGAATCAACAGTGTGAGATGACTTTAAGAGCTCCCGGCCCACAAGCCATTATACCACCTTGGAAGAGCTGAAATTTGCAGAGACCCAGAACTAGAGTTGAGGGTAGCAGCAAGAAAAAACAAGTTTAAGAGAGTAACCTTTGTTTCCTCTGAATAGAGCCCACCTTTAAAATAAAAGTAAAAGGGGGTGGTGCTGAGAAAATGAGCAAGCAGCAAAAACAAAGCAAAATATAAAAACAAAAACATCTAACCATAAAAAAAATCATTATATAAACAAAGACAAGCAAGACAGTCTCAGAAGGGAACAGTGAAACCAAAGCAGCTACATGCAACACTTTTAAGAAAAATGGGAATTGGTCTCTGTCTTTGGAAGAGCTCAAAAAGAAATTCAAAAATCAAATAAGAGAGGCAGAAAAGTATGGGGAAGAGAAATGAAAGCAATGCAAGAAGAAAAAATAAAATAAAATGCAGAACTGACCAAATAGAAAAAGAGACATACAAATCTGAGCAAAAAAGATCTTTTTAAAAAGTAGAATCAGCCAAATGGAAAAGAAGGTTCAAAAGCTCTCAGAAGAAAATCATTCTTTAAAAATTAGAATTGGGCAAATAGACACTAATGACTTCGTGAGACATCATGAAATAATAAAACAATATCAAAATAATGAAAATTAGAAGAAAATATGAAATATCTCATGGTAAAAATAACTGATCTGGGAAATAGATCCAGAAGACACAATCTAAGAATTATAGGACTATCTGAAATTCATGATTAAACAAATAAACAAACAAACCTAGGTATCATATTACCAAAAAGTATCAAAGAAAAGTGCCTGATAGTCTTGAACAGGGTAAAATAGAAATTGAAAGAATCCATCAATCACCTTCTGCAATAAATCCCCAAATGACAGCTATCAGTAATATTATAGCTAAATTCAAGACCTTCCAGGCCAAGGAGAAAATATTTTAGGCAGCCAGGAAGAAATAATTCAAATATGGAGTCATAGTCAGGGTTACACAGTACTTAGCAGTTGTAATAATTAAAGTAGTTGAGGCCATAAACTGTAATGATTAAAATAGTGGAAGATTTAAATTGTGACTGCAGAAAATATGTTTTCAAGACAGTATCTTGTTTTTAAATCAAATATAAGGTGGTCACCAGGGAAATATTCCCAATTATTAAAATATACCCAAGAAAGCTGGGTTTTATAGAGATTTTAATTCATACAATGAGGAATTAATGAAGGAGAGAAAGAGAGAAAAAAGGAAATAATGAGAAAAGGATAGGCTAGCCCAGGGCAGCCCTGGCCAACCCAGGCCTAAGCCTTAAGAGAAAGATCAGTCAGTCCTTAATCACTCACCAAAAGATTGTCCAAGCAAGGATTCAGAGGGACAGAGTCTCCTTAGAGGGAGTTTCAGCCAGAGTCAGCCTCCCTAAGACTGTCTTCAAGAGACTGTCTCTCTCTCAGATTCTCATCTCCTTATAAAGGGAATTTTCTCCTATGTCACCTCCCCTAAGTTCTCCCATCTACCAATCACAGTAGATGTTTTTCAAAGGACAGACCATTCTTAGTTCACACCTAAGAAAACTAATCTTTTGAGTAATTCACACCTGAGTAAGGTCTCACCTATTTGCTCCTTGTAAGTTCACAAGTTGAGTGACCTTTATAGGTACTTAGTACCCTTTTGTATTATATCCAAAAATAGGCACAGCTTAAGAACTTTTTGTCTTACTATAAGTATGGGTTTTTAAGTTTCTTTCATTGTTCAGCAAGGAGTTTCTTCCCCTAAAGCAGGCTCTAGTAGGGGTGGAGTAGAGGTCTTCACATTCCTGATCTAAGTAGAGTCTCACATTCCTGATCTAAGTTCCTTCATTGTTTAAAGTGGGGAATGGTCTTACCCCAACCTTATGAAGTAGGGCCTGGGAAATTTAAAGTTTACAATCCTAACCTTATGAAGTAGGGTCTGAGAATTTTTAAGGTTCACACAGTTTCTACTTTAAAGGTTCAGAAGGCTTGCAATAATTTTACAGAAAGCAAAGTAACTAGGTTTACAACCCAGAATCACCTACCCAGCAAAACTGAGCATATTCTTTTAGAGGGAAAGGTGGCCATTTAATAAAATAGCAGATTTCCAAGTATTCCTGATGAAAAGACCAAACCTAGGGAGAAAATATGATATTCAAATAGAAGATTCAAGAATAAATAAAGGGAAACAAAGAAAGAGAAATTTAAAGGGATTTGATAAGATCAAATGGTTTATATTTTAACTTGGAAAATATATTCAAAACTCTTAAAATTTTTCTCATCATCAGAGCAGTTAGAAAGAGTACAGATAGAGGGAGCGGGAGTAAGCTGATTAGGATAACATGGTATTAAAAAATCAAACACACAAGAGATGAAAAAGAGGATTGCACTGAGAGAAAAGGTAAGATAGGTGTGGATTGTAGTACCTGGTCTCACCTAAAGAGGCATGAAAAAATTATTACAGTGGAGGGAAGAATGAGGGTGGTGATAGACAATGCTTAAACCTTACTTTCATCATAATTGGCTTAGAAGGGAATAACAACTGCATTCATTTGAGTATAGAATGTTATATTATCCTATAGAAAAATAGGAGGGTAATAAGTCTGGAAGGGGGAATAATAGAAGGGAGAGGGAAGTGGAGGTGATTAAAAACAGAACACTTCTGAGGAGAGAAAGTGAAAGGAGAAAGAGCAAGATCAAAAAGGGAAATAAGATAGAGGGAAATACACAGATAATAATCATAAGTGTGAATGTGAACAGAATAAGATCACCCATAAAAAGAAAATGTAGAGCAGAATGCATTAAAAACCAGAACCCTATGTTATTATTGTTTGCAAGAAACCCATATGAGTCAGGGAGACACAAGTAAAGGTAAGGGGCTAGATCAGAATCTATTGTGCTTCATCTTAACTAAAAAAAAAAAAGCAAGAGTAGCAATCATGATCTCAGACAAAGCTAAAACAAAAATAGATCCAATTAAAAGAAATAAGGAATGAAATTACATCTTGATAAATGGAACTACAGACAATGAAGTAATATCAATACTAAATATGTACCAACTAGTATAACCTCCAAGTTTTAAAGGAGCAATTAAATGAACTTCAAGAGGAAAAAGAAAGCACTATACTAGTAGAGGATGTCAGCCTTCCTTTCTCAGAACTAGATAAACCTAACACAAAGAAAGAAAGAAAGAAAGAAAGAAAGAAAGAAAGAAAGAAAGAAAGAAAGAAAGAAAGAAAGAAAGGGAGGGAGGGAGGGAGGTAGGGAGGGAGGAAGGAAGGAAGGAAGGAAGGAAGAAAGAAAGAAATGAAGTGAATGAAATTTTAGAAAAGTTAGATTTAATAGATCCCTGGAGAAAACTGAATGGTGATTTAAAAAAAGGAATATGCCTTCTTTTCAGCAGTTTATAGCATTTAAACATGACATTTAAACAAAAATTGACCATGTACTAGAGCACTAAAACTTCCCAGCCAAATGCATAAAAACAGAAGTAATAAATGCATCCTTTTCAGCTCATGATGCAATAAAAATCATAATCAACAAGGAACCATTGAAAATCAAATAAAACAGTAATTGGAAATTAAATAATATAATTCTTAAAAATGGGTGTGTCAAAGGACAAATTATAGAAACAACAGTTTCATTGAAAAGGACAATGAGGATTCAACATATCAAAATTAATAAAATACAGTCAAAGCAGCACTTAGAGGAAATTTTATATCTCTGAATACTTCATGTCAATAGAGAAAAAGCAGATCAATGAATTTGACATGCAACTAAAAGAACTGGAAAAAGAAAAAATTAAAAATCCCTAATCAAAGATTAACCTAGAAATCCTTTATTGAACTAATAAATAAGATTAAGGGTTGATTTTTTTTTGGGGGGGGAATAGATCTTGGTTGATTTGATTTTAAAAAGGAAAGAAGAAAATCAAATTGCCAGTATCAAAAAGAAATGGGTGAATTCACTTCCAATGAAGAGGAAATTAAAGTGCTTAATTATATAACAATAAATTTGACAATCTAGAAATAGATCAATATTTACAAAAATACAAATTGCTCATATTAATGGAAGAGGAAATAGAACATTTAAATAATCCGATCTCAAAAAAAGAAATTAAACAAGCCATCAAAGAACTCCCTAAGGAAAAATCCACAGAGTCAGATAGATTTGTAAGGGAATTCTTTCAAACTTTTAAAGAAAAATGAATCCCAAAAGTATAGAAATTATTTGGGAAAATAGGCAAAGGAAGAATTCTACCAAATTCTTTTTTATGACACGAATATGGAGCTGATACCTAAGCCAGGAAAAGCAAAAACAGAGAAAGAAAATTACAATTTCCTTAATGTATATCAATGCAAAAATCTTAAATAAAATATTAGCGAAGAGACTATAGCAATATATCACAAGGATCATTCACTATGTCTGAGTGGGATTCATACCAGAAATGAAAGACTGGTTTAATATTAGGAAAAGTATCAGCATAATTGATCATTTTGATAACCAAACTAACAGAAATCACTTGATTATTTCAAAAGTTGCAGAAAAAGTCTTTCACAAAATATAAGGCCTATTCCTATTAAAAATACTAGAAAGCATAGGAATAAGTGAGCGTTTCCTTAAAATAATAAGTAGTGTTTTTAAAACCCATCAATAAGTATCATCTGCAATGGGGACAAGTTATAAACCTTCCCAATAAGATCAGGGGTGAAGCAAGGATGTCCATTATTACCACTATTATTTAATATTGTACACTAGAAATACTAGCTTTAGCAATAGAAGAAAAAGAAATTGAAGTAATTAAAGTATGCAATAAAGAAACCAAATTATCACTCTTCGGATGGTATAATTACAGAATCAACTAAAAACTAGTTGAAATAACAATTTTATCAAAGTTTCAGGGTACAGAATAAATCAACATAAGCCATAAGCATTTCTCTATATTACCAATACAGTCTAGTAGCAAGAGATAGAAATAGAAATTCCATTTCAAATAACTCCAGAAAATATGAAATACTTGGGAATCTACTCACCAAGACAAACACAGGAATGATATGAACACAATTAAAAAACACTTTTCACACAAAGTCATATCTAAACAATTGGAAAAATATTAATTGTTCAAGGTAGGCCAGGCCACTATAATAAAAATGACAATTCTACCTAAATTGATTTGCTTATTCACTGCCATACCAGTGAAACTACTGGAAATCATCTTACAGAACTAGGACCAGAAAAAAATAATACAATTCATGTGGAAGAGCAAAAGATAAAGAATATTAAGGGAATTAGTGGCAGGGGGTGGGCAGGGTGATGTAAAGAAAGGTGACCTAGCAGTACCAGATCTCAAATTATAGTATAAAGGAGTAACCATCAAAACAATCTGGTGCTGTCTAAGAAATAGAATAGTAGATCAATGGAATAGATTAGATACACAATATGCAGGGGTAAAGGACCTTAATTATCTAATGTTTGATAAACCCAAAGATTTCAGCTTTTGGAATAAGTAATGACTATTTGACAGAAAACTGCTGGGAAAACGAAAATAGTGTGGCAAAACCTAGATTTAGATCAAAATCTCATACCTTTTACAAAGATAAAGGTCAAAATGAGTATATGATTTTGACATAAAAGATGATACTGTCAGTAAATGAAGGGAACACAACATAGTTAATTAGTCATATCTGTAGAGAAGGGAAGTATTTATGATCAAACAAGAGATAAAACACATTATAAGATGTAAAATGAATAATTTTGAATATGTTAAATCGCCAAGTTTATGTATAAGCAAAACCAATGTAACCAAGATTAGAAGGGAAACAAATAACTTGGAAAATTTTTTATAATAAAATTTTCTGATAAAGATCTAAATTAAATTTATAAGAATACAAGCCATTCCCAAGATGACAAATGGTCAAAGGATATGAACAAGTAGTTTTCAGATGAAGAAATTAAAGCCATCAATTCTCATGTAAAAATGTTCTAAATCACTCTTGATTAGAGAAATGTAAATCAAAACAACTCTGAACCTCATACCTATCATATTGGCCAATATGACAGTAAAGGAAACTGATAAAGGTTGGAGTGGATATGGCAAAATCGGGACACTAATTCATTTTTGGTGGAGTTGTGAACTGACCTAATCATTCTGGATGGTAATCTGGAACCATACCCAAAGGGCAATAAAAAATGCATATCATTTGGTCCTGTGATACCACTTCTACATCTGTATCCCAAAGAGATCCAAAAAAAGGGGGAAATTTCTACTTGTACAAAAGTATTTATAGTAGCTCTTTGTGATGTCAAAAATTGAAAATTGAGGGGTGTAAATCTTAAAATTTCTTAGACTTATGAAAGTTGGAAATTTCCCCATTTCCAACATTAGGTAGGGAGGGTCCTTCTCCTCCCTACCTAAGATTACTTTAGGACAGAAACCTTTTGCTGAACAATGGAAAGGGCTTTGACCTATGCTTAAGCATAGAACAGGAAGTTCTTTGAGTCATGATTGATTTTAGAATTGATACAATAGAGATACTTGGAATGACAGAACCAGGTCTTAGAACTTCCAATCTCCACCCTGCTCAGGGTAACAGGATTTAGGAAGGGCTGCAGCAAAGGATCAAGATTTAATTATTTGAGAATATGACCTTCAACAGACATGTGCAAAGCCACAGACCTCTGGGCGGTTCTGGGTTAAGCTAGAGCCACCATTGGCACAGGGAAGACATGGACAGTGATTGGTAGATGTGAGAACTGAGGAGAGGGAACTTAGATGGTTTCCTTAAAGATAGCGGGGTCTGAGGACTAGGGAGGAGTTGGAGAGGTTTTGCTCTGAGAGGTGGTGCTCTGAGAAGCTTGCTCTGAAGGAAGCTGGAGGTGGAGGCCCCTGAGACTGTTTCTCCATTTTGGTCAAGTGAGTGATAGGGACTGATCTCTTTTCTTTGCCTCAGCTATCTAAGGGCTAAGGCCTTTTGGCCCAGCCTAAACAGAGGGGGTATTTAAGCCCTATTCCCTTCTCTCTCTCTCTCTCTCTCTCTCTCTCTCTCTCTCTCTCTCTCTCTCTCTCTCTCTCTCTCTCACATACCTTTCTTCCTCCTGTTTGTAATTAAACTCCATAAAAGGTTGACTGCTGACTTGAATTTTCATTAAGGAATTACATAGCTGAATTCCTTGGCGACCTTAAATTAATATATATATATATCAGTCTTTTAAAGTGATTTCCTTGTCACAGGGGATGTCCATCAAATGAGGAATGGCTGAACAAATTGTGATATATAATGGTGATGGAATACTATTGTGCTATAAGAAATGATGAACAGAATGATTTCAGAAAAAAAAAACTGTAAAGACCTATATGGAGGACTTCCGGTCAAGATGGCGGCTTAGAGAAAGCTAAAGTCCAGATCTCCTGAAACCCTTCCTTACCAATCTCAAACCGAATGCTCCTAGGGCACCGAAATTCCAAATGATCAACAGCATAGACCCTGGGAGTCCTCCTCCTGGACCTGGACCTGGATCAAAAGGTACAGCCCCCCCCCCCAAAAGGCAGAACCTGAGACCACTCGGACCTAAGGGGTAGGCAGAAGGAAGGTCCTAGGACCCATCCCCCCCAACCCAGAGCACCAAGTCCAAGTCCGAGGCAGCAGAGGCAACCTCAGAGCCCCACGGCCTGCTATTCTGAAGGCCACATCCTGAAAACAACCTAACCCAGTCGAGGGGGCACCCAGACAGCAGGGAAACAGAGAGAGGGGGGAGCTTGTAACCCCCTGGCTGGATCCTTCCATCGGAGTCTCATGAAAAAAGTCCCTGCCACAAGGCATACTAAATTCAACCCAGGGAAAGCTAATCTCATTAGGAGCCCTCAGAGCTCCAGGAAGCCGCGGCCCCTCCCCCCGCAGAGTGCTGGAACAGGAACAAGGGCCAAGCCAGGCTTAGATCATGGAAGTAAGGAAATGGAGAAGCATCAGGAGGGTGCCAAGGAGAGGAGGGCAGTAACAGGGACACACCAGCAATTCCTGGCTTCCTGGGAAGACAGAACAACAACTGCATAGAACGGACACTCTGCCTAGGGCTAAAACCTCTGATTGCCAGACAGAGATAAGAAAAGCTAGTCCCCCCCCCCCACTCAGATAGAGATGGAAAATGCCACAGAAGCACAAAAGTCCCAAAATTAAAAAAAAAAAAACAAGAAGAAGGGGGCGACTTTGGACAGATTTTATGGAGCAAAAATACAAAACACAGAGGAGATAGAAGAGGAAACACAAGCAAATGCTCCAAAAACTTCCAAAGGAAATGGAAACTCTCCACAAACCCATGAAGAATTTGAATCTGAAATGATCAAAAAGATGGAAGCCTTCTGGGAGGAAAAGTGGAAAATAATGCAAAAGAAATTCACGCATCTACAAAACCAGTTTGACCAAAGTGAAAAGGAAAACCAGGCTTTAAAGCAAAGCCAAAAGACCAAGAAATTAGAAGAGAACATAAAATATCTCACTGACAAAGTGACAGATTTGGAAAATAGAGGGAGAAGAGATAATTTAAGAATAATTGGACTTCCAGAAAAGCCAGAAATAAACAGCAAACTTGACATCATAATACAAGAGATAATCAAAGAAAATTGCCCAGAGATTCTAGAACAAGGGGGCAATACAGCCACTGACAGAGCTCACAGAACACCTTCTACACTAAACCCCCAAAAGACAACTCCCAGGAATGTAATTGCCAAATTCCAAAACTCTCAAACAAAAGAAAAAATCCTACAAGAAGCCAGAAAAAGACAATTTAGATATAAAGGAATGCCAATCAGGGTCACACAAGACCTTGCAAGTTCTACTCTGAATGATCGTAAGGCATGGAACATGATCTTCAGAAAGGCAAGAGAGCTGGGTCTTCAACCAAGAATCAGCTATCCAGCAAAACTGACTATATACTTCCAAGGGAAAGTATGGGCATTCAACAAAATAGAAGATTTCCAACTTTTTGCAATGAAAAGACCAGAGTTCTGTGGAAAGTTCGATATCAAAAATCAAAGAGCATGGAATACCTGAAAAGGTAAATATGAAGGAAAGGGAAAAGGAGAAAAATGTTATCTTCTTCTTTTACTCAAACTCTCTTCTATAAGGACTACATTTATATCAATCTATGTATACTAACATGTGGGGAAAATGTAATGTGTAAATAGGGTGAAAAGAAAGACCAAATAGAATAATCGTTCTCACACAAAGATTCACATGGGAAGGAGAGGGGAAGAAAACTCCTATAAGAAGGAGAGGAAGAGAGTTTTTACTTAAACCTTACTCTCAGGGAAATCAACTCTGAGAGAGAAAAACATCCAGATCCATTGGGATCTTGAATTCTATCTTACCCAACAAGAGTAGGGAGAAGGGAAAACCAAGGTGGGGGGAGGGGGAGAGGGAAAACAAAAGGGGAGGGAAAAAGAGGGGGGGAAGGGGAGGGAACAAAAAGGGAGGGACTAAAAAGGGAAACATATCAAGGGAGGGGACAAGGGGGACCAATTTAGTCCAGTGATTTACTGGACTAAAAGGTAGAGCCGAAGAAGAAAAGGTTAGAACCAGGGAAGGATATCAAAATGCCAGGGAGTCCACAAATGACAGTCATAATTTTGAACGTGAATGGGATGAACTCACCCATAAAATGTAGATGAATAGCAGAATGGATTAGAATCCAAAACCCTACCATATGTTGTCTTCAAGAAACACACATGAGGCAGGTTGACACCCACAAGGTCAGAATTAAAGGATGGAGTAAGAACTTCTGGGCCTCAACTGACAGAAAGAAGGCAGGAGTGGCAATCATGATATATGATAAAGCCAAAGCAAAAATAGACCTGATCAAAAGGGACAGGGAAGGTAATTATATTTTGTTAAAATGGACTTTAGATAATGAGGAAATATCACTAATCAACATGTATGCACCAAATAATATAGCACCCAAATTTCTAATGGAGAAACTAGGAGAATTGAAGGAAGAAATAGACAGTAAAACCATATTAGTGGGAGACTTAAACCAACCATTATCAAATTTAGATAAATCAAACCAAAAGATAAATAAGAAAGAGGTGAAAGAAGTGAATGAAATCTTAGAAAAATTAGAATTAATAGATATATGGAGAAAAATAAATAGGGATAAAAAGGAATACACCTTCTTCTCAGCACCACATGGCACATTCACAAAAATTGACCATATATTAGGTCACAGAAACATAGCACACAAATGCAGAAAAGCAGAAATAATGAATGCAGCCTTCTCAGATCACAAGGCAATAAAAATAATGATCAGTAATGGTACATGGAAAACCAAATAAAAAACTAATTGGAAATTAAACAATATGATACCCCAAAATCGTTTAGTTAGAGAAGAAATCATAGAAACAATTAATAATTTTATCGAGGAAAAGGACAATGGTGAGACATACTTTCAAACCTTTTGGGATGCAGCCAAAGCGGTAATAAGAGGTAAATTCATATCCCTGAGTGCATATATCAACAAACTAGGGAGAGCAGAGATCAATCAATTGGAAATGCAAATAAAAAAAACTCAAAAGCGATGAAATTAAAACCACCCAGCAGAAAGCCAAACTAGAAATCCTAAAAATTAAGGGAGAAATTAATAAAATTGAAAGTGATAGAACTATTGATTTAATAAATAAGACAAGAAGCTGGTACTTTGAAAAAACAAACAAAATAGACAAAGTACTGGTCAATCTAATTTAAAAAAGCAAGGAAGAAAAGCACATTAACAGCATCAAAGATGAAAAGGGGAATCTCACCTCCAATGAAGAGGAAATTAAGGCAATCATTAGAAATTACTTTGCCCAATTATATGTCAATAAATACACCAATTTAGGTGATATGGATGAATATATACAAAAATACAAACTGCCTAGACTAACAGAAGAGGAAATAGAATTCTTAAATAATCCCATATCAGAAAATGAAATCCAACAAGCAATCAAAGAACTTCCTAAGAAAATATCCCCAGGGCCTGATGGATTCACCAGTGAATTCTATCAAACATTCAGAGAACAGTTAATCCCAATGCTATACAAATTATTTGACATAATAAGCAAAGAGGGAGTTCTACCAATCTCCTTTTATGACACAAACATGGTACTGATTCCAAAACCAGGCAGGTCAAAAACAGAGAAAGAAAACTATAGACCAATCTCCCTAATGAACATAGATGCAAAAATCTTAAATAGGATACTAGCAAAAAGACTCCAGCAAGTGATCAGAAGGGTCATCCACCATGATCAAGTAGGATTTATACCAGGGATGCAGGGCTGGTTCAACATTAGGAAAACTATCCACATAATTGAATACATCAACAAGCAAACCAACAAGAACCACATGATTATCTCAATAGATGCAGAAAAAGCCTTTGATAAAATACAACACCCATTCCTATTAAAAACACTAGAAAGCATAGGAATAGAAGGGTCATTCCTAAAAATAATAAACAGTATATATCTAAAACCATCAATTAATATCATCTGCAATGGGGATAAACTAAATCCATTCCCATTAAGATCAGGAGTGAAACAAAGATGCCCATTATCACCTCTATTATCTGACATTGTATTAGAAACACTAGCAGTAGCAATTAGAGAAGAAAAAGAAATTGAAGGCATCAAAATAGGCAAGGAGGAGACCAAGTTATCACTCTTTGCAGATGACATGATGGTCTACTTAAAGAATCCTAGAGATTCAACCAAAAAGGTAATCAAAATAATCAACAACTTTAGCAAAGTTGCAGGATACAAAATAAACCCACATAAGTCATCAGCATTTCTATATAATTCCAACACAGCTCAGCAGCAAGAACTAGAAAGAGAAATCCCATTCAAAATTACCTTAGACAAAATAAAATAGTTAGGAATCTATCTCCCGAGACAAATACAGGATCTATATGAACACAACTACAAAACACTTTCCACACAACTAAAACTAGACTTGAACAATTGGAAGAATATTAACTGCTCATGGATAGGACGAGCCAATATAATAAAATTGACCATCCTACCCAAACTTATTTATCTATTTAGTGCCATACCCATTGAATTCCTGAAAATTTCTTTACTGATTTAGAAAAAAACATAACAAAATTCATTTGGAATAACAAAAGATCAAGGTTATCCAGGGTAATAATGAAAAAAAAAACACATATGATGGGGGCCTTGCAGTCCCAGACCTTAAACTATATTACAAAGCAGCAGTCATCAAAACAATTTGGTACTGGCTAAGAAACAGAAAGGAAGATCAGTGGAATAGACTGGGGGAAAGCGACCTCAGCAAGACAGTATGCGATAAACCCAAAGATCCCAGCTTTTGGGACAAAAATCCACTATTAGATAAAAACTGCTGGGAAAATTGGAAGACAGTATGGGAGAGATTACGAATAGATCAACACCTCACACCCTACACCAAGATAAATTCAAAATGGGTGAATGACTTAAACATAAAGAAGGAAAACATAAGTAAATTGGGTAAACACAGAATAGTATACATGTCAGACCTTTGGGAGGGGAAAGACTTTAAAACCAAGCAAGACACAGAAAGAATCACAAAATGTAAAATAAATAATTTTGACTACATCAAATTAAAAAGCTTTTGTACAAACAAAACCAATGTAACTAAAATCAGAAGGGAAACAACAAATTGGGGAAAAAATCTTCATAGAAACCTCTGACAAAGGTTTAATTACTCAGATTTATAAAGAGCTAAATCAATTGTACAAAAAATCAAGCAATTCTCCAATTGATAAATGGGCAAGGGACATGGATAGGCAGTTCTCAGATAAAGAAATCAAAACTATTAATAAGCACATGAAGAAGTGCTCCACATCTCTTATAATCAGAGAGATGCAAATCAAAACAACTCTGAGGTATCACCTCACACCAAGCAGACTGGCTAGCATGATAGCAAAGGAAAGTAATGATTGCTGGAGGGGATGTGGCAAAGTAGGGACATTAATTCATTGCTGGTGGAGTTGTGAACTGATCCAACCATTCTGGAGGGCAATTTGGAACTATGCCCAAAGGGCGACAAAAGAATGTCTACCCTTTGATCCAGCCACAGCGCTGCTGGGTCTGTACCCCAAAGAGATAATGGACAAAAAGACTTTTACAAAAATATTCATAGCTGCGCTGTTTGTGGTGGCCAAAAACTGGAAAACGAGGGGATGCCCATCAATTGGGGAATGACTGAGCAAATTATGGTATATGTTGGTGATGGAATACTATTGTGCTAAAAGGAATAATAAAGTGGTGGAATTCCATGGAGACTGGAACAACCTCCAGGAAGTGATGCAGAGCGAGAGGAGCAGAACCAGGAAAACATTGTACACAGAGACTAATACACTGTGGTATAATCGAATGTAATGGACTTCTCCATTAGTAGTGGTGTAATGTCCCTGAACAATCTGCAGGGATCTAGGAGAAAAAACACTATTCATAAGCAAAGGATAAACTATGGGAATAGAAACACTGAGGAAAAGCAACTGCCTGACTACAGCGGTTGAGGGGACATGACAGAGGAGAGACTCTAAACGAAACTCTAATGCAAATATTAACAACATGGAAATGGGTTTGAATCAAGAACACATGTGACACCCAGTGGAATCACGCGTCGGCTATGGGGGGTGGGGAGGAGGAAAAGAAAATGATCTTTGTCTTTAATGAATAATGCTTGGAAATGATCAAATAAAATATTATTTTTAAAAAAGACCTATATGAACTGATACAGAACTAAATAAGCAGAATCAGGAGAACTTTGTACATAATATCAACAATATTGTATGACCATCAACTCTGAAAAGCTTAGCTATTGTTAGCGATATAATGATCCCAAACAATTCTGAAGGGCTAAAGAATGCTATCCACCTCCAGAGAAAGAACTGTTGGAGCCAGAATGGAGATCAAAGCATACTATTTTTCACCTTATTTTGCTTGTGTTTTTACTTTGAGATTTTGGTTTTACACATGTATTATCTTACAGCAATGAACTATATGGAAGTATGTTTTGTATGATAATACATGTATAACCCAGAAAAAGAAGTCTCTGTTGATGTTAGAAACAAGTATTTGTAGATGACTGAGGTGAGGACCTGTATGACTTCTTCTGAAAGCATTCAGCAAATGAGACATTGAGGGGGCCATTAATGAAGTTTCCCCAGCCACAGATCCATCAACCCTCTCATCTTTAGTCAAAAGTCAACTCTCTCTCTTGTATGTGGTACAGATTTATCACTTCCCTCATACCCAGTCATAGATATATCAACTTCTGTACTGCTTTGCCAATTAACAAATGCATCAATTTTTACCACCCCAACTCACATATCTCCCCCTATAATTTCCACCATGAACCAGGAACAGATCCATTTTCACCCACATCCCCACTCACAGATTCATCAACTCTCTCTTCCTCAATCAGAGGATTATGACCTACCTTAATTTTAAATTTTAAATTAAGTTTTATGTTAAATATGAACATTCTAAGGTTATATTGTGGTCTCTGATTTAAAAATATTATAGCTTAAGTCAAAATGACTTTTTGCAGCTTTATTTACAAAGAGGTGGAAAGAGTAAAAGTGGAAAAATGTAGATAAAGAGACAGATTTTAATAAGCCTACCAGCCCTTCTTCTGAGAAGCCAGGCTTAGTCCCCAAGACTCTGTCTCCATGTGGATTTCCTGGTAATCCTGAACCAGTGGTGTCTTCAGCCAGGGTCCCACCAACACAGCCTCCTCCAAAGCCAAAGGAAGGATCTCTGGAACCAATCTTTCCAAAAGCCAGAAAAGGAATGCCCAGAACCAATATCTCCAAATGCCAGGAAGGGAATGCCCTGAACCAATCTCTCCAAACACCAGGAAGGGAATGAATCTCCAGAACCAATCTGGTTTCCTCTTTTGTCATCCTTTTTTCCCATCACTTCTCCTTCAAAAAACCATTGGCAGTCTTTCAATTTGCCTTGGCCTTTGGAGGTGTGTGAGCTTACTCTAGTAAGTGACTTGTGAACTTTCATACTTACTGGTAAATAGGGAATCTTTAAGTTCTTGATTTGATTGGCTAAAAATAGGCAAGGAGAGAGTTAATCCTATCTTCACACCCTGACACAGATCCATAAAATTTCTTATTCATACTCCCTGAGCATCAATTCCTCTAAAGTCTGGGGGAGAGACAGGAGGAAGCATTCCATGGGAACAAGCCACCACCATCACCTGAAATATCATCTCTTCTAATAAATGACTAGAAAGAAGCCAGGACCCTTCATCTAAGAACCAAAGGAATGGTTTCATCCCTTTGCACTAAACAACCCCAGACTACCAGCCTGTTTCCACCCCTGCCTTTGCAGCCATCCTCCAAGGGAATCCTTGGAAGGCAATAATTTGACAACTTCCTCTGAAGGTACTGCAACCACCATTTCTTCAGCAGGTACAGCTATTGGAGACCCATAAAAGAAAGTTCTAGTCACCAAATTTTGAAACACTGTCAAATGATTCAGCATCAGAAATAGATATATCAATGGGAATTATATTAAAGAAAATGCATTACCATCTGACTTGTTTCTGTACCCTGAAGATGTACCCTAAAGATTCCATATCCATTCCTATTCCTTTCCCTATTGAAATGAGAGTTCTTTGAGAATAGTTTGGTTTTTTTTGAGAATAATCATGTTTTTAAATAAATAAAATAGGGATCTAGGGGTGGAGCCAAGATGGAGGAGTAGCTAGGGCAGCAGTATCATCCTTTTTACTCTTCTATTTGTATCCTCAGTGTTCACTTGGCAGAATGCTTTGCAAAAAGCAAATATAATATATGCTTTGTCCTTTATTTATTCATCTAGCTTATACTTGGTCATAAATGAATAAAACCCCTCAATCCGTCCCAGAACCATAAACTTCCCATCTCCATTTAGAGGTCCATCATCTTCCCTCTTTCATGCATAGCAATATCTCCATCTTTAATCCTGGACACATCAGCTCCATTATCCTCATCTACAAGATTCATAAATTCTTCCTCCACTTATCCCCAGTCATATTCTCCTTTCCTCAGCCATGGAGAATAGAACAGAGATAGCACATTTAGGGAAAAGTTAGGGGAGAAAGAACTGTCAGGGTCATATAAAGCTTGGTCAGTGAGGTAGGAGAAGAACTAGGATATGAAGAGAAGGAGTGAGAAGGAACTTTATCATATCTTAAATCATCTCTGTGATACAGTTATAAGATCACTAGTTACAAAGTAAAAAATAAAACACCTTGTTTAAAATCTTGGTTATACTGTTTGCTACCTAGGTGACCTCAGACAAGCTCTCTGGGTCTCAGTTTCCCCAAATGAAAAGAGGCAGTTGGACTTCATGACTTCTGAGGAGTTAAATTCAACATAAGTTTGTAGAAATAAAGAAAGTAGGTGAGTAAAGGAGATGAGGAGTAGTAGGGGCCATAGGGTCTAAAGTAAGGATTCGGGCATTGGTTCTTAACATTTTGTTTGTCCTGGACCCCTATGGAAGTCTGGTAAAATCTATAGGCCACTTCTCAAAAATCATGTTTTTAAAGAAATAAAATAGGGATCTGGGGGTGGAGCCAAGATGGAAGAGTATCTAGGGCAGCAGTACCATTTCACCATGAAAATCCTCTCTGACCAAGAGTAAAATATCACCACAGAATGAATACAGGAGTGAAAGAACCAACAGAGGCTGAAGGAAACAATCTTCAAAAAAGAAAACCTCAAAAGTAGGCTGAGATCATCTGGGAAACTGAGGTGACAGGGGAGCAGAGCTAGCAGGAGGCATAGCAGCAAGTGAAGGCCAAGCCAAGACCAAACCTCCACACACACACACAATGCCCCACACATCTGCTCTCACATGTTCTGACCTTAAGCCTAAGATATGTCAGACCCCAAGAACCTGCCTGGCAATTAGTGGTTGAAGCCAACAAACATCCCTTGAAATTGCAAACCTATGAAGAAGTCCGGAGTCCCAGCCCAAGGCAATATGGGCTGAAGGGGCCTGATTCCACCTGGGCCCAGAGTGAAACCAGGACACAGTTCTCAGGGGAAGCCTCCCTAGAATCTTTTTGCCCCAAACTAAGGGTGGATCTCTAGGAGAGGACAATCAAGGGTGTGCCTGATTGAATCAAGAACACCTTGAGACTAAAACTGTGAGCCTAAGCCTGGGACTAGAATCTGATCAGCACCTGAGTTCAGACTGAGATCAACAGCTTAAACACAAGCCCTCTGAGGAAAATCTTTAAGCTATCAGCATCTCAAGGATCAATTGAATCAGTAGGGGGATCTCTCAGGGATCCCAGCCCTTAGACCATCTGGTATATTAGTAACAACCATGAAAATAATCTGAAAATAACATTAAGGAAGGATTGAAGTTTAGGAGGGTACCCCAACTCCCCCAAAAACAGAGTCAGCCTATAATTAGATGGGGAAAATAAGCAAACAACCAAAAAAAGTACCTAACTCTAAAGAGGCTTTATAAAAACAGAGAGCAAGATGCAGACCCAATGGGAGACAGTGAAAGCAAAGGAAACACACCCAAGGTACAAAAGGAAAATATGGATTGGACACAGATTCTGGAAGAGCTCAAAAAAGACTTCAAAAACTACTTATTAAATGAATAAAATAAAACACACAAGCTTTCAAATAGAAGCGAAAGGTTAGTGAAAACAATAATCCATTATTCCCTCATCCAAATTCATAAATCCTCTAAATCTCTCTATGAAACTCTGGACTCCTGTAAAGAATCCTTGGTCAAGGAATTAATAAGGAATTAGTTGGAGACAGCAGGAAGGGAAGGAGAAGAAATGATGAAGGGATGGAAAGGTTATGAACAAAAAGAATGGGAATAGAAAGGAGAGAAGTGGGAAAGATGGGGAAATGGGAAGGATGGGGAAGAAAGGAGATGGAGAACTTCCCTTTCTGCACATTCCTCTATCTGTTGAGCAGATTCTTCCAGGCTCTCTATCAGTTCCCCATCCCTGGCTCCCTGAAGTTTTCCAAATCTGCCCTCCTCTTCTTCCTTAGCTCCTGCCTTTTCTTCTTTCTTTCCTCCTTTCTCCTTGCTTTTTTTTCTCTTCCCAGATCAATCCTCCCAGACAGAACCATTACCTCACCCTTCAGATAGATGAAATGCAAAGATCTCCAATAGATGGATCACTTTTTTCTTTGAGAAGAGGCTTGAGTGAGGGCCAGACACAGGATCTAGGCCACCAGCAAGACAAGTAGATTCCAGGTCACTCCAAGAAGCCACTAGGCAAGCTCTGGTCATTAGGGAACTCATGGGTTTGTCGTCCCACCTTTCCTTCCTCACTCACTGCCACTATGCCTGTCCTGAGGCCACTATTGCTTCTTCCAGATCAGAGAACCCCTTCTGCCAAGGCAAAGAAGGTGTGTAAGTGACTTCTGAGAAACACTGAAGCAGTGCCTAAGAAGAGAATCCCCTAGCCCTGCTGGTGAGAGAAGTCACATCCCCATTGGCCAATAGACTAGGGTTTTTATGACACTATGTGATGGCCAGGTCTCCATAGAGAAATGAGAGGGAGAAGCACCAGCCTCTTCTACCCAAAACCCAGGAGGGTCTGTCTTCTCTTGTCTTGCCTAACCCTCACCCCAGGAGATTACCTAGGAATAAGTTTCCTGGGAATTCTAATTATCAGAAGAATTTTACAAAAATGGAGAACTAAGAAGCAGTAAAGAGAGATGGAAGAAACTTTCTCATTATCCTGTACTCATTTGGGAAATGAGCTGGGAGGGGGAGAAAAGAAGGGAAGAAACAGGTAAATCTGAGTCAATGGAATCATTTTTCAGATTCCCTTCTCAGCTTCTGAAGCCTTCTTCCAGCCTTGTCCTTTTATTCCTCAGGAATGGAAGTGAAAGAGAAAAGGGTTTCAGGGATTGGAAGAGAATGATGGAGAGAAAGATAGGAAGAAGAAATGATCAGGAGGGCTGATCAGGGGGACAGACAGAGGAAGAAGGTGTAGGGCCAGGGCCAGAGGACTTAGGGATGGGAGACATGTAGGAAAGATAGGCAAAAATGTTAGAGGAAGTTCTCAACACTAGGAACTCAGATGTTTCATACTCCTTTGTCAAAGTTGGCCCTATGCTTAGCTCCAATATATCAGACCACAATGCCTTTTCTTTTCATGCTTCTAAAATGTCTACCATCAGGGTCACCAATAGGTTAGTCAACTCAGCCCCCTTACAACAAGTGCCCTGAATGGTATTTTTATATGAATTTGGTTTTCTACTTTCTATAATAGAACTTGGGGAAGGTAACCACACAATGCTTGGCATGTTGTTTATTGACTGTTTGACCAAAAAACACCCACCACTCCATCCCTCAAAGATATAACATTGGTTTTTTATATAGGAGTATATATTGGCTATTAATTGTCGCATCTAATCTTAAGCCCTTACACAAAGGCTATCCCTATGCCTTCCAAAGATAGTATATTGTTTCAATTAATTAAATTTTAAGGTCATATTCAAGCAAATGGTTTAATTAAATTAGGGAATATATGATGTAAAGGAAATACACCAGGAACAAGCAAACCCAGAAACTGGGGCCTGAGCAAATCACTTAACTTTGTCTGGCTTTCTAGGGATGAAATGTTTTGGACTTGGTCCCTCTTACTCCTGTGTCATAATCCTGACATTGGAATCATTCTATAGGTTGGGATAGTAACTTACCCCTCACCACAAGAACAAGATTAGGGATAGCCCAAAAACTTGAGTGGATCCAGAAATACTTTGATGTGGAAGCACAGTTTATCCACATTCTGGGAAAGTAAGGCCAGCTCAAGTCTATAAGCCAGGCATTGGCAAGAGCAAAGGGCCTTCCAATACTATAAGTATATTACTAAGTCTATGCTTAATGTCCAATCCCAGCAAGAGGAAAGAAGACCACTCAGAGTCTCCAGAATCTTTGAAGAATATTTCATATGTGTGGTAATAGGCTTCTCCTGGCCCCTCCTTTTCCTTTCTCACTCCATATCTATGTGTTCATACCTCATACACACTGTCCCCTGGCAAAGTCACTTTCTGTGAAATTACCATCATAATACTCTTCACCTTAAAATCTTCTCAGAGAGATAATCTAGTTAGATGTCTTAGTGTATAGGAAGCTGGTCCTAGAGTCAGGAGAACTTAAAGTAAAACCCTGCTTCATATATCTAGCTATGTGACCCTGGATAAATATTTAACATCTGTCTGCCTCAGTTTTTTCATGTATCAAATGAAGATAATGGTAATACCTACCCCCCCCCAAGGTTAATGTGAGGATAAAATGAAATCATAATTTAAAGTATTTTAAATACTTTGTAAATACTGGCTGAGATTGAATGTTTTCCTTTGTTCTCAAAAGAACCAAAATGACACCACTACATTGGACTTAATGTACAGTATGTCTGTCTGTGGCTCATGCAACCAGTATAAGTTCAGAAGGCTCCACCACAGATTGAGCAGAAATAGTTTGTAAGAACTTTTGGGATGGAGATGTCTCTAAATTTGTGCATCCCATGTTTTTGATTTTTGAAACATTACAATTCTACTTTTCTAATAGTGTCTACTTTTGTGATTTGGCTATCCCATGTCCTATATCAGTATTGTTATGGGGATTTTCTTAATCTATCCCTCTGTCTCTTTAAGAGGCAAGAGAGCTGAAAAATTTCCAGATGGAGCAGAGCTGACAGGAGTTCTGTGATCCAGGGGCAGTGAGCCAGAGCTGAAGATTCCATCACCAGAGAGACAAGGAGAGAGATATAAGGAAGGAATCAGTTGGCAGTTGGGGCTTTTGCCTTTGGATCTTGAGAGAGGAGAACATCGGTCTCTGAGGCACAAGACTGCTACTGACAGTTTACTATTGATAGTTGGAGGATAAAACCTGATTGAAGGAGGTTGTGGGTGGTAGTTGTTGATTTATTAATGTAGATAGGTAGTTAGTGAACTAATTTTAGGTAGCGTAGATTAGAAGCACCTACAGGGCAGTTCAAGCAAAAACCCCAAAGAAAGAAGCTACAAACCCACTCACCTTAAGAGAAGTACCAACCTTTCATCCCAAGAAGGAGCTAGTTAATGAAAGACATCAAAGACCATTTACCCCTCAGGACATTGAGGGATTTAAGTAAAGCACCCTTCTTTTGAGGAAGAGCCCATATCTATTATCAAAAGTCTGGAAAGCATATGCCAATAATTTGATTCAACCTGGGCTGATTTTGAGCATTTCCTAGATGAATTGCTAACAAAAAAGGGGAAAGGATAAGGTTATCAAACTTACTAATGAGGCTTGGGGAAAGAGAGCAGTTCACTGGCCAGTGGAAGACCCCAGATGGGATTTTAACAATTAAGCCAACTACACTAGATTGTGTTGAGCTAGGGAGACAATACTCAGATCAATGAGAGCATGTTCTGACAGACTAGGTACCTGGACAAAATTTGAAAAACTAAAACAAGAGATCAGAGAAAATACTTCACAATTCATGAACAGACTTGTAGAACTGGGAGGATAATATATAGACCTAGATTTGACCAGAGAAAGGGGCATTAGACAATTAAGAAGGCAGTTTTTAAAAAATTGTTGCAGGGTTGTCAAGGACTATTTCAAAACCAGTTGTCCTAACTGGCTGAATATAGGCCTTAATGAATTAGGAAGAGTGGCAGTATATGTGTATAATGGGCATGAAAGGAAAGATGATGATGATAGTGATTTAGTAGAGGCATTAAGAAAAGAGATAAAAGTATTAAAGGGAAAACATGAAAAAAGAGCTACAAATTTGGGGGTAGCTATGACTCTTTTGCGAGAATCTACAAACCAAAGACCAATGTGTTACTTATTTTTTTGTTTTTCTTTTTTTTTTAATTTTATAGTATTTTATTTGATCATTTCCATGCATTTTTCATTAAAGACAAAGATCATTTTCTTTTCCTCCCTCCCACCCCCCGTGGCCGACGCGTGATTCCACTGGTATCATATGTGTTCTTGACTTGAACCCATTGCCATGTTGTTAGTATTTGCATCAGAGTGTTCGCTCCGAGTCTTTCCTCTGTCATGTCCCCTCAGCCATTGTAGTCAGGCAGTTGCTTTTCCTCGGTGTTTCTACTCCCTCAGTTTGTCCTCTGCTTATGGATAGTGTTTTTTTCTCCTTGATCCCTGCAGATTGTGTAGGGACATTACACTGCCACTAATGGAGAAGTCCATTACGTTCGATTATACCACAGTGTGTTTGTCTCTGTGTACAATGTTCTCCTGGTTCTGCTCCTCTCGCTCTGCATCACTTCCTGGAGGTCGTTCCAATCTCCATGGAACTCCTCCACTTTATTATTCCTTTTTGCACAATAATATTCCATCACCAACATATACCACAATTTGTTCAGCCATTCCCCAATTGATGGGCATCCCCTTGTTTTCCAATTTTTGGCCACCACAAAGAGCACAGCTATGAATATTTTTGTACAAGTCTTTTTGTCCCTTATCTCTTTGGGGTACAGACCCAGCAGTGCTATGGCTGGATCAAAGGGTAGACATTCTTTTATCGCCCTTTGTGTATAGTTCCAAATTGCCCTCCAGAATGGCTGGATCAGTTCACAACTCCACCAGCAATGAATTAATGTCCCTACTTTGCCACATCCCCTCCAGCATTCATTACTTTCCATAACTGTCATGTTAGCCAATCTGCTAGGTGTGAGGTGATACCTCAGAGTTGTTTTGATTTGCATCTCTCTGATTATAAGAGATGTGGAGCACTTCTTCATGTGCTTATTAATAGTTTTGATTTCTTTATCTGAAAACTGCCTATCTATGTCCCTTGCCCATTTATCAATTGGGGAATGGCTTGATTTTTTGTTCAATTGATTTAGCTCTTTATAAATTTGAGTAATTAAACCTTTGTCAGAGGTTTTTATGAAGATTTTTCCCAATTTGTTGTTTTCCTTCTGATTTTAGTTACATTGGTTTTGTTTGTACAAAAGCCTTTTAATTTGATGTAGTCGAAATTATTTATTTTACATTTTGTGATTCTTTCTATGTCTTGCTTGGTTTTAAAGTCTTTCCCTTCCCAAAGGTCTGACATGTATACTATTCTGTGTTTACCCAATTTACTTATGGTTTCCTTCTTTATGTTTAAGTCTTTCACCTATTTTGAATTTATCTTGGTGTAGGGTGTCAGGTGTTGATCAATTCCTAATCTCTCCCACACTGTCTTCCAATTTTCCCAGCAGTTCTTATCGAATAGTGGATTTTTGTCCAAAGACCTGGGATCTTTGGGTTTGTCGTATACTATCTGGCTGAGGTCACTTGCCCCCAGTCTATTCCACTGAACCTCCTTTCTGTCTCTTAGCCAGTACCAAATTGTTTTGATGACTGCTGCTTTGTAATATAGTTTGAGGTCTGGGACTGCTAGGCCCCCCTCGTTAGTGTTTTTTTTCATCATTTCCCTGGATATCCTTGATCTTTTGTTATTCCAAATGAACTTTGTTATGGTTTTTTTCCAAATCTGTAAAGAAATTTTTTGGGAGTTCCATGGGTATGGCACTAAATAGATAAATAAGTTTGGGCAGGATGGTCATTTTTATTATATTGGCTTGTCCTACCCATGAGCAGTTAATGTTTTTCCAATTGCTCAAGTCTAGTTTTAGTTGTGTGGCGAGTGTTTTGTAGTTGTGTTCATATAGTTCCTGTGTTTGTCTCGGGAGATAGATTCCTAGGTATTTTATTTTGTCTAAGGTGATTTTGAATGGGATTTCTCTTTCTAGTTTTTGCTGCTGAGCTGTGTTGGAGATATATAGAAAAGCTGATGACTTATGTGGGTTTATTTTGTATCCTGCAACTTTGCTAAAGTTGTTGATTATTTTGATTACCTTTTTGGTTGAATCTCTAGGATTCTTTAAGTAGACCATCATGTCATCTGCAAAGAGTGATAACTTGGTCTCCTCCTTGCCTATTTTGATGCCTTCAATTTCTTTTTCTTCTCTAATTGCTACTGCTAGTGTTTCTAATACAATGTCAGATAATAGAGGTGATAATGGGCATCCTTGTTTCACTCCTGATCTTATTGGGAATGCATCTAGTTTATCCCCATTGCAAATGATATTAGCTGATGGTTTTAGATATATACTGTTTATTATTTTTAGGAATGACCCTTCTATTCCTATGCTTTCTAGTGTTTTTAATAGGAATGGGTGTTGTATTTTATCAAAGGCTTTTTCTGCGTCTATTGAGATAATCATGTGGTCCTTGTTGGTTTGCTTGTTGATGTGGTCAATTACGTGGATGGTTTTCCTAATATTGAACCAGCCCTGCATCCCTGGTATAAATCCTACTTGATCATGGTGGATGACCCTTCTGATCACTTGCTGGAGTCTTTTTGCTAGTATCCTATTTAAGATTTTTGCATCTATATTCATTAGGGAGATTGGTCTATAGTTTTCTTTCTCTGTTTTTGACCTGCCTGGTTTTGGAATCAGTACCATGTTTGTGTCGTAAAAGGAGATTGGTAGAACTCCCTCTTTGCTTATTATGTCAAATAATTTGTATAGCATTGGGATTAACTGTTCTCTGAATGTTTGATAGAATTCACTGGTGAATCCATCAGGCCCTGGGGATTTTTTCTTAGGGAGTTCTTTGATGGCCTGTTGGATTTCATTTTCTGATATGGGATTATTTAAGAATTCTATTTCCTCTTCTGTTAGTCTAGGCAGTTTGTATTTTTGTATATATTCATCCATATCACTTAAATTGGTATATTTATTGCCATATAGTTGGGCAAAGTAATTTTTAATGATTGCCTTAATTTCTTCTTCCTCAGAGGTGATGTCCCCCTTTTCATCTTTGATGCTGTTAATTTGCTTTTCTTCCTTCCTTTTTTAATTAGATTGACCAGTACTTTGTCTATTTTGTTTGTTTTTTCAAAGTACCAGCTTCTTGTCTTATTTATTAAATCAATAGTTCTATCACTTTCAATTTTATTAATTTCTCTCTTAATTTTTAGGATTTCTAGTTTGGTTTTCTGCTTCTGCTGGGGGTTTTTAATTTGGTCACTTTCGAGTTTTTTTATTTGCATTTCCAATTGATTGATCTCTGCTCTCCCTAGTTTGTTGATATATGCACTCAGGGATATCAATTTACCTCTGATTACTGCTTTGGCTGCATCCCAAAAGGTTTGAAAGGATGTCTCGCCATTGTCATTTTCCTCGATGAAATTATTAATTGTTTCTATGATTTCTTCTCTAACTAAATGATTTTGGAGTATCATATTGTTTAGTTTCCAATTAGTTTTTGATTTGGTTTTCCATGTACCATTACTGATTGTTATTTTTATTGCCTTGTGGTCTGAAAAGGCTGCATTTATTATTTCTGCTTTTCTGTATTTGTGTGCCATGTTTCTGTGACCTAATGTATGGTCAATCTTTGTGAATGTGCCATGTGGTGCTGAGAAGAAGGTGTATTCCTTTTTATCCCTATTTATTTTTCTCCATATGTCTATTAATTCTAATTTTTCTAAGATTTCGTTCACTTCTTTTACCTCTTTCTTACTTATTTTTTGATTTGATTTATCTAAATTTGATAATGGTTGGTTCAAGTCTCCCACTAATATGGTTTTACTGTCTATTTCTTCCTTCAATTCTCCTAGTTTCTCCATTAGAAATTTGGGTGCTATATTATTTGGTGCATATATGTTGATTAGTGATATTTCCTCATTATCTAAAGTCCATTTTAACAAAATATAATTACCTTCCCTATCCCTTTTGATCAGGTCTATTTTTGCTTTGGCTTTATCAGATATCATGATTGCCACTCCTGACTTCTTTCTGTCAGTTGAGGCCCAGAAGTTCTTACTCCATCCTTTAATTCTGACCTTGTGGGTGTCTACCCACCTCATGTGTGTTTCTTGGAGACAACATATGGTAGGGTTTTGGATTCTAATCCATTCTTCTATTCGTCTACATTTTATGGGTGAGTTCATCCCATTCACGTTCAATGTTATGACTGTCACTTGTGGACTCCCTGGCATTTTGATATCCTTCCCTAATTCTAACCTTTCTTCTTCAGCTCTACCTTTTAGTCCAGTGATTTACTTTAAATAAGTCCCCCTTGTATTTCCCTTTCTACCCCCCTCCCTTCTTATTCCCTCCCTTATTTTCCCCTGTAGTCTTTTTAAAAATTCCCTCCCCACACCCTCTCCCTCCCTTGTACTGCTTCCCTCCCCACCAGTCTGTTTTTTACCCTTCTACTCCCCTATAGGGCTCAAATCTATTCTCTTCCCCAATGGATTGGATTGTTCTTCCCTCTTTGGGTCAGTTTCAAAGTACGTAAGAGTTGAATATTTCCTATCTCCAACCTCTTTACCCTTCCAGTGTATCGATGTTCTCCCCCCTCCCGCCATGAGCTCCTTTGTGACATATAAATTTACCCCCATTTGTTTCTTTTCCCATTTCTTTTAGTCATAACCTCTTTTCTTTTTTAGCTTTAGTCATGTATATATATATACATACACATGTATATGTATTTATGCATGCATATCTCTATATACCTATTTATGTCTTGTCCTTTCATCCTATACAGTTTGTCACTGTTCCCTCTGAGTGTAGTTCTTCTAGCTGCTTAGGTGATAGCAACAGTTTTTAAGAGTTGCCAATGACCTCTTTTCTTATAGGGATACATATCATTTTAACTTATTGAGTTTCTTAAAAAAAACCTTTGTTGTTGTTGTTGTTTTCCCCCTCTTTTTTAATTACCCTTTGATGATTCTCTTGAGTTCTGTGGTTGGACTTCGAATTTTATGTTCAGGTCTGGTCTTTTATTTATGAATGCTTGGAATTCCTCTGTTGTGTTAAATGACCATTCTTTCCCCTGTAAGAATATAGTCAGTTTTGATGGGTATTTTATTCTTGGCTGTAGGCCTAGTTCCCTTGCTTTCCGGAATATCATATTCCATGCCTTTCGGTCCTTCAGTGTGGATGCAGACAGATCCTATGTTATCCTCACCATGTTTCCATGGTATCTGAATGGTTTCTTTTTGGCAGCTTGTAATACCTGTTCTTTTATCTGATTGTTTTTGAATTTGGCTATAACATTTCTTGGTGTTGTCAGTTGGGGATTAAAAACAGGGGGTGATCTGTGGATTCTTTCAATCTCCACTTTCCCCTCTTGTTCTAGGATTTCGGGACAGTTTTCCTGGATAATTTCCTCTAGTATTATGTCCAGGCTTTTTCTTTTGTCGTGGTCTTCTGGTAGTCCAATTATTCTTAAATTGTCTCTTCTTGAACGATTTTCTAAATCGTCTGTCTTGTGAATGAGATGCTTCACATTTTCCTCAATTTTTTCATTCTTTTTGTTTTGTTTTATAGTGTCCTGCTGCCTTGTGAGGTCACTTGATTCTAGTTGTTTTACTCTGGTTCTTAAAGATTGGATTTCATCTTTGGCTTTTTGGTCGTCTTTTTCCTTCTGGTCTGAGTTTCTTTGAAGATTGTCTTTCATCCTCTTTATCTCATCTTTCATCTCCTTTGCCTCATCTTTCATCTCCTTTGCCTCATTTTCCAGCTGGATTATTTTGGCTTTCAGGACACTATTTTCTTGTTTTAGTTCAAGTGCTTCTGTTTCCAGATGACTTATCTTAATTTTTAAGTTCTTTTCCCAATTGTCTTCAGCCTCTCTTAGTTGTGTTTTGAGTTCTTCCACAGCCTGTATCCAATTCGCTGGGATTTCTGGTTTATCGTTTGCTGATCTCTCCCCCTCTGTTCCATTTGTTGAGTAGTAGCTATCTATTGTAGTTTCTTTCTTCTGTTTCTGTTGTTTGTTCAAATTCACCCCTTCTTTCCTCCCTGTATTTGTCTGTGCTCTTGTTCCTCTCATTTTTTTGTTTTTTAGGGACTTCTATCAGTCTCCCCTCTTGGAGCTTTAACAGAGGATCTCTTGGTGTGATCTCTGAGGGAGGGTTGTTGGGGGTTTGAGCTTTCCTGTCCTCTGGAGGCTTTTGATTGGCTTAAAGTTCAGCAGTCAATGAGGATGGGTGGGGAGCCTGGGCTTCCCTGTGTTCTGGAGACTTTTGATGGGATTGAGTTCAGCTTAGTTGGGCTGGGTTTATTCTCAGTTTTAAACTTCCTGGACGGCTGGAGCAGATATGGAGGATCTCTAAAGCTCTGGCCAGGCTGCCAGGTCTATGCTCCTTCTAGGCTGCCATCTTGACTTCGCCTCTAGGTTTCTGTTTTTTCAGAAGACCCAGCTCTCTAAGGGGGGAGGGGTTGTGGCTTGCCTGGACTCTGAGGGCTCCTGATGAGATTACGTTCAGGTGGTGTGGGCCGAAAGATCCCGGAGCCAAAAAAAGGAAGAAAAAGAAAAGCAGTAACCTCCTCTTCCTCAGTCTGTGTGGAGTGCCCAGAAACTGGCCCGGGTTACTTTCAAGGTAGGCTCTTCGGAGCCATCCCTTTGCCATCCCTGAGCCCTCTGTCCTTTCAGTAGCTCTGAGGGCTCCCGATGGGATTGGGCTCAGCTGGTGCCCCAAAGCTGGGACCTCCCCCGAGACCCAGAAGGAAGAACCCAGCCAGGGGGCCACAGGCTTCCCCCTTCTCTCTATGCTTCCCTGCCTTCTGTGTTGGGCTCTCCGGAGACTGGCTCAGGTTGCTTTCCAGGTGAGTCCTCAGAGCCCTGAGGTTCCCGCTGCTGCCTTGGGCTCAGCACTCTGGGTTGGGGGGGAAGGGTCCTGGGACCTTCTTTCTGTCTACCCCTTAGATCCGAGTGATCTAGGGTTCTGGCTTTTGGGGTGTGGTACCTTTTGATCCAGGTCCAGGAGGAGGTTTCCCCAGGTCTATCCTGTTGTTCAGCTTGAATTTCTGTGGCCTAGGAGCACTCTGTTTGCGATCGGTAGGGAAGGGTTTCCGAGGTCTGAACTTTCGGTGCTTCTACACTGCCATCTTGACCAGAAGTCCTCCAATGTGTTACTTATGTGGAAAAAGGGGACACCTAATGTTAAATTGGGGTGTATGGAGTACTCAGGGAGGAGTAATATCTTTGGTATGGAGGGCTTGTTGTGCCCTCCTAGGGCAGCTCTCCAGCCTCTGACTTGTGACCTGACACCCAGCTCTCACTTGTGGCTCCTAGTAGCTGCTAGCATAAGGCAGCAGCCACACCCTGGGCAATGGCTTCGACAGGCTGGCTAAACTTGTGAGGGTAGCCATCGGGTCATCGTGGACCCCTGGTGAACTAGGACTTTGCTCACCCAGCATGTGAAGACTGTTTCGGCGGAACAGGCGGAAGAAACCAACAAGAAGGTTCAATGGCTGAGATGGGGATGCAGCAAAGCATTATGGAGTGCTTAGGGCGTGTTGGAGCACAAAGGACAACACGGCCATTAAATGCAGCTGAGGAAGTCTCCACGTGTAACGACTTTTCATGCCACTGGACTCCAGCTTCCAATGCCGAGAGAGTGGGACTGTCTCTGTGCATCGACTTTTCCACTTAAATCTTCATGCACAAGTGTCATTGTGCACAAAAACACACAAAGACAATCGTCATCCTCAGTTACCGAGAGACTACTACAAACCAATGTTAAATTGCAGAAGCTGGATTCAAGTATTCAATAATTTTAGAAATAATGATAGAAACTTTGGGAACAACTATTCTAGGAACAACACCCATTTTAGAAATAACAACACAGAAACCATTACAGAAATAGCAATTATGGAAATTATGGGAATGATAGAACCAATAATCAAAATGAGGCAAATGACATGTTACAATATATCTGAAATAGGGCTCATCTACGTATGTAAGAATTGAAAAGAATAGTTCTACCCAGACATATATTGTATAAAGTTTATTAGGGAGAGGTGACAATTATTCCCAGGTAACCTGACCATATGACCCCTAGCCTGTATGTCTTGTCTCTCCTTCACCCCCTCACCTGCCTGCTCTGTTCTCTTCTCAGTTCTCCCCTGATTCTCTCTTGATTGTCTCCCTCAGAAGCCCAAAGCCTTGACTCTTATTGACATACCAAACATACGCAGACACAAACTTGGCACAACTATGCTATGTCAGGAATGTTTGATAGACAGGCAAAGTTACTCAGGAAGGGAGGGGGGAATGATCTTCATGGACATAATCCCCCCTGTGATCCTTTGAGAGACTCTTCTCCCCAATGGATCATCTAAATATAACTATCTTATACTCTAAATATCTTCTAGCTAAAAGTACATACAATATTGCATTTTTCTAAGAGTGAGTTACAATATTTAGAGATGGGAATAAAATACAAAAACTGATTGATAGATGCATTAACAAAATGCCAACTAGGGGGCAGTCCCATTTGGCATAAGAAATTACACTCAGAATAAGTATGTTCAACCCCCTTCAGTTAAATTCATTATATCCCAAAGTTCAGTATGGATCTTTTGATGCAGTGTGTGTATTCTTCATGCATCTTTACAACACCTTCTCCAAAAGGATTCACTTCCTTGATTTGGAATGTTAGCAAGTTTCTTTTCCTGAAATTTCTCCAAAAATTTTTTTAAATCTTGGATTTTTAGGATAATTACACAATACCCCCTGAGGAGGGTGTTGACCAACACCAGAATCACACTGGGATACATAACTGAGTTATGAGGTATGTGAAATAACTGTCAAAAGAAAAACAAAACAAAAACAAACCACCCAAAAAAATCCCAGGTAAAAGAGTAAAACATGAAATTCTGCATAAAAATGAGAAATACAAAATAAAATAAAAAATCATATGCGTGTAAAATTCCGAGTAAAAGAAAAACTGTAGCAGGTTCTTGAATCATAGGAAAGGCTCTACTAAACTGACTTATGTCTCACAAGCCTGTAGGACAATAGCAGCAACATAGCACTTTACCCATTTGTAGCCAGGACTATAGAAAATTGCCAAACTATAAGAGAGAAAGTACTAAGTTTCGGCAGCAAATGGGAAAAATCATTCCCTGGTCTGATTTTACCTTCACTGTCAGAGATAAGGGGAGCCATGATGATAGCCAACATGAGGTTCTTGACTCAAAGTATTGCACATGGAGTGTGGTTCAAGGAAGTCCTGCATCTTAACATATGTCAAGAGCCTCAACCTCGATTCTCACACTAGGTTCAAGTCCTTTTGTATTGGCATAGAAGTTCAACAATCCTCCCTGGATTGGATTTGGTCTGTTTTGACCTTGTGCTACTTGGCACTGTATATTGGCTCTTTTGTTCCCTTCTCCTGGGATCAGACATAACCTTTTAACAAAGTCCCATAACAATTATCAATAAGTGACAGGTTTCCATAGTCAAAAGCTTTTTGGGTATGCCTATTACTAGGGCTACTAGATACTGTAACTTATACTGTAAACTTTATCCTTCAAGTAAAAAAAAAACCCATTAATATCGATCTCATGTACTTCAAGTATCCCCAAGGGTAGGAAAAAAGAAAGAAAAAAATCAAGTATCCTATTCCAAACATAAAGAAAAAAATAATTTAAGAAGTGTGAATTTTAAAACTATTCCACCCTTATCAGACCATTTTTTAGAAGATGTGATTTAGCTATTTCCTGATCAGTAACAATGGAGATACTTGGAATAACAGAATCAGGTCTTGGAAACTCTACATTCTCCACCCTACTCAGTTTAACAAGATGTTGAAGGTCTGCATCAAACTCAGGATTTAATTATCTGAGGAGATGGCCTTCAAGAGACATGTGCAAAAAAAAGGACAGACTTCTGGGATGTCCTAAGTCAAGCTAAGTCCTCATTGGTACAGATGAGATGCAGAAAAGTGATGTAAAATTGTCCATATACGGCACATCACTTCCTGCCTCTTTCTCTTTCCCTGGAGAAGTGACTCTGGCCTGCAGCGTGCTAGGCGTTCCAACATCTTGGAAATGGTGTCAGTTATTATCTGGGTTTTGGCGCTGAGTTTTGTCCTTGACCTGATTCAGGTTCAGGCATCTCAGCTCAGCCCCTTTTGGAGTTCAAGTTGATTCCTTCCTCCACACTCCAAATCCTTACTTTCTAGATCTTCTAATCTTCCTGCCTGGTACCTTTCCTTCTCCCTTCTTCTTAATTTTCTCTACTATATCAATTAAATGACCATAAAATTTGGCAGCTGACATGGGTATTTCATTATTTGGGTTTTTCATTAGGATTTTTATAAATAAAAATCCTTGGCAACCTAAATTAATTATACATTCAGTCTCAGCCATAATTTCACCCTTTACAGAAGAAATCATAATTTCACAGTTCACATTCCATGTGACAATGTGTTAGCCAAGCAGAAGCACAACACAAAAGGTGCTCACTCAAAAATGAAATTTATATCACTCTTAACTTGGCCAGGATCCAAAGTGTGAGTATACATAATTTTTTTTTTCACCAGGTAAAAACCTTTTAACAAAACAGTAGTACAACAACTAATACAGATTCTAAAATGTAACCAAATCCAAAAAATTATAAGAGCCCATTAATGACAATAGCAAACAAACCCACTATCATTAGGATTTACATGACTTCCTGTATGACATTTAAAAAAACCTTTGAAATCATGAATATTAGTCACATATTCTACAGATTTAGTCAATCCTTCAACCTTGGATGAGATATTTTTTAACAAAGTCTGTTATTACCATCATTCCAAAATTTGGTGGGAAATAAACCCAGTAATAGACCTCTGTACAGTTGATGAAGAATGACAATATATCCATTTTGAAGCTACAAGGCTTCACAAGAAAAAATCATTCCTATCACCTGGATGAGATTATAACAAATCACAGGTTAACTAAGACACTTGGGCACCTCCTCCACCCCTTGGTATGAGAATGTAATAGTGTAACAGAACTGTCTCCAATATGTTCCACCCATTTTCAAGTGGAGACAAGGACTAAAAGGCAAAAATCACTGCAGATACAGCATCCATTACATTTACAATAAATGTAGAAATGGGAAATTACAACAATGCCATTGCACTTTATTCAGCTACAAATTGTGACTGTGAAAAATATAGTTTTCAAGACTGTGAATTGCCAAAACTGTAAAGATAATTTTGGTGTCTTGATTTTAATCAAAAATAAGTGGTCACCATGGGAAAATTCCCAAATAAGAAAAATACCCAAGTCAGCTGGGCTTTATGGAGATTTTAATTAATACAAATGAAGGAATTAAGGGAAAGGAGAGAGACAGAGTAAGAGGAAATAGTAGGAAGGGCCTAAGCCAATTGACCTAGGCCTGACCCTTAAGAGAGACTACTCAATCTTTAATCACTCACCACAAGATTTGTCCCAAGCAAAACTCAAGTCCTTCACTGAAATCCTCAACTCCTGAACTGAGTTTCAGAGACCCAGCTCCTCCAACTAACTCCAAACTCCAACTAGTCTGAACACTAACTAGTTTAACTCTAATTAGTCTGAACTCCAACTAACTCAAATTCAATAAGTCCCTTCCTTTTAAAGAAATTTTCTCTTATGTCACCTCCCCTAAATTTTCACATCTACCAATCACAGTAGACTCTTTCCCCAGGACTGCCCATTCTTAGTTCTCACCACTCTTTAGTTCTCACCTTCTCTGGGTAGACTAAAACTTCACACCTCTTTTGTTAAGCGTGCCTTTTGTAAGTTGCTTGACCTTTTAGTGATTAATTTGACCTTTATAAGTACTTAGCACCCCTTTGTATTAGATCTAAAAATAGACCTAGCTTAAGGTTTTAGCTTCACTATAAGTTTAAGTTAGGGACTTTTCATTGTTCAGTAAGGAGTTTACAACTTTATCTTTCCCTAAAGCACTGTCTGAGTAGGGTAGAGTAATTTTAAAAGTTCTCACATTGTTACAATAGGGGAATGCTTAACCAAATGTTCTAAAGTAGAGTCTGAGCAGTTTTAAGATTCACAAAATAGACCCTTACATCTTGTTATAAACAACTCAGAGGCAGGTTAATAATCAGTCAGAGGTAGGGGTACCCCCAGAATCTGAAAACCATATCTGAAGACCCAGTAAAATCAATTTAAACATTAGACAATTAAATTTTCCAAAACTTGTATACAGGTTGAAACCAATGCGATGGAGTACACCCATCATCATATATGTGACAATTAACTTGGGCAAAAAAAACCCCCAAAACCAAAATGTTGTTTATGGACTTTTACAATGATATTCCTCTACAGTACAATCATAATCATAGGACAATGTAACAGAAAATTTCAATTTTGATAGTTTATGAAGTGGTTAACATTAAATTACATACATCTTCTATTTAGAATTGAGTTATAGAGAATTCTTCATTCGGGGGAGGGGAACAAACTTCAACAGTTAACATCAATAAGGCAATGAGGTCTACAAAATGCTTAAAAATTCACTTCCAGTCTCTTTGAGGTTCCTTCCCCTCCCAAATACTATCAGTCAGCACAATCACTTTGTCAACACCTCTGTGGTCCCCCATACTGAGGGGAGTTCCCACACTGAGTACAGTTTTGATTTCCTCATTTGAATAACTATTCCTCCTATCGATATTATTCTTGAAACTTCTCTTCCTATTTTCCTCATTTCTCTTCTTATAAGTCATAATTATATGACTCACTTTTCCACAAAAGTAACATGCTAGTGGTTGTTTTGTGAATTCTTGTAAGAGAACTATGATCTTGCCTTGCTTTACCTTTCCAACTGTTTTGATTAATTCTTTAATTTCCTTCCTCAATATTTCTACTAAATTTGCATTCTCTTTATCCTTCTCACCCTGCTTAGCAGTCAATTCCTTTATTTCCTTCCTTAATGCTTCCACTAAATCAGTGTTCTCCTTCTCTTTTTCTATATGTCTCTCAAAAACCACAAACTGCTTCTCTTTTTAAGTCTTCAAGTTCCATAGTAGATCAGTTTGGACAGCTAGTCATAAAATAATACCTATCTTACAGCTGTATTTTACAAATTGTATTATTATTTGTCTAAGGTCCTGTTCTCTATCAAGATTGAGCTCAATATATATGCTTCCCAGCTCAATAAGTCTATCGATAAACTGGGAGGGGTTTTCATTATCTTCTTGCTTAAGATTTTCAAATTTAGTTCATGTACCTGGCCTATCAGAACAGGCTCTCATAGCTTTTAGCAATGTATTCCTAGCCTGACATAGTTGTAAGTAATCTTGCTCTGAATTTGGGTCCCATTTGGTATCTTCAGTTGTCCAATGAATTGTTCCCTCTCCTTCAGCCCAATTAACAAGAGAAAGAATCTTATTCCTTTCTCTTTCTGTTACAAAGGCCTAGAGAAAATCTTTTATATCAAGCCATGTGGGATTATATGTGTGAAAAAATCTTTCAAATTTATTTATTACCAACACAGGCTCAGCTTCATATGAAGGTGTTTTTTCTTTGAATGTCTCAATGTCCTGTGGAGAAAAAGGTGCATGATGTCTAATGTTTACCAAATCTCCATGTCTATTATATGTAGGGACAATTCTTAGAGGGAAAAGACCATTATTGAATCATCTGTGGCAACTGCTGCTTGGCCTGTGTTCTGGAGTTCAATGGAGTGGGTTATAGTGAGGCTGGTAGGGGAATGGGGTGGGGTGGTTGAATGGAGCTGGTCAGCCTGTGGGGAGGCAGAGAGAAAAAGATCAGGGGTGGGGTTGGGGGTGGGGTGGAGAGGAAAGGGGGAGGGTCTAGTGGCAGGGTAGAGAGGAGGGGGGTGGGACCAGGTGTGTGATGGAGAGGAGTAGGATGGGTGAGGTCTATAGGGGTCACAGTAAGGTGGTTAGGAAGGAGGGCACAGAAAAGGATTGAAGTAGGGATGATATGGGTGGGGATACAGGAGATGGGTGGTCACTGGGTAGTTAGGGTAGAAAGGTAGATTGGGGGCAAAGAGGATAGGAGGAGTATGGGGTGAGTGAGGTCTGGCAGGGGTTCAAGTCCTGGTTGGGGTCAGTATGAGGAGAAACCTCCTCACAGGCCAGGTGGGATGATACAGTGTGTCTTGCTATATTTCACTGAAGGAGTTAAGCTATAATGGTTTGGTTCCAAAGAAAGAATGGTTTCCTCACTGGAGGAAATAGTCAATTTATCAACATGATATGCCCATAAGTACTAGTATTTCTAAACTTTGGAATCTTTGTTTTTAATGGCTAACTTGAAATCTTTTAAGATCTTGAAGTCAAAAGAGCCATATTTTGACCAGGTAAAAGACATGTCCATCCATGCTTTACAAAGAGTTCTAACTTCTTTCTTTGTTATCCATTTCTCCTTAGGCAAATTGGTATTAACCCAGGAATTAAAAAGATATGCAGGGGTGAATCAGGAGGAATATTCCCTGATTTCTCATGATGTGTTGCAGTAATTCCCATATTTTCTAGTCTGTATGTCCTATTTAAGCTAGGCTAGGTATTGCTAAATGATCAACTTAAACAATGAAAAGTTCCTAAAACATAAAAAAAAAATGGAGACACAAAGTTCTTCAGTGTTATTGTGGAAAGAAATAAGAGGAAGTTTAAAACAAAAAGCTTATGTAAGGAAACAGTAATTATAGCACAGAAATAGTACCAATAATGAATGTGTATTCACTGTAATAATTGTTGTTGTTAATTAATAACAATATGCATTTATTATAATTATTGGTGTTGTTATTAATAATGTGAATTTATTGTAATTATATTATATAATGTTATCAGTAATTAATAATATGCATTTGTTATAGTTATTGTCATTAATAATTAACAATCATAAACCATAAATAAGTATCAATCATTAATAATAACCATTAGTAATTAATAATAATGACTAAAATAGTTATTGAAAATTAATAATTATTGTTATTTATAATATTATTAATACTATTGTGTTCTGAAATTATTCTTTAATATTGCATGTAATTAATTTTATTTAATTTTGGCTTTGTTCAATTTCAGAAATTTGATTTTAATTTAAATTCAATATTGTTGATATTTCCTATTAATAATTCTTTTATTTAAATGTATTCAATTTAATAGCATTATTTTAGATTACTAGTAGCGGTAGCAAAGGAATTCTTTTTATTTCCCTGCAGTTTTAATTCTCAACAGTAAGTGGCATTATAAATGCATGTAACCTGGAAGGCACCAGTGGGTGAAATTATCTAAGCCAGCAGTCAGATAAAGGAAAGAAAAATGGCTTTTGATGTGCTAAAGAAGGCAGGCAGTCTTCAAGGAAAGCTTTGAGTGGCTCTTGATATGCTAAAAAAGGCAGGCAGTCTTCCAGGAAAGTTTGAGGGTGGGGGAGGGAGAGAAAAATGCAGTCTGAGCAAATGTGATGATGAGGCAGACAGCCATATATTTTCAAAGTTGGGTGGCAGGGAGCGCCTAACCCTAGTCTACAACCTGGGAGGGCCCCTAGGATTAATTTAATAGGTGTCTCTGAGCAGGTCCCTGCCCAGTGGGTGTGGCATGTGGGGAAAGTCAGGCAGACACTGGGCTAGGAAAGACCTGTTGGGCTCTAGTGCCCCTTGGTTTAAAAAAACAACTCAGTCCTGTTTGGAATGGGAGGGGGGGGTCTTACAGCAATTCCTATGGGGCTACGCCTGTGAGCTGTTCCCCCAGTCTGCAAGGGCCAGTCTGTGCCCAGTGCACTGGGAGGGTTTTGCATCACAGCAGTCAGCTACACTCATGGTGGCTAAAAGCCTGAGTTTTTGCAATCCAGGGGAAACAGACTGTCCTTTACCACCCCATTCTCATCCAAAACAGGTAGGTTTGGATAGGATGGGGTGGGGTGGGGACCACATGGGGAGTCCTTAAAGATTCAGGGGAGGGAACAGCTGATCTCCTGCCTGGGACCCCGGTTCTGTTTTGGACAAAAAGCATCCTTTCCCTTCTCTACTGCCCCAGGGAACCCCTAACTCTAGACCACAGCCTAGAAGGACCCCCAGGATCCATTCAAGGGGTTCCCCCACCCTACACTGCACTAGACTGAAAGAAGGAACACTAGGATCTTGTGTGCTATGGAAAACAAAAGAGCAGGAGTTCCTGTTGGGTTCTAAAACCCACCTGACTCCATATGGTCAAAAAGGCCCCTGTCACCCCTATTCAATCCAAAAGAAAAAAAAAAGGTGGGTTGGGGAGTTGGGGAGGATGCCAGTAGGGAAGGAACTTTTCTCACCAATTCAATGTGATCTGGTCTGGGAAAAACAGCAGCCTGTTCCCTCTCTCCACCATGGTTTGTCCCACATGTGAAGGCAGGCCAGTAAACTGAAGCCCCACTCCCCCCTCTTTTTTTACCTAAGCTATACCTACTCAAAACTTCTCTCAGAAGAAAATTATGGTCCTAAAAGAATCCCTGACTATGGTCTCCATCTGTAAGAATTGAAAATAATATCTCTACCCAGATATATGTTTTATAAAGTTTATTAGGGAGGGTAAACAATCATTACTAAGTAAACTGACCATGTGGTCCCTAGCCTGCATGTCTCTTCTCTCCTTTCCCCCCTCACCTTCCTGCTCTGTTCTCTTCTTGGTTCTCCCCGATTCTCTTTCAATTCTCCCCCTCAGAAGTCCAAAGCTTTGACTTTTATTGATGTATCAATTGATGTATGCAGACGCAAACCTAGTGAATCTATGCTATGTCATGAATGTTTGATAGACAGGTAAAGTTACTCAGGAAGGGGAGGAGATGAGTTTCATTGACACAAGTAATAGCCAAAATGTAAATCCTCCTCAACAAGAGGAATCTCAGAGAAGTACACACAGATCTTTATGAAGGTTTGAGAGGGGAGAAAGGACTCTGGAATCAAAGATTGATACATTTGATTGTCCAAACACTAATATAATTACACCAGCCATCCCAGTCTATTCTTCCCTGGATGGCAATGAACCCCATGTGACACTGAAAGTAGAAAAAAAATTATACAATTGTCTTCTAGATACTGGGGCATCAAGATATGTGCTGATGAGTATACCTGATTCTAACTGTAATTGTATTGGTTCTATCAATATTGTGGGGGTGTCTAGAGCACCTCTGAAAGTCCCAAAGCTTTCACCACAAATGGTGACTGTGGGATCTTTATCTGTGGAACATTCATTCCTATGACTAACTCCCCTATGAATTTAATGGGGAGCCATCTTTTGTGTAAATTAAGAGCCACTATAATATGTACTCAAGATGGTGATATTACATTAGAACTACTTGAAGAATCTCTAAATTTGTTCCCTGTGCTCTTTCTAGATAGTCAGGAGGTGAATAAAACTCCCACCTTTAAAAGACCAACAGATATACCTGAATCTCTCTGGGCTACATCTTCTCCCAATGTAGGCCTGCTTAAATCAGCTATTTCAGTGCAAATTAGAGTAAGTGGTGGCCCACCTCAAGAGGTGTCCATTCCTCAATATCCATTATCAAAAGAAGCAATCAAGGGAATTATGCCAGTGATAAATTCTTTAATTAAAAAATAATAATCCCATGCAAATCAGAATACAATACACCTATTTTGCCTATTAAAAAACAAAAGTTAGCCCAAAATGAAAAACCTGTTTATTGATTTGTTCAAGATTTAAGGGCTATTAATAATCATGTCATCAGGACACCCTCTTGTTCCAAGTGCACCAACTATTATTTCCTCTATTCCTAGCACCTCTAAATATTTCACAGTAGTAGATTTGTATTCCCCCTTTTTTTCAATACCTATCCATGAAGATTCCTGAAACATATTTGCATTCACCTGGAAAGGGTCTCAAATATGTGGTGTAGTCTGCCTCAAGGTTACATAGAAAGTCCAACTTTATTTTCCCAAATTTTGACACAAGATTTGGCAAATATTAAGTTTAATCAGAACCATTTAATATACTTTGTGAATGATTTGCTCTTGGCCTCACCAAATGCTACAGCATGCCAAGAAGATAGCAAACATCTTCTATTGGAATTATATAAGAGAGGACACAAGATCTTGAAGTCAAAGGTTCAGTGGTGTCTCCCAAAAGTGGAGTATTTAAGATTTGTTTTTGCTGAAGGTGCCCACTTCATTTCCCCTAAGCATATTGAAGGTATCCAAAAATTGAGTGCTCCATCCACTAAGAGACAATTGAGAGCACTTTTGGGAACAGGATTTTGAAGACAATAGATTCTTTCCTATGGGAAAATCACCAAACCCCTTATAGCATTGACAAAAGATGCAGTCACTGAACCAAACCTAGATGCATAATACCTAGCATTGCTTACTAAATTAAAACAGGATATCCTATGTGCCCCTGCTCTAGACATCCCAGATTACAAAAAAACCATTCACTCTATATGTACATGAATGAAGAGGAGTAGATTCAGGTGTTTTAACCCAACCTTTAGGACTTATTCAACATCCAATTGCATATTATTTGGCTCAACTAGACCCAATAGCTTCAGGAGCACCACCATGTCTTAGAGGTGTAGCTACAACAGCTTTACTAATAACAAAAAATTCAGATTTAGAATTGGGATGCCCACTAATGATAACGTATCCTCATGAAGTTGAAGCATTGTTGCTAAAGCATAGAACACAGGCATTCTCTGACCAAAGACTTACAAGATATGAAATAGCTTTATTAGGCAATAAAAACATCATTTTTTGTTTTTTATTTTATTTGGTCAATTTCAAACATTATTCCTTGGTTACAAAAATCATATTCTATTTCTCTCTCCCCTCCCCCAGCCCTTCCTGTTGCAGATGCACAATTCCAGTGGGTATTACATGTGTCCTTGATCAGAACCTATTTCCATGCTGTTGATGTTTGCACTAGGATGTTCCTTTAGGGTCTATATCCCCAATCATATCCCCCTCGACCCATGTAATTGAAAATATCATTTTAAAATTCTGTACAACACTCAATCCTACCACCTTGCTTCCAGATTTACCAGTCACTGGAGAACCATTGCATAGTTTAGAATCATTAGTGTCCATGGCAGAAATACCACGTGAAAATCTCTTGGACACTCTTTTGGAAAATATAGATCTAGTTTTGTTTATGGATGGTTCTTCCTTTATGAGAGATAGTAGGCATTACACTGGAGCAGCTATAGTCACAGAATTTGCCATTCTGTGGTCAGCTTCACTGCCATCAAATATAAGTGCTCAATATGCAGAATTAATGGCATTGAAACATGCCTATGTAATCACAAGAGACAAGAAAGCAACAATCTACACTGATTCAAGATATGCCTTCAGAATATGTCACACGGTTGGTACCCTTTGTCTTCAAAGGGGATTTTTTAATATCAGCTGACAAAACTATTGCAAATGCTAAAATCATCAATGAGATTCATTCTGCTTTCCAACTACCAGAAACTGGCTGTTGTACATTGCTCTGCCTATACAAAATAACCCTGTCTCCAGAAGAAACCACCAGGCAGATGTTGCTGCAAAACTCCTTGCTACAGAAGGCCCGTATTAGTCTCAAATTTGGCAATTATCAGTGACTCAGATTTATCCCTTTCACGTAATGAAGAAGAGGTTAAAAATGGAAACAAAACTTCAAGGCAAAGCACATTAATGGGAACATTAATGGTGTATAGATGGCATCTGAAGGATAACCAATACTCCCTTGAACTTTTTATCATCAAATATATAAAAACAGTCATTTTATAACCCAGGGCACTGTAGACTCTGTGAAAAAAGTATGGATAGCCCCTGGCATAACTAACATTGCTGCTAAAGTATGTGCAGCCTGCAAAATCTGCCAAGCATATAACCAACATATCTTTTGTGGGAAAGCTTTTGGAAAATGTCCTTTGGCTTATATACCTTTTGAAAAATCTACAAATAGATTCCATTACAAGGACAAAGGCTAGATATTACAAATTTTGCCTAGTTATAGTAGACCAGCTAAGCAGATGGCTGGAAACATTTCCAACTGCTAGAGCAACAATGGCACTTTTAAGAGAAATCATGCCTTATTTTGATCTTCTGGCACAGATTGATTCACATAGGGGAACTCATTTTATTGATTTGGTTTTGTCACAAATGTATTCATGTTTAGGAATAACACCAAAGTTGCATATACCATACCACCCCCAGAGCTCAGGGCAAGTCAAGAGAATGAACAAAAAACTGAAAACTATGATTGGAAAACTATGCATTAAGACTCACTTGAAATGGCCTGAAGCTCTACCTTTAGCATTATTCTACCTTTGAATCAGGCCAAGGGTCTGAGATCTACACATCTCACCATTTGAGATGCTGTTTGATCATCTACAAATTCCTTCTAAACCATTTAATCCTGTGTATACATCATTGCTAGGAGGAGATACTCCTATTGCTTCATATATATGAGATCTGCAAACCAAAATACAAGAACATCAGGAATCAGGAGCCATGGTACAAATTGGACCTATAGACTTTGCTCTACTTGATTTAAATCCAGAAGATACAATATATGTAAAGAACTTCCAGCCCACAGGAGCAATTCAGCCAGTCTTGGAAGGTCCATTCCAAGTACTGTTAACAACCCCAATGGCAATCAAAATAGGAGAAAAGACATTATGGATCCATTGCTCTAATGTAAAAAAATTACCTTCCATTGGAAATGATTGACTGAATGTTTCAATGACATTGAACTCCTAAACTTACATATTTTTTCAATAAAAGGTTTGATTTTGAAATTGAATGAGTAATAGCAAATAGGTAAGCATATAATTTTATGTTATAGGATTTCTGTTTAGAAATGATGATTATTAATAAAATTGCATAGGATTATAGAAAAAGTTAAAATAACTGAATGATAGGTAAATGATAAAGTGTTACAAAGTGTTATAAGTGTTAGTCAACACCCACCTCAGGCGGGATATTGCATTTATAAAATATTCTCATATATAATGTTCTTGTATTTTTTGTACATAATAATTGTAACATTTATTTACCAGGAGGTGGAAAGGATAAAAGTGCAAAATATAGATAAAGAGACAGATTCTTCACAAGCCTACCATCTCTTCTCCAGTGAAGTCTGGTTCAGCCCCAGCAGGGGCTTCCCCAAGTCCCTGTCTTCACATGGATTTCCCGGCAATCCTCAGCCAGAAGTCCTGGTGGTGTCTTCAGCCAGAATTCCACCAACACAGCCTTCTCCAAAGCCAAAGCAGGCATTTCATCCATTCACCCAGCAAGCTGACACAGGATCCAGGGAAAAAAATCTCCTCCAAAGTCAAGGCAGGAATCTCAGTAACTCACTCCAAATGCCAGGAAAGGAATGATATCTAGACTATGCTGGTCACTTCTTTTATGCTTCTTTTTCCATGTCACCTTTTGTCACTCTTCCTTCTTCACAGAAACCAACAGCAATCTTTCAATTTGCCTAACACTGCAGGGGGAGGGGGAGGAGTAGCTTTTGGAGGTGTGATATTACTCTAGTAAGTGACTTGTGAACTCTCATACTTAATGGTAAGTAGGGGTACTTTAAGTTCTTGATTTGATTAGCTAAAAATAGACAAGAGGAGAGTTAATCCTCTCTTCACAATATGCTACAACTTTCCATAAGTTTTTTAGTGGATTCTCTAGAATTCTTCCCATTAGGCCATCATATCATCTGCAAAATGCAGTAGTTTTACTTCCTTGTGACCTATTTTAATAATTAGAATTTCTTTCATTTTTCTTATTGCTATAGTTAACATTTCTAGTGCAATACTGAATAATAGTTATGATAGTAGGCATCCTTACTTCACTGTAGATTTTAATGGGAAAGCATCTAAGCCAGTGGTTCTCAACATTTCTAATGCTATGACCCAGCAATACAGTTCCTCATGTTGCAGTGACCCCAAACCAAAAAATTATTTTGGTGGCTACTTCAAAACTGTAATTTTGCTACAGTTATGATTCGGAATGTAAATACCTGATATGCATTATGTATTCTCATTGCTACAAATCAAACATAATTTAAACATAGTGATTAATCACAAAAACAATATTTAATTATATGTTGAGAAATATTAATCCAGCAGGAGGCAGCCTGAGCACTGGGGTGTGTGAATCTTAAAAATTCTCAGACCCTACTTCATAAGATTTGGTTAAGACCATTCCCCATTTTAAACAATGAAGGAACTTAGATCAGGAATATGAGACCTCTACTCCACCCCTACTTAAGTCTGCTTTAGGGGAAGAAACTCCTTGCTTAACAATGAAAAATACTTAAACCCATACTTATAGTAAGGCAAAAGTTCTTAAGCTGTGCCTATTTTTAGATCTAATACAAAAGGGTGCTAAGTACCAATAAAGATCAGGCAACTTGTGAACTTGCAAAAGGCAAAGAGGTGAGAACTTACTCAGGAGTGAATTACTCAAAAGTTTAGCCTTCTTAGGTGTGAATTAAGAATGGTCTGTCCTTTGGAAACACGTCTACTGTGATTGGTAGATGTGAGAACTTAGGGGACGGGACATAGGAGAAAATCCCCTTTAAAAGGAGAGGAAAAGCTGCCTTGAAGGACAGTCTCAAGGAAGTCTCAGAGGAACTCCCTCTGGAGATGGCAGCTGGCCAAAGCTGAGCTAGTGTCTCTCTGAACACTAGAATCCTTGCTTGGACAAATCTTGTGGTGAGTGGATAAAAGGCTGACTGATTTCTCTCTTAGGGATTGGGCCTGGGCTGGCCTGGGCTGACCTGGGCTGACCTATCTTTTTCTCATTATTTCCTTTATCTCTCTCTCTCCCTTTCTTTAATTCCTCATTTGTATTAATTAAAATCTCTATAAAACCCAGCTGACTTGGGTATATTTCATATTTGGGAATTTTCCCCTGGCGACCACCTTATATTTAATTTAAAAACAAACACTGTCTTGAAAACATATTTTCTGCGGTCACAATTTAAGCCAATCTACTGTTTTATCTGCAACAATTTATGTCTTCCACTATTTTAACTCTTACAGGTGGGAGGTAAGTAAGTCCTGCCTGGGGAGGGGGTCCACAGATGCTGCCTTCTTCTTCCTGTTGTCTCCCTCCAGCTCAAGCTGAGGCTTCACTTTGCTGGGATTACTCGGCTCTGTTATCCACTCCAGGACTCGTTCTTAACCCCTCTGAAGCCAGGGCCTGGGTGCTCTCTGGGTCTCTGTTTGAGTCCGGTCTCCAGGCAACAGGGTAAATCCATTGCCCCTCATGGGGGGGTGGGGCAGAGGGACTGCTGATAGTTAATTAATATCAGTACAATGTGCGGGCAGCAGGGTCCCCGTTCTTTCTGAGATCTTGCTGTAAAGCAGGGTGATTTCTCAGTGACTAAAGCCATCAGAAATATGTATTTTCTAATGGCTTTAGGCAACCCTTATGTTTTGGTCGTTCAACCCCCGCTGGGGTCATGACCCACAGGTTGAGAACCGCTGATCTAAGCTTATCTTCATTACAAATAATGCTTGCTGATGGTTTTAGATAGACACTATTTACCATTTTAAGAAAAGTTCCATTTATTCCTTTGTTTTGTAGTGTTTTTAATAGAAATTGGTGCAGGAGCAGCCAAGTAATGTAGTGGTAGGCCTGGAGTCAGGAAGACTTGGGATCAAATTTGTCCTCAAAAACTTCCCAGCTGTGTGACACTGGGAAAATTACATAATCCTGAGTGCCTACCCCTTGACACTTTTCTGTTTTAATATTGTTACTATGACAAAAATTAGGGTTTTAAAAGAAAAGGAATGGGTGCTATATTTTATGAAAAGCTTTATCTGCATCTATTGAGATAATCATATGATTTCTTTTTGTTTTGTAATGGATATGATCAGCTACTTTCTGATGATTTTCTAATATTAAACTAGCCCTGTAATCCTGGTAGAAATCCCACCTAGGGATAGCTAGATGACTGAGCCAGGAAGTGATCAATGGATTCTTGTGTTTTCTATTTTTTCCTCTAATTTGAGAATATCAGGGCATTTTTTCTTATAATTTCTTACAATTTTATATTACAGGCTCTTTTTATCATAGCTTTCAGATAGTCCAATAATTGTTAGATGATCTCTCCTGAATCTATTTTCCATGTCATTTGTTTTTCCAGTGAAATATTTCACATTTTCTTCTATTTTCATTCTTTTGATTTCATTTTTTTTAATGTCTCATGTAATCATTAATTTCCACTTGCCCAAATCTAATTTTTAGGGAACTTTCTTCATTGATCTTTTGTACTTCCTTTTCAATTTGGGCAATTCTAATTTTTTTAAAAACCCTTACCTTCCGTCTTGGAGTCAATACTGTGTATTGGCTCCAAGGCAGAAGAGTGGTAAGGGCTAGGCAATGGGGGTCAAGTGACTTGCCCAGGGTCACACAGCTGGAAAGTGTCTGAGGCAGATTTGAACCTAGGACCTCCCATCTCTAGGGCTAGCTCTCAATCCACTGAGCTACCCAGCTGCTCCCAGCAATTCTAATTTTTAAAGAGTTGTTTTCTTTAGTGAATTTTTGTATATCTTTTTCTATTATTTTGCTTCCCTTAACAAGTTGTGATACTCTTTTTTTCATGATTCTTTTTCATCACTCATTTCTTTCCCAATTTTCCTCTTACATTTCTTATTTTGTTTTTTTATTTTGATGCTTGGGGTGGCCTGGCTGACTCATTATGAGAAGGCTTCAAGATGGTTTACATTGGATTTTGCTTCCCACTGATGGCTTACCCAGATGCTGCCTATACTGGATTGTGCTGAATTTTTTCTTCCATTGATGTTGCTTTTCCTGGATGCTCCCTGCACTGGATTATGCTCCTCTCTTAACCCAATGAGATGTACTTTTCCTGTCAACCTTCAATATTGTATAAGGCTGGGGAAACTGTTTCATCCTATCTTTCATTAGTTTTGCCACTCTAGAATTCATTTTGAGGTATTTTTTTAAAAGTGGATTTGAGAGAGCTAGGAGTATTCCTTCATTATTCTATGATTTTGGCTCAGAGTGACCTTTAAAGTGTCCTTGTAATGCTTCTTCTTACTTCCTTGTGAGTGCTTGCCTTATGTGAGTTCTCTGTAAAATAGTCTTTCAGGCAAATGTACATTTGGCATGCCAACAATGTGACCAATCCATTAGAGTTGCACTGTCTATAGAAGAGTTTTAATCTTTGGCAGTTCAGCTTTAGAAATGATCTCATTGTCTAATATTTTTGCTTATCAATGATAGAAGAATAGAGCTTGGGAATTGAGGCTGGACCTATGATTTCACTGGTATAGAAAACTCTCAGGTGAGAGATCTCTTTAACAATGCGTGCTTATAACTTATAATCTTATAATGTTATGATAGAGCATACCTAAGAAAATATGTGCTTCTGTAGAAGAGAAGCTGCTTGGGATTGTGGAACAACTTGCACATTTTCCCAAATGTTTTCTGGTCCTCTTTCTTCCTTCTCTTCACTTCTGGATCTTATTAAATTCTATGTTTCATTCCCAGACTGTCTCACTTAGTAAGCTGTCTCCCTTGTTCTAGCAAAGGGTCATTAGATGGGACTCTGAACCATGGATTTGAATTCATGCTGACTGTCCAAAACACAATGCCCCTATGAAGAGTTGTCATGAGACAAAGGCAAATAGGGTCCCAATTTTCAAAAGAGAGGATAGAGAATATAATCTACAAACTATAGTGAGCTCAACTTCAATTTCTGGGAAAACTATAAACTGAACTTTTACAAATATTGTGGCAACCATATAGTTAAAAAAAAAGTATTTATCAAAGACTTACTAGTTGCAAAGCATTATGCTAAGTACTGAGGTTACAAAGAAGGGCAAAGAATTCCCCATAACCATTTTCAAGAACCACACATTCCAATTGTAATAATGGCATATTCACTATGTTTTTGATATTATAATAGTGAAGTCCAAAAGGGAGCTTATGGAAGTAGAAACAATGTGTTGAGAGGTAGGAGTTTAAATGAGCTGGCTCCTACTTTCCTTCACCTCCCCTGAGTAAGGCAGTCAAGAGATGTTGCATAGGTAATTGGGGATCCCCTGATGTGGGATGGTGATGGGGAGTTGAAGGAAGGTCTCCCCTATCAGGGGGACCAAGGGGTAACCCAAATTTTTTGGCATGAAGTGGACCTGATGACAAACCTCCCTGGTGTCCTTGATTCATCGGGGGAGTGCTGGGAGCCATCAAAGACCATGCTGTTTGACACGGTCATGTTGATTCTACCCTCTGTCCCTGCACTTAGGCAACAATGTTTTGTTGACTATCTCCTTAGGATTTGTGTCTATTGTTAGGTTCTATGGAAACATGTATGTTGAGAATGAAATTGTGTGTCAGAAAAGCATGTACTTACTGAAGCTATAAAATAAATGCAAACCTCATTCAATGACAGAACAGTTATGTGATGCCTAAGCACAGGACTAAGTACTCAGTTGTCTCTCACCTCTTCATTATTCACCTGACCACTCCACCTAGTCAGAAGGACCCCCAACTTTGGGAGACCATGGGCTCAGCTCTCAAAAGGAGAGGGGTCTTATCTAGATTTCTGTTGTGGCAGGTCTGGCCACAATAGGACTCTTCTCCTTTGTTCCCAACAATAAATCTCAAGAAGATATCTGACTACATATTAATGGTTTATGAATAATGGTAATGAGGAGAGTTGGGGAGTTGGAATGAGGAATCAGGTTCCCTAATTTTCTTTCCCATCTACTTGGTCCTTCCCTCAAGTAGCTGTTCAGTCAACTTGAGTTTCACCAAATTTCCCCACTAATCTCTAAATCTTATTTATAATACTATAGGGTTAAGGAAAATATAGAACAGGTTCAAAGGGCAGGGGGAGGAAAGCCAGGCTCTCTGACAAAGAATCCTCAGCCTCCCCCCAATATCATAGGAATTTAGACACTCTCTTGAAATGTTTTTAATTTGTAGAAGGAACTTGATAGAAGTACTTTCTGAACAGACACTGATGAAATCCTCTATGGTTCTTGGCAAAGATCCCTGGCAAGGAAATCCTCCCTGCCAGTTCAAGGTTTCAGTTCCAAAAGCCCCCAGAGTTCTTCATGGAGCTCTCTCAGCTCTTCTCTTCTCTCCTAGTATCCTTTGCTCCTTAAAGGTCTCTGCTGTCACTCACTCATCTTGTAAAATTCCATCTTTTCCTCTTGCAATCTGCTCTAACACAATGGAGGGGATAATATGCAAATATATATAAAGTATAGTATTCCTTTACAATACATGATTTTTCTACCCCTAGTCTAAGTAATCTCTCCATCCTCAAATTTCTTATAGCATTAGTCTCCCTACTTCCTCCAAATTATTTATTTTTTATTTTGTATATATTTCATTTTAATTATTGCTTTATATGTTGTTTTTACCCAGTAGAATCTAAGATCCTTGTTTCATTTCTAGTGAAATATTGTCATAGTGACCCTATTTCCCATTTGGGACATGCTCAGTCAGTATGCTAGTCAATCATATGGAATCTGGGGAGTAGATTTGCTTTTAGGCATTGATAATGTAGGGATCCTTATTTTCATTTCAGAACACATGCAATATATCCTGCATGATTTCAAAGCAACAAAGTGAAAATCTAGTTTGCCCTTCTCTGGCTATGAGTGACTGAGTGTCTGCTAATTTGAAGTGATGAAAAATCTTCTGTTTGACTCCAGAAGGACTGCAGATGCAAAAGAAGATGAACTAGAACTGAATATAATTATAAAAAGTTTGAGTGAATGAGCTTAATCTAGCTCTTCTCTCAAAGCTGTTGGTTGAGGAAGACTTCAATGTATTGGCAGGTGAGGGAGGGACAAAAGCAAGCTATGTTCTCCCACTAGCCACCAAGTGTCTGTGATCTCTTGTGTGCTTCTGTTTCTTTTGTCTCTTTGTGTTAATTCTTTCCTGGCTGTCAGTGAATGGGATCTTCAGGAACAGAATTGGCCAAGTTATGACCTTGTGAGGTCAGGAGAGCCATCAGTGATCCTTCAGTAATGAGAGTTTGAGGCAGAGACCACCAAAAATGGTAACAGCATCAGTCAAGTTTGGTGGGAAGTCAGTATAATTACTGAGGGGCATGCTGAACTGGCTTAACAGTGGATCTTCCTACCAGCTGAGACTTCTCAACCAATGAGGAACCAGCCCAATTGAACAAGTGAAAGACTTACCCGTCATTGTGAATGCATCAAAGTGAATTTGGTGGGGATTCTTCAGAGAGAGAAAGGTCTCCCAGGGCCAAGAGTCACAAATGATCTTCATCCCTCTGTGTTCTCTACATCTATGTTTAACTATCTTTGAATTTTAGGCTTGAGCTCACTCTCTTCAGAGACCTTGAGTATTTAAACTGAGAGTATACTCTGTCCTTGCTATACTCTCTGTAAACATCTCTTTAGAAAACTCCATTGCTGCCAAATGGTTGGTTAATATTATGATGGAGTACTCTGGGGGCTTCAGAGTGATAGTATTAGAAGCTATTATTCCCCAGTTACCTCTAAAATCCCAGAAGTAGTCAGTGGCCCTCTTGGGACCCAATCTGACAAAGTAAAAGTGCTTTTTAAAGAATGAGCTTAGAAGGAGTGCCATAGTATCTTTCTATTTCCACTGTCTAGCACAGCAATGGGCATATACTAAATCCTAACACATGCTGAACCAAAATGAATTTGTGTTTCACGAAAGACCCTAATCCCATTCTCTCTTGTAGTATTTGTATGTCTATATTTTACCCTCTCTTAGACTCTAAAGTTGAAGCAAGGGCAATGTTCCAGTCATCTTTGTATCTTTCCCAATGCCTCCTTTAAGTATTTTATACACATCTGGTTCTCAGCAGGAGAAGGGAAGGGAAAGGACAATGGAGAAAAGAAAAAGCATTTACCACAAACTGGGCACTGTACTAAGTGTTTTACAAATAGCAAAAAAAAAAATTAGTTGAATTGAAATGAAAACTCTCCAACTCTTTTCTCCCTGTACCTACATGACTTCATTCTTGTTTCTATGCTTGTGCCTTATAGACACTTTGGGCTTTGGAGCTAGAATGAATTTTAGAAATAATCTGGTTAAGTTCCCTTTATTGAGAGGAAGAAAATAAGGCTTATGGAGGAGGGGGTACATTCCCAAAATCACACAAGTAGTCAGAAGCAGAGATTTCCTTGTTTTCCTACCTGCCCTTTCTCTGTCCAGAATTCTCTCCTGTAAAATTGGTAATTTTGAGAATTATGATAAATGCACTTTCCCCTATATTTGATGGTACTTTGATGGAGTCTTCAAGTAGTTTATAGAGAAGGAACTGAATGTGGAGGATTGGCACTACTCTCCTTTCACCTCCCCTGAGTGAGGCTGTCGATAACTGCTGCAAGGTAATTAGGGGTTCCTTGATGAGAAAGGGTGATGGGGAGTTGAAAGATCTCCCCTATAAAATCAACCCAGGGGTAACCCCAGATTCCCCAGCATGGAGAGGATCCAGAGACAAGCCTTGTCAGAGGCTTTGCCTCAGTGGGGGAGAGTCCTGATAGCTCTCTGTTGAAGCTGAATTCAGGTACCTTCCCAAGTTTCAAACCAAAGTACTTGACAGAATCTGACTTCAGTTTAGATGTTTAATGATATAACTAGAGGCAGGTTGGGAGATGGAAAGAGGGACTCAGTATCTCTAATCATTTCCTACCACAATCCTTGGCTCAGGTAGCTTTATAGCTGACCTGGATTTCTCTGTCCCAATCCCAAACTAAAATTTCCAAATTATCTAATATTTATCTAGCCTAAGTAAACAATAAAACAGGTGCAAGAGGTAGGGAGGGGAAGGGGAGCCTGGCTCTCCTTATCAGTAAGTCCATGGTTCCTTCGGGGTTTGAGGGATCTGATCCTCTCTAGGGATGGTGTTTGAGGTGTCAGACTAATGATAGCTTTGCAGAAGAAACTTGAATGTTGAAACAGAATAAATCTCCTTCTGGCTCTTCATGAAGTCCTCAGCAAGGAACTTACATCCTGCTTGGTCAAGGTCACAGCACAAAAAGTCAAGAATTCCATCTGGATATTTCCCAGGTCACTTTTTCTTTCCCAAGATGCTTTGCTCTCCAATGGCTGTTTCTGCCACTCAAGTCCCTCTTGCAAAATTCCAAGTTCCTCTCTTGCACCCATCATTACACTCCCCTTTTCATCCACCGGAAATGCATTCAAGAACTAGCTAAAAGACCACTCTAAGCATAAAGGCATTCCAAAGTGTTCTAGGCCATTGGAATGTGGGCCTTCTCAACTTCTACAATAGTCACAAGCTATGAGACAGATAGATAGACAGACAGACAGAGAGAGGCAGAGAGAGATGGACAGAGACAGAAACAGAGACAGAAACCAACAAAGCCAGAGAGAAGGACAGAGTAGAGAAAAAGACAGAGAAGCAGAGATAGTCAGAAACAGAAAGAAGATAAGAGAAAAAGGAGAGAGAAAGATTGAGAGTTGGAAAGAGAGACATGGAAGATACAGATTTTTAGAGACAACAAAGACAGAGATAGAAGGAAAAGGGAGAGAGAGACAGCAAGACAATAGAGAGAGAAGGAGCAAAATAGAGAGACGAGGGGGAGAGAGAAATTGAAAGAAATTTATAGAGGGATTTAAAGAGAGATTGAGAGAGAAAGAGACAAAGACAGAGATAAAAAGACATGAAAAGAGAGCTTCAATATAGGGTCATGGTTAAGGTAAGATTCATTTGTTCAGAAGTTCCTTCTTTTTCTCCCTCCCCACTAACTCCATGGAATACTCACTTATAGCAAACACTCACTCAAAGAGCAATGAAAATCAGCTTATGTTTATAGAGAGATGAGACCCATTACAAAAGTACATACATGAGATAAAAAAAGCTTAAAGGTACCAGATTTTATTTTTCTAGAATACAGTGAAGCAAGGATAGGAGAAGTATAAAGGGATTAATAAATTCATGCCCTCTGAGTGTGACAGCAATTTCTGTCCAGGTAGGTCATTTGTGCATCAGTGAGCCAGGTGATATTCTAATTGGTCATGGTTATATTTGAGGTAGTATCACCCTTCTTTGCCATCCCAAGCTGGCATCTACTCCTGTGGTTTTAATGTTTCAGGGCTTCTATGGGTTGTGCTCTTTCTGTTCCTACTTCCAGAATAAGTTCAGTTAGGTGGGAAACACATTAGGTCTTATCTCTTTTTTCTCTTTCCCTCTTTTTGTTGTCTCTGTCTCTGCCTTTCTTCTTTCTCACCACTCTGTCTTTTTCTCTGTCTCCATTTCTCTTCTGTCTCTGCCTCTATTGGTCTCCATCTCTATTTCTCTCTCCATTTTTCTCTTTCTATCTGTTCCTTACTGTTTCTGTCTTTCTGTCTCTGTCTCACTCTCTCTCTCTCTCTCTATCTCACAGCAAAAAATGGGGAAAACTACATTTCCCATCAGCCCCTGACTCATACTGGAGGTCTAACTTTGTGCTGTTTCTAGTTGTTTCCCTCAGGGAAATTGTCTTTTTCCTTCTACTGAGCTTCTTTAGTGTCTCCCACAATCTTACCTCAGCAGGAGACATGTAGTAAGGACTCCATAAATTCTTTATTAGTGATTCCTTACAGGCATTCATGTATCATCAATTTGGATAACTATAATAACTCAGATTCATATGGTATTTGAAGGACTGCAAAATACTTTCTTCATAATAACCCTGTGAGGGAGCTAATGGCAATTGTTATCCACCCTAATTTATAAATGAGGAGCTCTGGAAGTTTGAACTTTGTATCTGAGAAAAGATTCAGAATCTAAGACTAGCCCTTATCTATCCATGCTGCTCTTGATAATGAGGATGATGGGGGCTAAGATAAAAGATAAAATAAGATTTGTGTGCCTAATTCCTCAAGGTAGGTAATAATAAAGGCCTGTTGTAGGTCCAAGGTTCCAAGCCCAATAGGAATAGATGTCTCTACCTACGGGGTGTGGAGGCTCATGCCCACAGTTCTTGATACTAAGGGGACACTGAGGCTGGTGGATCAACTGAGTTTAGGAGTTCTAAGGTATAATAGGGCTAAAATCAAATGAGTAGATTCAGGAGGTCCAGCAACAATGTGGTGAGCCCCTCAGGAGTAGGAAGTGGGAGTAAAAAGAGATGGAAAACCAGTCTGCTTAAGGATGTATAAACTGGCCCAGATTTAAAAAGGAGTGGGTCAAATGGCACTGATCAGCAGTGGGGTGGGAACTATAAGAGTCTGTCTTAGCAATTGCCCAGCAGAAACTGAGTTTCAAGATAAAAAAAAAGGAAAGAATGGTCTATTCCAAGGTTCTATATGCATCAGGCTGCTCTGTTCCGCATTACCACCTTGATGAATGCTGCCTTTATGTCCTTATTCCTAAGACTGTAGACCACTGGGTTAAACAGGGAAGTGAATACATTGTAGAAAAGTGAGACCTGCTTGTCTCTCTCTGGGGAGTAGTTGGAGTTGAGCCTCATATAAATGTATATGGCAGGTGCATAGAACAGAGTAAGTACAATGAGGTGAGAAGCACAAGTGGAAAATGCCTTACACCTGCCTTGTGTGGTCTTGATCTTAAGGATGGCCATGGTGATGCGGACATAGGAAGCCAGTATGAATGACAGAGGGGCTACCATCATGAAAGTGGTCAGGACTAAATCTACCACCTCAATAAGGTGTGTGTCCATGCAGGCCAGGCTTCGGACTGAAGGACCCTCACAGAAGTAGTGATTGATTATATTGGGGCCACAGAAGGGGAGACTCATGGTAAAGTAGGTATGGAGTAGGGAGAAGAAGAAACCACAGATCCAGGTTCCTACCACCAACCTCACACATAAATCCCAATTAAGGATGAGTGTGTAACGCAATGGGAAGCAGATGGCTACATAGCGATCATAGGCCATGACTGCAAAGAAGATGCCCTCACTGAGACCCAGGGCACCAAATACATACATCTGTAGCCAGCAACCTCCAAAGGTGATGATCTTAGAACTGGAAAGCAGGTGCACCAGCATCTGAGGCACTGTGGTGGTGACATAGCCCAGGTCCAGTAGGGAAAGGACACTGAGGAAAAAATACATAGGTGTGTGCAGGTGGGAATCCAGACGGATCAGGAGGATGATGAGTCCATTACCCAGTACTGAGCAGAGGTAGAGAAGGAGAAATATGATGAAAAGGATCTTATTTGAGGTAGCGTCACTGGAGAAGCCAAGCAAGATAAATTCAGTAACAGAACTGTGGTTCGATGCTGGGAACATTGAGACAGGAGGGACCTGAAAAGGGAAAGAGAGAAGATGGTGGAATCCAGAAACCTCAGCAATGGTCAAGGGCAGAATGGATCCAGGGCCTTCTGAGTTCTTCATTTAAGACCCCATATTGAAAAGGTTTTCCCTGAGAACTTTGGCACAATCCTAGAATCATAGACTTTTATAGCTTCATGGATCTTTAATGATGATCTAGCCAAAACCCTCATTTCATACACAAGGCTAAAGAAGGAAGATTCATCATGTCAAAACATTTTGGAGAGACAAAGGTTAAAGTTTCTTTTTGCTCATTAAGTGCTAATTCCATGGTGCCCTTTGATCACATGGGAATAAGATCATAATGATGTTCAGAAATTGGAGAGGCTATGTTATTTGTTTCCCCCACAAATGCATCAACAATGAGCAAAACAAAACAAAAAATTCCCAATTATACTTTTTTTTTTTTGGTGGGAAAGGGAGGGCTCCATTTATCTCTTGGAAGATTTCCAGAGATCCTTGCAAATCTGGGAGAATCTTAGAATAATAAGATTCAGTTGGAAAATGTCATGTAATCTAAAATACCCATCATTATGCAAATGAAGAAACTGAGGCACAGAAAAATTAAGTAATTTGTTGAAGGTCACATAGGTAGTAAGTATTGTGGTCAGTCTCTTCTCCATTTTAATCAGTCTTAGAAAGGGTAGGAAAATAGAAATAGAAGAAGGTTTGAATCTTTTTTTAACCCATACCTTCTGTCTTAGAATCAATATTGTGTATTGGTTCCAAGGCAGAAGAAAAGTAAGGGCTAGGCAATGGGGGTTAAGTGGGTTAAGCCCAGAGTCACACAGCTAGGAAATGGGGGCAGCTAGGTAAGTCAGTGGATTGAGAGCCTCAGACAAGTTTCCTAGTGTGTGATCTTAGGGCAAGTCACTTAATCCCCATTGCCCACAATAATTCATGAAACAACTTATTAGGACATGCAGATTTTCACTCTACATAGGTAGAGGGAGTAACTCCATGAATGAGATTACATAGCCTCTTTTTAAATTGTATTTATTTTTTCTGGGTAAGAAAATCAATTTATTGATCAGTTTAGCAATAACCAATCAATTAATTGGAAGGGATCTCTTTTAGTGATCAAAGACAAAGAAATTCAACCTCATGAATCATTAAATAAAAATTTGGAAGCTTATATAATGGTAGTTCTTTTTTAAAAAACCCTTACCTTCCGTCTTGAAGTCAATACTGTGTATTGGCTCCAAGGCAGAAGAGTGGTAAAAGCTAGCCATGGGGGTGAAGTGACTTGCCCAGGGTCACACAGGTGGGAAGTGTCTGAGGCCAAATGGTAGTTCATAATAAAAATATCTAAGAAATATGAGGATCAGTTAAAATATATATGAATCAGTTGAAGAAATTGGGGATATCTAGGCTATAAAGAAAAGATTCAGAGGATATGCAAGGTATCTTTGAGTATTTGAAGAACTCTCAAGTGGAAGAATAGTTAGACTTGTTCTGTTTGGTCCTAGAGTTTGGCAATGGGTGGAAGATGGAAAGAAACAAATTTAAGCCTTGATTCAGGAAAAGAACTCCCTATCCAAAAGTGAAATGTCTATTTCTAGAACTAAGGGGTTCTCTTTCATTGAGAATTTTCATATGATGATCGCAGGACCACCTGTCTTGCATATAACAATGAGGATACCTTCTCCAGTAAGGTTTGGACCTGTCTTAAAATTCTATGATTTTAGTGAGTAGAATTTGAATCGTTGGAAAAGAATGGAGAAAGGCATTTTCTGCATGAGCAAGCAAAGGATTAGAGATTGTTGGGACACCTGGCTTTATTGAGGATGGTAGCTTAACTTTAGTGGATAGTATAGTTTCTATAGTGGGATCATGAAAAGCTGGAGTGGACCTGACTGTGATGGGTCTTGAATGCCAGAATGAAGAGTTTAGACTTTTTTCTTTGCCCCTGAAGGTTTCTAATTAGATAAATGGTATATTCAGACTTGTGTCTGTAGAGTTCTTTACTTAACATTTGTAGGGTAAACTGCCACATGAGAGAGGCTGAGGTCAGGGAAGAGAGTCAGGAGCCCAGTGAGAGTTGATGTGTGGGCGAAGGAGACAAGATAGACAATAGATAGACTTAGACAGATTTTAGACAGATAGACAAGATAGAAATATTTTAAAGGTAGAATAAGCAGGACTTGTCAACTGACTAGATGAATAAGGCAAAAGAAAAAATAGTTAATAATCCCACAGCCAACAGCTACTAACATTTCTATAGTACCTCAAATTTTGAAGAATGATTTATATACATTATTTAGTTGGAGATAATATGGAATCTTGAGCCTAGATGAATGGGAAGAAGGTAGTAGTGTCAACCACAGAAACAGGTAGGTCCAAAAGAGGAGCTTATTGATGAACTTCAGAGGAAGGTAGATAAGTAGTTTTGTTTTTCATATAATGAGCTTAACTTAGTTGTCAGGCCATCCCTCCAGGAAGAGAGATGCTGGAGGAAACTAGAGATACTAAGAAAGACTTTCAGAGCTCTAGATAGAGATTTGAGAACCAAAGTCTCTGTCATATCTGCCTGAGAGTAGATGAAGTGAATGAGGCATAGTGCTTAGAGAGAAGATAACAGAGGACAACTCCTTGGAGAATGTCCAGATTCAGGGAAAAGATAGAGGAGGAAGAACTACCAGGGTCAGAGAAAGTATGATCGGAAAGTTAGAATAACTAGGTAATGAAGAGGAGTGATGAGGAACCTCATCATTTCTTAGAATCTCTCTATGGCACAGTCATAAGAAGACAACATACAAAATCAGAAATTTAAAAAAAATTATGACCCAGCTGTTTGCTACCTGGGAGATCTCAGGGAAGCCACTTAAGCTCTCTGAGTCTGAAAAAGAGATGGTTGGACTTTGATGACCTGTGAGGATTTAAATCTGTGAACTTCCAGCATAGGGATGTGGAAATAGAGAAAGTAGGAAGGTAAAGGGGATGAGGAATTGTAGGGGACAGAAGGTCTAAGGCAAAGTTTCTTAACATTTTGTGTGTCCTGGATCTCTATGGAAGTCTGGTAAAGTCTATAGACCTTCTCAAAATCATGTTTTCAAAGATATAAAATACTTAGTCTTACAAAGGAAAGTGAAAAATGAAATGAAAACAATGATCCAGTTTCTTCTCATCGAAATTCACAGATCCTCTAAATCTCTATATGGCTCTGTTGACTTCAGATAAAGAACACTTGATAAAGGAGTTGATGAGAGTAGGATTGGAGGCAGGGAATGAAGGATCAGAAATGACAAGCAGATGAAAAAGTTATAAACAAAAGGGATGGGAATACAGAGGAGAGAGAGAGAGAGAGAGAGAGAGAGAGAGAGAGAGAGAGAGAGAGAGAGAGAGAGAGAGAGAGAGAGAGAGAGAAGAGGGAAAGATGGGGGAAGGGAAGGATGGAGGAAATAGGTGATTGAGAACTTCTCTTTCTTCCCATTCTTCTATCTGCTAAGCTTTCCCAGCCTCTTTGTCAATTCCCCATCTTTCTCTCTGAAGTTCTCCAAATCTGCTCTCCTTAGTTCTTGCCTTTTCTTTTTCTTTTCCTCCTTTCTCCTTGTTCTTTTTTCTTTGCCCAGAGCAGTCCTTCCAGACAGAGCCATTACCTCACCCTTCAGATAGATGAAACACAAAGACTTCCAAAAAATAGATCACTTGTTTCTTTGAGAAGAGACTTGAGTAAGAGCCAGACAAAGGTCTAGGTCACCAGCAAGAACTGTGGATTCCAGGTCACTCCAAGAGGCCACCAGTCAAGCTCTGGACACCAGGAACTCATGGGCTTATTTTCCCACCTTTTCTTCCTTTACAAATTCTCTCACGGCCACTAGCCTGGCCTCAGGCCACTACTGCTTCTTTCAGATAAGAGAACCCTTTCTGACAGGGCAGAGGTGTGTGAGTCCTCTAGCCCTGCTGGTGAGAGGAGAAGCCACATGCCCATTGACTAATCAACTACAATTTTTATTACAGTATATGTGATGGCCAGGTCTCCTTAGAGAAATGAGATGGAGAAGCACCAACCTCTTCTACCTGGCACCCAGGAGGATCTGTCTTCTCTTGACTTGTCTAACCCCCACCCCAGGAGATTATCTAGGAATAAGTTTCCTGGGAATTCTAATTATCAGAAGAATTTTACAAAAATGGAGAACTAAGAAGTAGGAAAGAGAAATGGAAGAAGCTTTCTCATTATCCTGTACTCATTTGGGAAATGAGCTGGGAGAGGGAGAAAAGAAGGGAAGAAACAGGTAAATCTGAGTCATTGGAATCTTTATTCAGATTCCCTTCTCAGCTTCTGAAGCCTTCTTCCACCCTTGTCCGTCTACTCCTCGGGAATGGAAGGGAAAGAGAAAAGAGTTTCAGGGATTGGAAGGGGGTGATGGAGAGAAAGATAGGCAGAAGAAATGATAAGGAGGGCTGATCAGAGGGACAGACAGAGGGAGAAGGTATGGGGTTAGGACCAGAGGAATTAAGAATGGGAGACATGTAGGAAAGATAGGCAAAAATGTTAGGGGAAGTTCTCAACACTAGGAACCCAGATGTTTTATACCCCTTTGTCAAGAGTTGACCCTATGCATAGCCTAACTAGGGGGCCACATATGGTTTTAATTCAGAGAGGTAGAACAGCTTCATTTGGATAAATCTATGATTAATCAGGCTATTTCTTCTCCTGGTTCTGAAATATTTACCATTGGGGTCACTAATGATTTAGCTAATTCAAGCCCTATATGACAGGTATCCTGAATAGTCCTTTTATATGAAATTTTTTCCACTTTTCATACCAGGACTTGAAAAAGTAACCACACAGTGCCTGACATATTTTTAACTGTCTGACCATTAAACACCCACTGATATTTCAGTAATATAATCTAGGCTTTTATTGATTGGTCATTGCTTGTCACTCATAAGTTCTAGCCCTAACACAAGGGTTATTCCTATATATTCCAAAACAAGTACATTATTTCAATTCATTAAGATCAGATGAAAGGAAACTGTTCAATTAAATTAAGAAAAATATAGTGATGTGAAAGAAACACATCAGGAACAAGCAATACCCAGAACTCTTGTCTTCATTCTATCTTGCTAGAGATGGAATATTATGAACCTGGTCCCTCTTACACCTGTATATTAATCCTGACAAGAGATCAGTCTAGTCCATATGCTGGGATGACAATTTATTCCTAACCACAAGAACAAGATTAGGGAGAGCACAAGTTTGTAAGCCAGGCATTGGCAAGAGTGATGAATGTCTCCATGCCATAAATATTACTACAAAGTCTGTGCCTAATATCCAATCTCAGTAGGAGGAAAGGAGATATCTCAGAGTCTCTATACCCCCTTGAAGGATGTTTCACTGTGGCCATAGCCATCCCCTGGCCCCTTCTTTTCCTTTCTCACTCCATACTCACAAGAAGAATATGCAAGGCCAAAATTCCATTTGGAATTCTAAGGACATGGGACTGGACAGGAAAGGACTGTAACTGAAAAAGCAGTTAACAGTTGATGCTGGACTCCTTAGAAGACAGGAGCTGTGTCCTGCTTTCTGCTCTCAAGATACTGAGACGGTAGCTGGTTTTGGTATTCCTTGGGTGGACCAAGGAAAAGCCATTCAGTTCCCTCTCTGTGGCTGTCTTGAGGTACCTGCCTGCTTCCTACTGTTCACACTACAAAAAGAAACTGGATTTATTCTGGAGGTGCTGACATCTTTCTCTGGATCACAGGAGGATTCTTGTCTGTGAGAATCCATTAGGGCCCTGGTTGTCTTTCCTTTACCAAATCCCTCTCCAATTTACTTACTCCTTTTGTTGTGGGATTGTTTGGTACATATCCCTTACATAATTTTTTTATTTGTTTCCTAAAGGATGTTATGCTATGTTGGGGTATCAATGTATGAAACCCTTTATGTGTCTGACTATGCGTGTATATGCTTATTTGTGGTATACAAATGTAGAGGTATTGTGTTTACTATTGGTAATGGATTTAAAGCTATTATATTGTGGATTACTAAAGACTCAGAGTTAAAACAAATGATTATACTTATGAAGGAAAAGTTAGATGAAATGAAGTCATGCATGAAAGAAAGAGTGATTGTTACAAATAATTTTGGAAATGATTTGAAGAATAATGATGGCAACAATAAAAATTTAACTAGATTACAAAAGGAAGAGACAGAGTGCATTAAAAACAAAGTATCCTTGTTTCTTCTAAGGGAGATCCCTGTGGTATCCCAAGATGGAATATTTAAAGTAAAAACACACAAATTATTTACAGCAGAGAATTTATAATTGATAAAATGCAGAACACCATCATTTGTAGAAGAACCAAACAAAGTAGGTCGAGAATTTCAAAGAGCTATTGGCATTTTTGACCCAGATTATGGTGATTTCTACTTATTGATGAAGGAACTCTTGACAAAAAGAGAAAGAAATAAGTTTATTGATGAGACAAGAAATGATCCATTACTGACTTCATGACCAGAAACTTTTGAGGATGTAGATATGAATAATAAAGCTGAATATGAACTGATGAAAGAGGCCAAACAGTCAATAATGGATGTAATGAAAACACACAAAAAAGGCCTAATTCATGGTCTAAATTTGAGGGTATTAAGCAAAAAAGAAAAACAAACAAAACAAACAAACAAATGAAACACCTACAAACTTCCTGGAATGTATTACAGAGGCTGCAGAAACATATTTAAACATGGATGTTTTAGAAGAAGGAACAATTGCACACATAAAAAAGGATTTTTGTAAGGAATAAAATCCCCAAAATCATATTGTTTCTCAAAAATAGCTGCCCATATTGGGAGGAAATGGGATTAGAGGCATTAAGAATGAAGGCAACATATCTGTGTTGTGATAATGAGGACAAATATAAGGAAAGGGATACTGTGATAGAAGATTTAAAAAGGAAACTGAGGGAAGCAGAAGACAACTAGGGACAGTGAAATAAAAGAAGGGAAGGCTGTGGCAGCTCTAAGATCCATGTAACCTAGCAACCAATATAAGGCTAGGGAAAGGAGATCTGGTCCCTAAAGGTGTTTCTCATGCAATTATATTGGCCATTTTGTCAGGGACTGTAGGTTCAGAGATCAGTTATCAAGGCAATTGAATAGACATTGAGGATTCAATAGAAAAAATAATTATAACAATAATTGGAATGATAATAATAATAATTGGAACAATTACCAAAGGAGAAATAATGTCAATGTATGCCAAAATGCTTGCTGTCAGGGGGCTCAAACACCAGATCTAAATACTATGCAGGAGTGGGTTAAATCTGGGGCAAAGCCCAAATACAGTCAATTTGTTAAGGGTGATCAGAACAAAGGGACATGTTCTTTATGAATGTGTATCCATAGTTCTTTGTTCAAGCAGTCAAGGGAAAATGGTTTGGAAACAAATGAAAGTGATTATAATGATGATAAGGTTAATGAAGTTGTAAATGAAGTAATTAATGTTAATAATTGTAAGGAAAAAATTATAATGTAAAATTAGTGGAAAATTCTAATAATTGTGTAATAATGGAAAATTGTGAAAATTGTAAATTGGATAATGATATTGTGATTATAAATGAGAGCAATGATACCAAGGTAGAGATTATAAGGACCAATGGGAGTAGTGAAAAAGCTGATGATGGTGTTAAAGATGTTAAATCCTGGTAATATCATGCAATTCAATCAGATGTAAATTTGGATGGACAGGAAATGACTGAGCTTTGTACTGATGTTACTGTGTTTGCACCAATGTTCGAAACATTTCAACCACCAAATAGTACAGAACCATATGTGTCTGTAACTATTGGAGACCATATTTATGATCTTCTGGTTGATACTGGAGCCAGTAAATCAGTTTTGCAAAGTCTTCCTAAAAATGTTGGTACAATGGAAATAATAGGAACTACTGATAAACCAAAGAGAGTAGCAAAATTACAATCAAAACTGATTACTTTAGGTCCCTTATCTGTGGAACATGCATTTTTTTGTATGCCATACTATCCAATGAATCTTTTAGGCAGAGTTTTATTATGTAAATTAAGAGCAACAATCCAATGTACTGATACTGGTGATATCTCATTACATCTACCAGAAGAATCTCTGAAAGCTTTTCCATTGCTGTTCTTATATTCAGTCAGTACAGAGGATGACTTAAATTCATTCTATCCTATACCTGAGGATATCCCTAAAGATCTTTGGTCAAGGTCTTCCACAGATGTAGGTCTATTGAAATCAGCTACTCCTGTAAGGATGAAGACTAAGGAAGGACCAGATCCTTGTGTACTTCAATATCCCTTGACTAAAGAAGCAATTGAGGTTATAAGACCAATCATTGAATCCCTAATCCAACAAGGGATCATAATACCTTGCTTCTCAGAATTTAATACCCCTATTCTTCCAATAAAAAAACCAAAGTTAGATCAAAATGGCAAAGTGGTATATTGTTTCATACAGGATTTAAGAGTGGTAAATGATTATGTAATAAAGACACACCCTATTGTACCAAGTCCAACTGCTATAATTTCTTATATTCCAAGCCAGGCAAGATATTTCACTGTGGTTGATTTGTGCACAGCTTTTTTCTCAATTCCAATTCATGAGAATTCTCAAAAGATCTTTGCTTTTACCAGGGGAAAAAACCCATTGGACCCAAACTCATTTGCCCCAGGGATTTACTGATTCACTGAGCCAATTTTCACAAATTCTAAATAGAGATCTAAAAACTATAACATTCAAAGAAAGTAAATTGGTGCATTTTGTGGATGATATTCTCCTTGCATGCTAAATGCATGCTAAAGTGTGTCTAAGAGATAGCAAGATTTCTTTTTGTTGGAATTATATAAGTTTGGGCATAAAAGCTCCAAGGCAAAATTACATTGGGTTTTGCCTTGAGTGCAATATCTTGGTTTTGTATTATCAGAGGGTTCCAGAAGTATCATACAGAAAAAAATAACAGATATCCAGAAACTGAGTGCTCCTAAGACCAAAAAGTAACTCAGAGCTGTTCTTGGAACAACTGGTTTCTGTAGACAATGGATACCTGAATATAGTGAATTAACAAAATGTCTAACAAATTTAACCAGGAATATAGAACCAGAACCTCTGAAACTAAATCCTGAACATTTGAAAGCCTTTAAGTAAGCTTAAATAATCAATTTTATCTACCCCAGCTTTGTGTATCCCAGACTATATAAAACCATTTCAGCTGTTTGTCAACAAAACAAATGGTATTTCTTCTGGTGTACTGACACAGACTTTAGGACAAAGTTATCATCCAATTGGATATTGTAGTTGTCAGCTTGATCCAATAGTAGACTACCTTGTCTAAAGGGTGCAGCAGTTGCTGTTAGTGTAGAAGTCAGAAGATTTAGTTTTGAGATGTCCATTGACTGTGTATTGTTTACATCAAATAGAAGCACTAATGAGGAAATTTCATACTCAAGCTTATGCAGATCAAAGAATTTCTAAGTATGAAATTTTTCTCCTAGGTAGTGAGAACATGTTGAGGAGGTGTATTATATTAAATCCAGCTACACTTCTTCCTGATTTGCCAAAGAACGGTGAACCATTACATGTGTGTGTAGAAGTAGTAGATCTAATGGATATGCCCAGGATGGATTTGAAAGACACTCCTATTGAAAAACCAGACTTGATGCTATTCACTGATGGTTCTTCATACTTGTGTGATGGAATTAGATGTACAGGTGCTGCAGTGGTCAGAGAATTTGAGACATTGTGGTATAGCTCATTACTTAGTAATCTTAGTGCTCAAGGGGCAGAGTTGGTGGCTTTGAAGCAAGCTTGTCTTCTAGCTGATGGTAAAAGTGCAAATATTTATACAGACTCAAGGTGTTTATTTTCTGTATGTCATGCTACAGGGAAGATCTGGAAACAATGATATTTTATTACTGCATTGGGAAAACCAATTGCTCATGCAGATATAATAACTGAGTTGTTGGATGCTTTCCAAAACCCTAAACAGCTAGCAGTGATCCATTGCAGAAGTCATACTTGTGGCAGAGATTTGGCAGAGATTCAGTCTCTAAAGGAAATCACAGAGCTGATATCACCACAAAATTTGGAGCCAGGAATGGTCCAGTGTATGTAATGAATTTGTCATCTACTGAATCTAATGAAAGAGCTTATGTAGACTCAGAAATTGAGAAGTGGAAGGAGAAATTTGGAGCAAGGAAAGAACACGAAATATGGGTTCTAGACACTGGAAAACTGCTGTTATCAAAAGATTTGTATACCTATTTGTGTCAAGCCATCCACACAAAAGGTTGTTTTGGTATTCAAGCTGTAGTAGACTCTGTAAAAAGGCAATGCATAGCACCAGGAATAAGTTCTTTAGCAAATAAGATCTGTACAAGTTGTTCTGTTTGCCAAAAATTCAACCAAAGTGCATTCAGAAACAAAGGTTTAGGTTGTATACCTTTAGTATATTGTCCATTTGAGAGTTTGCAAATTGGTTACATCAGAATGCCAAAAGCTGGAAGACACAAGTTTTGTCTGGTAATTGTAGACAGGTTAACAAAACAGCCTGAAGCTTTTCCATCAAATACAAATACAGCTAGCTTTGTGGTAAAAGTATTGATTAAGAAAATTATTCCTGGGTTTGGTGTACCATTTACCATGACTCTGATATGGGATCTTATTTTACCCAAGATATCCTGAAAAGAGTCTATGAGAATCTAGAAATAACACCAAAATATCATGTTACTTATCACCCACAAAGTTCAGGTCAAGTGGAGTGTGTGAATAGGGAACTCAAGAGTATGGTGGGGAAAATCTGTGCTGAAACTCATCTCAAATGGCCAGATATTCTTCCCATAGCTTTGTTTTACCTACATATAAGACCAAGAGCAGATTTACATATATCATCTTATGAAATGGTCTTTGGACATGCTCCATTGCATGCAAAAACTTGTAAGATAGTGTATACATCTCTCTTGGGAAGAGATTGTCAACTTGCTTCATATTTAAGTGCATTGCAACAATGGCTTAGAGAACTGCATGATATGGACGTATTGATCCAATCTGGTCCATTGGATTATTCTCTTCATAATTTTCAAACAGGTGATATGGTATATGTAAAAAAAATTTGCAAAAACATCAGCAACACAAGAGAGTTGGGTAGGTCCTTATACAATTCTGTTAGTTTCTCCATCTTCAGTAAAAGTATTCGGTAGAGATTTATGGCATCATTGTTCACATATAAAATTAACTCATGGAATTAATAATGAAAATGTAAAAATTATTGAAGAAGAAAATGAATAAGAATAAATCATGAGGAGCTAAGATTCATCAGGCAAATAGAGTCAGAAAGATCAGTAAGGAGAGGGCCATTCCAGTGGAAGAAGACATTTGGATGGAAGAGGCCAATGCAGTTGAAGAGGAGGATTCTGAAATTAATGGACATTGTAAAAGACTGAAAAACTTATATAAATATTAAAAAGATAAAGACTGTAGGAAATTTGCAAAGAAGAGGATAAAGTAATTATTAGATTAATGGATTAAGATATTTTGGGGGTAATTTAATAAAACACAAAACAACATAACATAAATTCACAGAAGCATTCATAATTACATTTTACTACCATGGATTGTGGAGAGGAAGAATTCTTCAAAACAGTTGAGAAGAGAAGGAATAATTTGAGGTTTTGGTAAGTATCAACAGTAACACTGACATAACATGAATAAAACAACATAACAGCATGAATAAGAACATAACAAACACATATACACAAAAATATAAACATGATTAGGTTACATTGAATCACTAGTTGAATGAGTGAAACAATGTATAGCTAGGGTACTAACAATTATAATTAGTTATAAATTAGTTACTAACAAAATGAGTTAGCTACTTAGTTTATATAGGAATATAGGTAAGTAAGATTAGTTTTAGGAGATTTTAGGAGATAGGGATTTAGTTAGATAAGATTAGAATTTAAGATAGATAATATAAGGTAAGATACTGAACTGCACTACAAAATACCTTGCAACATACATAACAACATACATTACATAGCACAAATGACATATAACATCACATATCACACAAAAATTGTAAATACCTATGTAAATATATGTGAATAGCATTTAATAGGATTATAAAATTAATTGCATATATATGTAACACATGTGTAAACATGAGGTGTATATGTATTAGCATGCATGTCTATATTGTATGAGTATATGTATGTATGTGTAAAAATTATGTAAATTGATCACTTGTGTTTGATTTTATCTATTCTTAAATGTATTTTGCATAAGTGAGTTTGATGGTTTGGTTTAATTTTTTGTAAAACTTATCCAATGTTGTGTTTATTGTATTTCTACAAAAATTTTTCTCTAAGTTTAATGTTTATGCATTGCAATAGTAAAAGAAGTTTCTGTATTAGTTGATAAGAGTACTATTTTATGATTTTAATGTTTTGCATTAAAGTTGTGTATATATTGATTTTGATGGTATTTGCTTGTGGTTTTGCACATGGTTGAGCTGTATTTTGAAATTTGTAATTGTTCATTATTTAATTACCTTTTCCCTTTCTTTAATTAAATCCCTAGAATAGGATAGTATTAGATAGGATAAAATAGTTGAGGGTAGATTGGTTGTTATTTTGGGTAGATATTTTAGTTTAAGTAATATGTAAGTATGTTAGTGCACAAATGACAAAATAGTGTTTTTTAACAGAATTTTGGCTTTGTGTAAAGGGGGGACTAAAGAAAGGAGTTTGCAAAATTCAAGAAGAAGATGCAAGACCCAAATTCCATTTGGAACCCTAAGGGCATGAGACTGGACAGGAAGAGACAGTAACTGAAAAAGCAGTTGACAATTGGTGCTGCACTCCTTAGAAGACAGAAGCTGTGTCCTGCTTTCTGCTCTCAAGATACTGAGAGGGTTGCTGGTTTTGGTATTCCTTGGGTGGACCAAGGAAAAGCCATTCAGTTCCCTCTCTGTAACTGTCTCGAGGTACCTGTCTGTTTCCTACTGTTCACACTACAAAGAGAAACTGGATTTATTCTGGAGGTGTTGACATCTTTCTCTGGATCAAAGGAGGACTCTTGTCTGTGAGAATCCATTAGGGCCCTGGTTGTCTTTCCTTTACCAAATCCCTCTCCAATTTACTTAACCCTTTTGTAGTCAGATTAAGTTAAATTAGAAATCTAAGTTAATATCTGAGTGGGTAATAGTAAGTTGGCTCCTCATCCCCTGTCATTCCCTTGCCCTTTGTTAATAAAACTGTTTTATACAATTGTGTGATCCTTTCCTTAAAACCTTTACTTCCCCCAAATCCCTCTATTTCAGTATTCATATCTCATATAACCATAACCCTCTGACAAAGTCACTTTTTGCTCATTTTTACAATGATCAAATATCAAAATACAAAATTAACTTAAATCCTTCTGAGAGATGTAGTCCAGCTAGGTGCCTTAGTGAATAGAAAGTCTGACCTATAGTCAAAAGAATGTAAGGTAAAATCCTGTTTCCTATACTTATTGACTGTATAATCCTTGGTAAGAGAATTAATCCCTTTATGCCTCAGTTTCTTGATCTGTCAAATGAGGATAATGATAGTGCCTACTTCCTAAGGTTGTTGTGAGGATAAAAATGAAATAATGTTTTAGTCATTTTATATCTTTTGTAAATATTGGTTCTATTATTGCCTACTCACAAACCCATTTCAAAGCCTTCTGGGTGTTTTGACTCCATTACGTTCACCCATTAAAAATGAGTAGTTCATTCAAATGATATCATATGCATTGGGATATCTATAAACACATATCAATAGCCATATCATTAATCAGCAGATAAAAGTCACAAGCATAGATTTCAAAATATGTTGGCCTGAGAGGCATAGGACTTATATTCAAATGTCACCTTTTATTCCTACAACCTATGTGAACTTAAAGGATTACAAATTTATTGAATTTTTTCAATAATAAGAATAGACCCTTGTGAATCATTCTCTCCAAACCCACATATGAAAGGAATTCTCAGTATAACATATTTGAACAGTGGTCATTTAACCTTTCTTAGACTCAATTTCCTCAAGTGTAAAATGCCAGGGTTCTACTAGATAGTCTCTAAATCTATGAACCTGGCATACATAAAAATCTCTAATAGATGCCACTTCATTAGAATTTGTGCCACAAACAGTATATACAGTCACAAAATATATAGCACATAAATTAAGAATATATATTTCTCAATTAGAATTAGAAGGATACAAAAACCTTTTGACAAAATACAATACTCATGTATTCTTAAAACACTACAAAGTATATAGTATGAGTTATATGGTTTAAAAATATTTAACTAAATTTATTTTATGAAATGGAGAAATATTAGAAGATTTTTCAATAACTGTAGGAATAAAGCAGTGATGGCTCCTTTCTCCTATACTATTTAATATTATTCTAGAAATATTAATAATAGCAACAAAAGAAGAGTGAAATTAAAGGCACAGAGGCAAAGAAGGGCCAAAATATAGGCAAAACCATCCCCTTTTGCAGATAACTTTATAGTATAGTTAGAAATCCCTAGAGAATCAGCAAAGAAACCAAACAAAACAATGGCTTCAGTAAAATTCCAGAATTCAAAAAAACCCCACAAAAATCAGTAGCATATTTGTATTTTATTTTTTTAAACTGAGGAGGCAATAATAGAAAGGCAATACTATTCAAAATTATTCCAAAGTACATAAAATATCTGAGCATCAGTCTTTCAAAGCATATTCAATACCTATATAGACACAACTGCAAAATGCTCTCTAAATAAAGAAAGAACAATTTAAATGATTAACACTTGGTATTCATTGCTGGAATGTGCCTAATAAAATAAAATACTACCTAAGTTAATTTGCAGATTTGATGCTATACCCTTCAAGCTATTTTGAATGATATTTTACAGAGTAGACAAAATAGGAAAAAAACTGTTTTGGAAAAACAAGCATTTAGAATATCAAGAAAATAATTTTAAAATGTAGGGAAGAAAGGGAAATTGTATTTCTAACTCTCAAATTTTACAGCAGCAATCATCAAAACCATTTACTATTGATTGAAAAACAAAAAGGTATTTCTGTGGCATTGAGACAAAGAAAAATCAGAAATAATTATATCTATTATTTGAATGTTCAATAAACCTAAAAAAACATAACTTACCTAGAAAATAATTCTCTATTTAATAAGGCTTTCTGGGAAAAAAAACTATAAATCTATTTGATAGAAATTATGATTCTCAGTATTTTATACCATATTACATAGCAAATTCAAAATATGGCAAATATACTAATGATTATACCATTGAAAAATTGTTAGGTTGTCATTTTTTGTTATATTAACTCATCCTACCCATGAATAATTAATATTCTTCAAATTATTTGTTGTTCCAATTCTATAAAAACAGTGATTTTAGTTGTGTTTATATGGTTCTTTTATATATCTTGGTAGACCAATATTTTATACACCCTACAGTTATCCTAAATAAACTATCTTTTTCTATCTTTTCCTATTGTTTTTATTGGTATTACATAAAAATGTTGATTTACATGAAATTATTTTATGTTCTGGGATTTTGCTGGTTATTATTTCAACAACTAATTATTAATTAAATCTCTAAAGTTCTTTAAGTATATCATCTTGTGCTTTCCAAAAATTATGCATATTTCCTAAATTTTCTTTTCTTGTCTTATTGCTATAGTTTGCATCTGTAGTACTATAGAGATAGACAATGGACAATTTTGTTTCATTCCTAATTATATTAGAATGGATTCTAGGTTATTGACATTATATGTAGTGTTTGCTCATTTTAAGCAAATGTCCATTTGTTCCTATTTTTCTAGTGTTTTATCAGAAATGACAAATTTTGAAATCTCATGTAAACCAATGAAGAATGAAATGTGCAGAACCAGAACAATTTCTACAGTAATAACAACACTATAAAATGAACAACTTTTATGGCTATAAGAACTATCATCTATACCAGGATCATTCATGACTCCCTAGTACCACTGACAGAGTTGGCTACGCATTTGACGGTAGGGGTTAAAATTAAGATTGTACTAAATATAAGAGAATATGGTCACCAAAATTAATATATTTTAAGTCAAAATGACTTTTTATCAGTTTTATTTACAAAATAGAGGGAAAGAGTGAAAGGAGAGGAATGTGAAAGAGGGTAGAGAAAGCAGTTAACCTAACAAGCTAAATATTTGCTCCAGCACCTGGCTCTACTCTGGCAGGACTCCTAGAAGCTTCAGCTGGAGGGCCCAGAGGTAAATTAAGCAAGGGTTTCACCATGCAGCCTCCTGAAAGATTGTGACAATGAAATCACTTTAAAAGACTGATATATATATATATATATATATATATATATATATATATATATATATATATATATATATTAATTTAAGGTCGCCAAGGAATTCAGCTATGTAATTCCTAAATGAAAACTCAAGTCAGTAGTCAACCTTTTATGGAGTTTAATTACAAACAGGAGGAAGAAAGGTATTAGAGATAGAGAGAGAGAGGGAGAGAGAAAGGGGAGAGAAGGGAATAGGGCTTAAATACCCCTTCTGTTTAGGCTGGGCCAAAAGGCCCAAGCCCTTAGATAGCTGAGGCAAAGAAAAGAGATCAGTCCCTATCACTCACGTGACCAAAATGGAGAAACAGTCTCAGGGGCCTCCACCTCCAGCTTCCTTCAGAGCAAGCTTCTCAGAGCACAACCTCTCAGAGCAAAACCTCTCCAACCAACCACCTCTAGTCCTCAGACCCTGCTATCTTTAAGGAAACCATCCAAGTTCCCTCCCCTCAGTTCTCACATCTACCAATCACTGTCCATGTCTTCCCTGTGCCAATGGTGGCTCTAGCTTAACCCAGGACAGCCCAGAGGTCTGTGGCTTTGCACATGTCTGTTGAAGGTCATATTCTCAAATAATTAAATCTTGATCCTTTGCTGCAGCCCTTCCTAAATCCTGTTACCCTGAGTAGGGTGGAGATTGGAATAATTAAATTTTGATCTATGCTGCAGCCCTTCCTAAATCCTGTTAGGACTGAGTAGGGTGGAGATTGTAAGTTCCAAGACCTGGTTCTGTCATTCCAAGTATCTCTATTGTATCAATTCTAAAATCAATCATGACTCAGGGAACTTCCTGTTCTATGCTTAAGCATAGGTCAAAGCCCTTTCCATTGTTCAGCAAAATGTTTCTGTCCTAAAGTAATCTTAAGAAGGGAGGAGGAGGAACCTCCCATGCCAATGGGGTTCACATTCCAATAGACTATCAGTAAGAAATTTTCCAAGTATGAAATTTCCCAATGGTGAAATTTCCAACATTTATAAGTCTAAGAAATTTTAAGGTTTACAAGATGGAGGTCTACCTGATGTTAAATCTTTCTTAAGTCAGGAAAGGAAGGTCAGCTTTTCCCACTCACCAATCCAAAGTCCAAGGGGAAAAGATCCCAGAGCAGTCTTACCAAATGCTAGAGTCTCAATCCACGCTGAAAAAGAAGGTCCTTCAATAGCCTCCTCTAGTCTTGAAAGATCTCAATGACCCCATCACCAGAAGTTGCAGTCACTTTTAAAGACCCATCTTCCTATCACTTCCTGTCCCTTCCTCCACTTTACGGGGACCAATTATATAGTCTTTAAATTTTCTTAGGACTACCCAGGGGACAGTCAGTCATTTCTGAGATGTTACCCACTTTAGCAAGTGGGTTGCAGACCTCCCCCACTTAGGAGTTAAGAAAGGGTGTCTTCCCTTTTGGCTGATTAAATTTAAAAGCAGGCAGGGGAGAATTAGTCCCATCTTCACATTATTTAGAGGTGAGGGATTTAAGGTACAGAATTATGCTTTTTAAAAAATGACAAAGTCAAACAGAGATCTTGTTTTGCTTGACTATGCAAATTGTCACAAGAAATTTGTCTCTTGTTTTCTAGATTGAGTAAGGATGACAAAAGGGAGAAAAAATGTGTTTCTGTTGGTTTAAAAATAATTCTTAAATATTTTTTATTTATTACTATAAAATATTTAGAAAGTATGTAGATAATTTATTCAGCTTATATCCATAGATTTCACTGTTGTGGATAGGTGATGAATTCTTTATCACAAAAGGCTTAGAGAAGTCACAAAAGATAAAATAACTAACTGAATATATGAAAATAAAAGGCTTTTGAATGAGCTAACCTAATGTAACCAGGACAAAAAGATTAGCAGTCAGTTGGGGAAAATCTTTATTTCTAATAACTTTGATAAGGGTTATGATACCCAAGAGAAATGGACAATTAACAGAAATATATAAAATGTAAGGCCATTTCCTCAACAAATAAGTGGCAAAAAGATATGAACAAAAGTATCAAGATAATTTCAGATTATTAACATTTATGTGAAAGATTGCTCTGTATCACTAATAATAAGAGAAGAGCAAATCAAAATAATCCTGAGGTGTTACATGTATCCAATAAATTGTTAATAAAGAAAAAAATTGAAAATTATTTGGCTTGAAGGGGTTGTAGAAAGAAAGCTACATTAATGTATTATTGGTAGAGCTATGAATTGACATAACCATTCTGGAAATTTTTCTTTTTGAATTTTGCAAAGTAACTAAAATACCTCTACTCTTTGCCCAGATAATCCAGTGCTAGGTATATACCCCCAATAAATTCAATGTCAGAAAAGAAAGACTTTATATGTCTCAAAATATGCAGGACAAAGTTTTTATGATAGCAAAGAGCTGAAAAAGAATTAAATGCTCACCAATTAGGGAATAGTTAAGCAAATGTGTTACATGAATAAAATGGAAGAGTGTTCCATTGTATGAAATGATAACAATGATGAATACAGAGAGTGTGGGAAGGCTTACATGAATTAAGGCAAAGCATAGTAAGCAGAACCAGGAAAACAATATACATTATGATTACAAGAATGTAAATGTAAAGAATAACGCTAAAATAATTTAAATTGAATGCTATCCCAGGTTGATCTCAAAGAAGAAATATGAAAAGACCTCCCTCCTGCTTTTTTTTTTGCAGAAATGAATAAAATTCACAGGTGTGAAATACTGCATATGAAACCATAGTTTTGTTTATATTAGTTTTATAGAACTTTTTTTTTCTTTAAAAAATACTGTTATTAGGGATGGTCTTTCTGGAATGAGTAGGATAGAGGAAGGTTAAAGTGGAAGATGCAATTAATGTGATCATAAGAAAGATCAATCAAATGCATTTCATACTAACATTTATTCTCTCTTCTCTCTCACTCACTCTCTCTCTCTCACTCTTCCTCTCTGTTTCTGTCTCTCCATCTCTCCCCATCCCTACCCTGCCTCTCTCTCTGCCTCTCTATCTCCCTCTCATGTAGAATCAATCTTCATCTGTGTTCCATCTTTTAAAGTAGCCTTTCATCCTTCTTGACAAATTGGAGAATAATACAGAGATGATCTTTAAACCCTTTCACTATTTTCTATGAAGAAAATTTGCCAGCACTTTGAACGTGAATAAGAGTCATTTGGTCATAGTAAGTGCTTGATAAATGTTTGTTGATTTGACTTGCCTGAGCTATATGACTTTGAGCAAATCATTTAATCTCTCTGGACATCAGTTTCTACATTTGCTGAGTGAAAATAATCTCTGTGATAATAATAAACCAAACTTATAGAGGTGCTCTGAGGAGCAAATGAATGAATGAAAAAGCATTTACTGTGTGCCAAGCACTGAGCTAAACTCTGGGAATACATATCCAAAAAGCAGTGACAGTCCCTGCCTTTGAGGGAGTCGTATTTTAATTGAGGGATATAATATAGGAAAGTGCTGGCCAGTGCAGGATATTTTGATTTGGAAAGTTATAGGGTTAGTGAATGGAACTATAGGGCAGAATACTGACAACTTTTTCAATAACAAAGGCAGTGTTAATTTGATTAAAGTTCTAGGACTGAAAGACTTGAGAGAAGATACTTGTGATGTCAGCAACTGAAGATAAGATGACTGAGCAGTAGAGGTGAAGTATAAGTGAAATGAAGTTCTTCCAGGAACCCAGTTTTGCAACCAACCTTTAAGTCATCCATCCTTGAGTCTCCCCTTTCCCTTCCTCCATATTCAATTAGTTTCCAAGTCTTGACAACTTTGACCCAAGAACATAGGACCCATCCATTCCTTTCCACTCATAGACATTCTAGTACAGGCCTTAATGATCTCTTTCTAGGATTATGAAAATAGCATCCTGATTGACATTCTTGCTTCCAGTCTTTCCCTTCTCCAGTCCACACGTAGCCTGGTTCTTCTAACCATAGGCCTCTGAAAGCTCTATGAGAGGTGAAAGGACACTTTGGATCAGTACTTATCCAGTAATGTGATCTAATTATCACATCTAGTTATTAGCATTATCACAGCTAATCCTATCTAATGTTTCTTCTTTTTTAATCAGACCAAACCCGAGGACACATTAACTCAAAGCAAAGATTTATGATTAAAAAGAATAATAAGGTAGGTAGAAAAAGAAAACTTATCACATAAACTCAGAGGGACACTTTCCTATAGGTTCTTATGTCACCGGTCAGAAAGAGAATGCATATTGCCTGGACAACTCATGATTCAACATTAGGTCCCATGTAGAATCTCTTTCTTTCCATGGAGACATTGCTTCCCCAATGAGCTTCCGATTTCATTTCCTGGTCTCTTGACCAGGAAACAAGTTAGTCAACCTTTGGACCTCTTTCTAAGCTGCAAACTCTCAATGTAGTCTTCTGGGCTCCTTTATCCAATGTGTTATGAACTACTAGTTTCATCTGCTGATCTACTTTCTCTGCTACAGTGCCATCTGCTGTTTCTTCTATAAACTGATTCTTCACCATTTTGTACCAATCAGGTGATTCCTGATCTTCATAGGTCTTCCATACTGGGGAATGGTTACAGCTTTTCTGAGATAGCTCAGGCAGAATTATAGTAGATCTCTTGGGAGTCAGACATACAGTTGTATCCAAACAGCACAAAAAGTTGCTCAGTTATTTTTCTTTCTTTTTAATAGAAACTTTCCCAGACCTGCTCGATATTTGGGTTGGGATGAATAAACTCCTTTCAGTTCCAATCCTTTCCACAAATACTATCACATGTATATTATGCTGGACTTTCACTTAGCTACCTTCTGGGGTTGGGTAGAGGTGATAACCTTTGTCATTCAGTTCTGTTTTTTTAAACCTTACTTTCCACCTTAGATTCAATACTGTGTTTTGGTTCCAAGGCAGGAGAATGGTAAGGGCTAGACAATGGGGGTGTCAAGGGACTTGCCCAGGGTCACACAGCTAGGAAGTGTCCAAGGTCAAATTTTGAACCCAGGACTTCCTATTTGTATTCCTGGCTCTCAATACACTTAGTCACCTAGATGTCCCCCAACCCCCAATTCTACAGTTATAATCAAATTACTCTGCTTTCTCTTTTATGCTCCTCCTAGAGGAAAAAAAAAACAAAGAACAACAAAAAACCTTCAATCTGCAAATCACATCCTATGCACATGTTTCCTTTGTAGGTAAATATCATATATATTTATCAATTGGTATATAACATAGTTGCAAGTAAATATCCACAATAAATAATAAATGGGTGAATGCATAATACCTTCATTATTTAATTTAATACATAAATATAATCATGTTATATTAATACATGATGTGTTAATTTTATTATTAATTTTAATTTAGTAGTAATTTTATTTTAATTTAATTTAGTCATAATTGATGCTTAATAATTATTGCTAATTGTTAATATTAATAATTATGTTAATGCAAATTATGTTAATACAAAACTATATTGTTGTATTCAATAGAACCAACACATTAGTCACACGTGGAATATAATACACATAGAAAGTATGTATCATAGACTAAGTATAAAAATCACATTCAACATTTAACTCAACATAATACAGGAACAAAGTAGCATGCTATCAACTAGATACATAAATCACATACAATGTGATACATACACTGAACAAAGTAGATTACTATAGACAAAATATAGAAGCTATAAGCAATCAACTACATGTTAGATATTGAGACTGTCAAGTAAATATTACATGTCCTGTGCTATAAAAGATAATCTAATTCATCAACTTCAATTTATATTCACTTTTTTGTGCCTCTGTATAATCATGCAATTCTGTTAGATAATCAATATTTTAGTGATAAGTAGTAAGGAATAATCTCAATTTTTAATTGATTGAATAATTGTGTATGAGAATTGTGAAGATTGGACTTAGCTCATCCTTGATTATGAAGATTAAATTGTAATCCCCTGTCTATTTTTAGATTTAATCCCCAAAAATGTGAGCACAGTACTTAAAGTTGAGTATGGAGATCTACCCATTTTGGATTTTAACCACAAAAGGGTGTAAATACCCATTTCATACATTGAGTGGGAGGTCTGTAGCCCATGTGTGAGAGTGTGCAGTCCTGGAGTGGAGTGTTGGCTGTGATTGGTGGACGTAAAAATTTAGGGGAAGTGACACAAGAGAAAAAGGTCTTTAAAAGTGGAAACACACACAGAGACACTAGGAGTGAAGAGAGTCACTTGGAGTGAAGGGACACTTGGAGTGAAGAGGGACGCTTGGAGTTTGAAAGAGATACACTTGGAGTTGGCTGGAGTTTAGGTTGATAAAGAATCTGCTGATTGAACTGACATGTGGTGAGTGTAAAGGCTGACTTCCTTCCTTGGACTTCTGGAGGCATCAGCCTCTGGGAAAAAGGCCCATCATCTTGAGACTCCTTTCCCCTGGTTGGGGCCTTAGAATTGCTACCTGGCTCAGAGCAAGCTGGAGCTCTCTCTCTCTCTCTCCCCTTTTCTTCTCTTTCTCTCTTCCTTAATATCTTCCCTCTATTGCAAAATAAACTACCATAAATTCCATTTGACTTTAGTAATTTATTTTGGGGATTTAGAAATTAAATCCCTGGTGACCAATTAAATATTCTGTCCAAGCATAAAATTAACAGAATCAGTAATCATAATCATATTGAGAGTAAAATAACAAAAAAAAAATCCCTTGAAGAGCCTTGTAAAAACATCCTTGCCAAGGGGAGTTTTGTTGATGTCTCCAGCATCCTGGAACATGTCCAGACATTATGATAGCTTTATTTGCTTCAAAGCTCCAGTGACTTTGGCCATCTTTATTTTCACCACATATGGAAGAGATGATTATGTTATGGATTAGAGATGAGAAAAATACCTGAATTTCTTGAAGAAGACCTTTTTTAAAAAAACAATATTTTATTTGATCATTTCCAAGCATTATTCATTAGAGACAAAGATCATTTTCTTTTCCTCCCCCTCCCCCCACCTCTCCCATAGCCAACACACTAATCCACTGGGTATCACATGTGTTCTTGATTCGAACCCATTTCCATGTTGTTGGTATTTGCATTAGAGTGTTCATTTAGAGTCTCTCCTCAGTCATATTCCCTCAACCCCTGTAGTCAAGCAGTTGCTTTTCATCGGTGTTTTTACTCCCACAGTTTATCCTCTGCTTGTGGATAGTATTTTTTAGATCCCTGCAGGTTGTTCAGGGACATTGCATTGCCACTAATGGAGAAGTCCATCACCTTCGATTGTACCACAATGTATCAGTCTCTGTGTACAATATTTTCCTGGTTCTGCTCCTCTCACTCTGCGTCACTTCCTGGAGGTTGTTCCAGTCTCCATGGAATTCCTCCACTTTATTATTCCTTTTAGCACAATAGTATTCCATCACCAACATATACCACAATTTGTTCAGCCATTCTCCAATTGAAAGGCATCCCCTCATTTTCCAATGTTTAGCCACCACAAAGAGCGCAGCTATGAATATTCTTGTACAAGTCTTTTTCCTTATTATCTCTTTGGGGTACAAACCCTGGCTGGATCAAAGGGCAGACAGTCTTTTATCGCCCTTTGGTAATAGTTCCAAATTGCCCTCCAGAATGGTTGGATCAATTCACAACTCCACCAGCAATGAATTAATGTCCCTACTTTGCCACATCTCCTCCAGCATTCACTACTTTCCTCTGCTGTCATGTTATCTAATCTGTTAGGTGTGAGGTGATACCTCAGAGTTGTTTTAATCTGCATCTCTCTGATTATAAGAGATGTAGAGCACTTTTTCATGTGCTTATTAATAGTTTTGATTTTTTTATCTGAAAACTGCCTATTCATGTCCCTTTCCCATTTATCAATTGGAGAATGGCTTGTTTTTTTGTACAATTGATTTAGCTCTTTGTAAATTTGAGTAATTAAACCTTTGTCAGATGTTTTTATGAAGACTGTTTCCCAATTTGTTGCTTCCCTTCTGATTTTAGTTAAAGAAGACCTTTTAAAAGATGAAAACTCTGGGGGGCAGCTGGGTAGCTCAGTGGATTGAGAGCCAGGCCTAGAGACAGGAGGTCCTAGGTTCAAATCTGGCCTCAGACACTTCCCAGCTTTGTAACCCTGGGCAAATCATTTAACCCCCATTGCCTATCCCTTACCACTCTTCTGCCTTGGAGTCAATACATAATATTGATTCCTTTCTCATTCCTTTTCTCAGGTGAAAAACCAGAATTGACTTCCTGGAAAAAGAGGCAAAAAAGTTGAATGAAGAAAACAGTTCTATGAAAAGTAGAATGGACCAAATGAAAAGGAACAAAAGATAATGAAAGGAATTCAGTCTTTAAAAATTAGAATTTGGTGAGTTGAAGCTAATGATTTCATAAGACATTAAGAAATAATAAAACAAAATCAAAAGAATGAAAAAATAGAAGAGAAACATGAAATATCTCATTGCAAAAACAACTGACCTGAAAAACAGATCCAGGAAAGTGTAATAACAGGGGGAAGATTAGGAGGAAAGGAGGGAAAGGGAGTGAGAGAGAGAGATGAAGGGATTGTTTCTTGATCCTTTCCTTCTGGGGGGAGGTAAGCCAGGTCCAGGTAAGTCAGGAGCCAATTGGCTCCAAGACAGAAGTTAAGGGTTATTAAAAAAAAAAAGAAAAAAGAAAAAGGGAGTATGTCTCCCCGGAGAGGTTTTCCAGGAGATGGAGGACAAGAGACTAGACAGGGAATGCCTCAGTGAGATGGCAAGATGCCTCCCTCAGAGGAGCCCAGGGCTCCTGAGGTCCAATCTATCCTTGAGAGGCAAGATGATTTCTTATGCCTCCACTTCCCCCAGGGACATTAACTGTCAGATCCTTTCAGGGTCTTAAGACTGCTCAGCTGCTAAGGAAAAATGTCAGTTCCTTGAGTCAGGCAATCTTGAATCACTGGGATCTAGAAGTCAACCCCCTTTGAGGGAGAGGAATAGCCTTCCCCAAATCTTTGATCCCCTTAGCTATGTTGTTTAGAGACTGGCCCAGACCTATATCTTAAATGTTAGGTAATTTATTGGGGTTCAAGCAGGGAATGGGTGGCAAGGATATAAGGTAGGAAGGTGGAAAAACAGGGAAGCCCTACAGATTGTCCCCTCTCGCAGGTTGCCCCGCCCCCCGCCCCCGAGTCTGGAGATCACAGGATTTTCAGCCTTGACTTCTCCCTTTTGCCCACTGCTTTTCCTTGTCCCTACTCTCAACTAGCTAGACCTTAAAAAGTATAAGTCCAGGTACATGTAAAGGAGAGAGATACAGAGAGAGAAATCCTAGGAAAAAATGGGTCTCTTAAAAAGTCCCAATCCACAGTCCGCCTGAGGTCTTTAGATTGCTATCACTGAGAGACTTATTGGAAGTGTTTAGGGGTACAGAAGGGACAAAGAAATAGGCTTCTTCTCAGCTTAGGGAATCCACCTCCCTCTTCTGCCTTTCCCAAGCCAGAAGTGAGTAGCCAATTCGATATTCAAGGTTCTGATTCTTCTTTAGAATTCCCAGTTTTTTTCTACTTCCTCCTCCTCCACTCTCTCTTCAGTTAGTCTCCCAGAGACTGTACTCTCCTCAATGTAGAATGTCTCTTCTCTTATCTAACAAGAGACAACTTGAGAAATTATTAGACTACCTGAAAGCCATGATAAAAAAAAAAGCCTAGACATCATATTACAAGAAATTATCCAAGAAAACTGACCTGATATTCTTGAACAGGAGGACAAGATATATATTGAAAGAATCCACAGATCACCTCCTACAATAAATCCCCAAAAGACAACTCCCAGGAATGTTATAGCCAAGTTCTAGAGACTTCAGGCCAAGGAGAAAATATTGCAAATGGGCAGGAAAAAACCAGCTCCAATATCATGGATCCCCAGTGAGGTTTACACAGAATTTGGTGGCATCCACAATGAAGGATAACAAAGCTTAGAATACAATATTCTGGAAGGCAAGAGAACTGGGTCTAGAAACAAGAATCACATACCCATCAAAACTGACTATATACTTTCAGGGGAAAGTATGGGCACTTAATAAAATAAAAGATTTCCAAACATTCCTGAAGAAAATACCAGATTTAAACAGAAAATTTGATGTCCAAATACAAAATTCAAGAGAACCATAAAAAAGTAAATAAGAAAGAGAAAATATGAAGGGCTTCAACCAGGTCAAATTGATTATATTACTATATGTAAATATTGTATTTGTAACTCTTAAAAATTGTTATCATTAATATACTAGTTAGAAGAAATATACACAGGCAGAAAGTGTGGTATTAATCTGTTTAGGATGATACATAAAAAACAAGCAAACCTAGGAGAAAAAAAGAGGATTGTACTAAGAGAAATGTGAAGGGAGAGGTAAAATGGGTAAATAATATTACATAAAGAGGTACATGGTAGGGGGCAAACACTATTATGAAGAGGGGAAGATGAGAGTGGTAACTGGTAATACTTAAACCTTACTCTGAGTAGAATCAGTTCAGAGAGGGAAGAAAAGCCAGATTTATTGGGGGTATAGAACTCTATATTACCCCCATAGAGAAGTAGAAGAGGAATAAGGAAAGGGGTTTGGGGGTGTTGTGGGGAAGGGAGTAATATAAAGGAGGGGAAAGTGGGGGGTGTGTGATTAAAAGATCCTATTGAGAAATAGGAGGGGGAAATAAGAAGGGAGGGAGTAGGAAGGAGAGTAAAATAAGAAAAGGGGAAAGGGGGACCAATTAAAAGCAAAACAGTGGTGTAGAGGGAAATAGTGAAAGGAGAAAGGGCAGGATTAAAAGAGGAAATCAAAATGATGGGGAATACACTGATCCCTCACCTATTGCAGGAGTTATGTTCCAAAAATCTGTTATGTTCCAAAGTCTGCAAAGTAGCGGCATTATATTTATTTTGTATTTATATATATTTTAAGACTTTATAAAACCCTTCCCACTCCCAGCAAGGGATAGGTGTACACAGATGATAATCACATAAAATGGAAGGAGATAACAGAGTGGATTGAAAACCAAAATCTAACCATATGTTATCTACAAGAAACACACATAAAAAAAAGAAACACACATGAAGAAGGTAGTCACACACAGAGTAAAGGTAAGAGACTGGAGTAGAATGTATGGGGCATCAACTGGGAAAAAGAAGGCAGGGATAGCAATCATGATCTCTGACAAAGCTAAAGCAAAAATAGATCTGATTAAAAGAGATAAGGAAGGTAATTGCATCTTGATAAAAGGTAGAATGGACAATGAAGAAATATCAGTATTCAACATATATGCACCAAATAGTATAGCATCCATATTTTTAAAGGAGAAACTATTGGAGCTTAAGGAGGAAACAGATAGTAAAGCTATACTAGTAGGAAAACTCAAACTTTCCCTATCAAATATAAATAAATCAAACAACAAAAAAAGAAAGAAGTAAGAAGATGTGAATGAAATTTTAGAAAAATTAGAGTTAATAGATATCTGAAGAAAATTCAATAGGGATAAAAAGGAATATACCTTTTTTCAGCAGCACAAGGTATATTTAAAAAGATTGACCATGTACTAGGGCATAAAAGCATTGCAAACAAATGCAGAAAAGCAAAAAATAATAAATGCAACTAGATCAAAATGTGATAAAAATTATAATTAGTAAGGGTACATGGGGAGGTAAATTAAAAATTAACTGGAAATTAAATAATATGATTCTCCAAAACTTGTGGGTTAAAGAACAAATCATAGAAACAATTACTGATTTCATTGAAGATAATGACAATGAGGAAACTATATATATATACATATATATATATATGATTTCATTGAAGATAATGACAATGAGGAAACTATATATATATATATATATATATATATATATATATATATATATGATTTCATTGAAGATAATGACAATGAGGAAACTACATGGTTTCCTCATTGTCATTATCTTCAATGAAATTAGTAATTGTTTCTATGATTTGTTCATATATAAACACTTATGGGATACAGCCAAAGCAGTAATCAGGGAAAAATTGATATCCCTGAGTGCCTATATTAACAAAAAAGAGAAAAAAGAGATCAATGAATTGGGCATGCAACTAAAAAAAAACTAAAAAAGGACAAATTAAAAAATCCTTAGATAAAGACCAAATTGGAAATCCTAGAAATCAATTAATAAAATTATAAGTAAAAGGATTATTGAACTAATAAATAGGACTAGGAATTGGTATCTTGATAAAAACAAAATAGAAAAAGTATTGGTTAATCTAAATAAACAAAAGAAAGAAGAAAACTAAATTAGCAGTATCATGAATGAAAATGGTGACCTCACCTCTAATGAAGAAGAAATTAAGGCAATTATTAGGAACTATTTCACCCAATTATATAACAATAAATATGGCAATCTATGTGAAATGGAAGATTATTTATAAAAATAGAAATTGCCTAAATTAACAAAAGAGGAAATAGAATACTTAAAGAATCCCATATGAGAAAAACAAATTGAATGAGCCATCAAGGAACTCCCTAAGAAAAAAATCTCCAGGGCCAAGTGAATTCTATCAAGCATTTAAAGAACAATTAATCCTGATACTCTACAAACTATTTAACAAAATAGACAAAGAAGGAGTCTTACCAAATTCTTTTTATGATACAAATATGGTAATGATTCTCAGCCAGAAAGACCAAAAACACAGAAAGAAAACTATAGACCAATTTCCTTGATGAACATAGATGCAAAAATATTAAATAAAATACTAGCTAAAAGATTACAGCAAGTTATCACAAGGATTATCTACTATGACCAGGTGGGATTTATACCAGGAATGCAAGGAGGGTTTACTATTAGGAAAACCATTCACATAATTGATCATATCAATAATCAAACCAACAGAGATCATATGATTATCTAAATCCATGGGGGCAAACCTATGGCATGTGTGCTAGAGGGGGCACTCAGAGCTCTCTCTGTGGGCATACCTGCTGTTGTCCCAGCACAGAGTTCACCAGAGTTCATTACTAGAAAGCCAGAGGGAAACGAGGCAGGACTGCTCCCCTCCCCCTTTCCATGCACACCTGAGGACATCATCTGCCCCTCTAAAAAGTTCACCATCACTGATCTAAATAGATGCAGAAAAAGCCTTTGACAAAATACAACATCCATTCCTATTGAAAATACTAGACAGTATAGAAATAAAAGAGCCTTTCCTCAAAATAATAATCAGTATTTATTTAAAACCATCAGCAAGTATCATCTGCAATGGGGATAAGTTAGAAGCCTTCCCAATAAGATCAGGAATGAAGCAAAGATGCCCATTACCACCACTACTATTTAATATTGTACTAGAAATGCTAGCAGTAGCAGTTAGAGAAGAAAAATAAATTGAAGGGATCAAAGTAGGCAATGAGGTATAAGATTAAAATTAATGTAGAATACTTGAAGTATTATATTTTATAAAGTTTATTATCTGACAAAATAGAACCACATGACTAAGTTTTTCTACCTGCTCAAGAAGTCTGCTCTGTTAAAGCTATTGACAGGAAGGAAAGAGTGCTAGACATGGAACTCCACCCAATTTATCACCTGTCTACGTCAGCATGTAATGACAGGAAGTAAGTGGGGTTCTGGTAATAGTAGTTTTGCTGGGAATGATAGTTCCACTGGGGATCACAGTTTTTAGGGTATCAGATTGCAATTTCACAATCTCCCCTGAGACCCTTTGGAAGACTAGTCTCCCCAATGAAACTTGTAAACATAACCAACTTATAAATTACAATAATTTGTGGATAAAAGGGAAAGAGAATAAAATTCATTATGGATCTTTTGGTGCAATGTGAGGTTTCTGCAGGCATCTCCATGGTGCCTTCTCCAAGCAGTTCACTTCCTGGATTCTTGGGAGGTAGTAAGTTTCTTATCCTAAAATTACTCTCAAACAAGAAAAACTTTTATAAAACTAGAATTTTATGAAAATTATATACCCCCCCCCTGAGGAGGATGTAGACAAACATACAGATCAACTCAGGTAGCCACTGAAGCTAATGGCTTTAAATCTTGGCTGAAATGCTCCTTCTTGGGGGCAATTTAGGGGTACCATGCCCCTTAACTCTCCCAGCTCTTGTATAAGACTATAACCCATCATGGGATAATCAAACCCTTTGGGTTTGCTCCCTCCTTTGGCATGAGACTGTAACAGCTCTAAAGGCTTGTCTTTTATATGTCCCATTCATTGTATTTTGGAGGCAAGGACTACAATAGTGAAAATCAATTCAGATTTTTGTAAATGCAAAGGTGGGTAATGGTTAGGGATACCATGCCCCTTAGGAAAACTTTCCACCTTCTGGATGAATCATTTATAAATCTCATCCACCACATTTTTATAAATGAGGAGGTGGGGGACATATTAGGCCCTTCACTTCAGAAGGTCCTTTAAAATCATTTAATTTTTTTTAGATCATTAAATTTTCCCAGACTTCTACAATGGCATTTTCTTCAGTCCAGTCATATGGGGAGATACAAATAAAGAGTATGTAACAGCATATATAGCTAATTATCAAAATACAGTAACTTAAAGTGAAATAGGGTAACAGAACCTAACAAACAAAACAAAATCTTAAAACAAGCAATCAGAATATACAATATATGTGACAGGATATAGGCACTGAATTCAAGAGTCTTTTTTTTCCAATTCTGATACAGAGATTTCCATAAAATAATCAAGTGTTAAAAGGCTTAAAATCCACCTCCAAACTCTTTAAGGTTCCTTTCCCTCCCCAATGTCATCATTCATCTAGATTCCTTTTGTTCACACCTCTGGGATCTCCCATAGTAAGGGTGAATTCTGAGCTGAACATAGTGTGGAGGAATATTGTATTGGATGTATTGTAGAGACTGGGCAGGCCAGAATGGCAAGGGGGTGTAGGGAGATGAATTTTTCCCCTGAATCTCAGGCAAGCTAATTGAAAGGACCAGTGCACCCAGGAACAGTAGAAAGAAAAGACATCCTAAAACTGGGAGCTATTTGAGATAGATAATGTAGTGATCTTTCATAGAGTGAGACATGCTTGCAATTCTATTTCCTGTTTGGAAGAGTAACCTTCCTTCCCCTTCCCCCTAGGAGTAAAACTTCAGGGAGCAGCTTGCTTCCCCTGCCATGTGGACAGGAAGTTAAGAGGGATTGCCTACGAGAAACACACCCAGTCTTCCAAGGCAAGCAGCAAGCAAGCACTCAGCTGTTGGCAACATAAGGAAAAGAGGGATACTATACTTTTGAAACCTCTGGAGAGAGGCTCCAATCAGCAACAGCAGCAGTAACAGCAGCAGCAGCAGAAGAAGAAGCAGAAGCAAAAGCAATGGCTCCACAAGAACCACCCAGGCAGGGAGGCAGCAGCAATTGCTATTGTTCTCTTCTGTTTTGGAATTAAGAACAGGGTCCCTACTCCCCACTGAGAAACTATCAGTTCTCCTCTTGACCTCAGACTGTAACTAAGGCCTCTGTTCCACTGTGGCCACAAGTGGTATTGGTCTTTTTAGCCTTGGGACTGTGACAGGAAAATGTGTAGGGGCAATGCAACAGGGTCCTAAATGCAATGCTACCAAACAGTTCAGAGAAATCTTCTGACCAATTTTTTGGCTCTTCCCTACAGTGAACTGAGTGCTCTCAAAGATGCTATTGCTACCAATGCTGCTGCCCCCAAGGTTTGCTTCTGGCTTGCCAGTGATATGACCTACACTCCAGGCCCACCCAATCATCACCTGACTGATAAATACCTTTCTGGATAGTCTCCTGAGTGTTCATAAAATGGAAATTTGTTTCACCAATCTTTTTGCTGACTCTGCCACTCTAGAATTTGATGTGAGACATTATTTTAGAATTATTTAGATGGGAATTTGAGAGAGTTCAGCTGCTTTTCTATTCTACTTTGTTGTGGTTTCTACTCCTTTGCTAAGATTTCCCAGCTTCTTTCCTATTCTATATATTACATTTATTTCCTTTCTTTGATTCTTAGCATTTGAAAAAACTCAGAACATTTATGGCTATTCGATATATACTCCTCAAAGCCTAGTTGTACTTATTGCAAAATTGCTTTTTTCTTTTGTTTTTTACTTTGATACTCTTTTACTTCAGTATCTCCTTGTATTAGTTTTCTTTTCTCAGTCATTTTCTTAGACTTTCTTCTGTTTTATTCTTCTATGGGGACTTTTCAAAAGTCTTTTTTTCCTTTCTGTATGGGAACTTAACATATGAACTTCCTCAAAATGTCTCTTTCTAAATAGAAGTATCTTGCTAAATCATTCTTGAGGAGAAACCCCAATAGGAGTGACTTGTAAGGGACCTTGATGATTGTATACACTACAGTTAGTGTGAAACCTCATTTACCTCACTATATACTATGTATTCCTTTGGAGCCTATAGAGTAAGACTAAAGAAGGGATGGAAGGGAACTAGAACACAAAGGACATAATCCAGGTTTTGCTGCCTTTTACTTTTATTTTAAATTTTCTGTGCCAATTATGGCATGGGAACTTCTTTTCTTTCTCCTATTTTTATTATTTTTCCTGTACATTTGGAGCATTTGTTTCTGTTTTTGAGGTATAAAAAGATCTCTGTTTAGCTGGAAATTTTCACTTTTTCCAGAATTACCTTTTTTGTTTCTTAGAAGATCTTATTGCCATTCCTTCTTAGATCTCTTTTAAAAAAATGAATAATCCTGAAATGTTTGAAGTGATTCTATTGATTAATGAAAGATTTTTTTCTTAGCTGTTTTATTTATTTTTTTTTTTGGTATTGTAGTTTTGAAGTTTATTTTGGGTTTTTTTGGTAAGTTAAATTGAGTTTTTCTTTATTTAAAAGTTAATTCTCATATTTTTCTATACATTCCATTGATTTGTGTTTTGGCCTTCATATCTAACGCTTTTGGAAAAGGTTTTGTTTCACTCAAGTTTGGTATTGAGGCTCCTGAGAAACCAATGATTCTGGGCCTTATATCTTAATGGTCAATAACTTTGGCTTGCATAGAATTCAGATATTGTTCTAATGTTGGTGCCATTAGATGCTCTTCTATCAAATTTTCTTTATTTTTGTATTTTGGGATTCCAAAACTTTCATTCTCTTTTTTTCAGAGTACCTGCTGTTTTAGAGAGATTCTTCTTATACCTACAAAACTTTCTACTCTCTGATTTGTCTTTTTCATTCTTTCTTTGTAGAGAACCGCCCCCCTCCCCCCCGGGAGTCCTATAACATTTATCTGTAGTTAATAACCTGAGGTATAAAGAGGGGGCTAAGGAAATGGGAGAATAATAATGACTCAAAGACAGAAGTTGAAACATGTGGGGGGTAACGTGAACTCCAAGGAAGTAAGAGAAATAAGAGAATAGGTGGGGAGTATCAACCCCTTGATACTCCTATAGACAATAGAATCTGAATATAAATAGGAAGCTTTGGGTGCGACTGCCACTAGAAAAGGTGGGAGTTAATTCCTTGGTGCCTCCTATCACAATAGGAGGCACTGGAGGTGACCATGTTGCTCAAAAAGGGGGATTCTTGACTCCTAGTGCCTCCTATAGACAATAGAGTCTAAGCCTTAGTAGGAAGCACTGGGGGCGCCCTCATTGCTAGGAAAGGGGGAGAGAAGCAAGAACGGAAAGAGGAGAGGAGGGTAAGGGAGAGAGCAAGAGAGGCGGTGAAGGGCGAGAGCCAGTAAGTGTGAAAAAGTGAGAGGTTAGAAAGAGAAGGAAGTTTCCCACTTGTTCCCAGTATTTATTGAGGGTTTTAGGAACGTATAGGTATCATGACATAGGTTTTAACATTGGATGAATTGACAATGACAAGATCAAAGAGGTGGAGTTTAATCCATCCCACGCTTTGCAAATGAATGTGCTAAGGGCTCTATTAGAACCTCACTATGTTAATGACCAGTACTCCAAGCTGAGGCAGAATGGCCCTGAGGCAGCGCAGCCAAAACCCAGCTCATGAATTTGCTGGTCATTTGCTAATGCTTTCGCCTGTCCCTATCCATACAATGACCATCAAGAGGTCTAACCATGTGTCTGGTAATACAATATCAATATATCAATCATACTTCCCAGATGCCAATATGTCTGGTATGCTACATTCTTTGAGAAGTCTTACTTCTGCCCTAAATTTTATCCTTAATTGTCTTCATTCTTTTATTGGTCTTCTGAATGGGTTTTCTTGTCATTATTTTTTCCTGGGAGTTTTATAGAATTTATTCACTCACCATTATCAGATTTTTGAGTCACAATTCTTCCTTTGGTCCTATCCATTCATTGTATTCTGTCCTCTTCTAGTCTATTTTCTTATTTTTTACTTTTTTTTCTTCAGTCTAGTTTGTGAATGGAGACTGAACCTTTACTTAAATTTGCTAGCACACTCTTTCCTTTTGTCCTAGACAATGATGCATTGAAGTTTATAATGTTGGGTCTTTTTCCTATTTTCTGCTGTTCCCTTTTTCCTATTTAGACTATGAGACTTGGGTTAATTCCATTATTTCCCTGTCTTTAATGTGGATCAGGCTATATATCATTGCTGAGAGGAGACTTTGAAGGTTCAGGATAGACTTTGCCAAAGTTTAATTTATATTCCATCTTTCCCTCAGTTTTCTTATCCAAAGTCCTTTCTCTTTTGTACTAGATAGGATCATAAGTTTCTGTATTCATGTTTTCCTTTGCCAATCACAGTAAACCACTTTCTTCCTTCCAAACTAATAGACCTCGGTGAGTTTATTGCTCTCTCCTTATTGAGAAGAAACGGAGAAGGGGGAGATCAGACTGAATCATCGCTAACCAAAAGAAAATTTTTTTGTTTTTTTGTAAGGGATGTCACCATAACATTGCAAGGCCCCTTTTCAGCCCCTAATTCTAACATCTTAATTCAGCTTTCATACTTACCTCTATTAAAAAAAGAATTATTTGTTTTCCCTTATAAACTGAAATTTAGGGAGGCACTTCTGGAGTCATTTTTCTGTCTTTTTCTAGAATAGAGGCTATCCTGTATTTTAAACAGAAGTAACTGTGACTCAGTCATGACAGGAAGAGATAAACATCATAAAGTCACCGCAAAATTTCATGTTCTCATATTTCCTGGAAGAAACACCCAACAGAAATACATTCTGCTTAAGGCATGGGAGGCATTACAACTCAGAGGTTGGACAGTATGCTGAAGATGCTGATGTCAGATGAGCTTTAGTAGCAAAAGCTACCTAACTAGAAACTTATGGGCTGAAGAAAGTCCTATCAAGGCAGTGCCGTGTTTTGGACAATGATTGAATTGTGGAGTTGGGCAAGACCTAAATTCAAAACTCATCTCTGGTGCTTTCTTCATAAGTGAACCTAGGCAAGTCACTGAAACTCATTGGACCCTAGTTTCTTTAGTTGCAAAACAGGGCTAATGAAACTTGAAGAGTGTATCTTGTGGAGTACTGCTGATGATCAAATCAGATAATGTACTATTTAAGTAATTAGTTGTAATTGTTATTATCTACTGTTATTATCTATTTCACCTTTTCACTTATCAATGTTTCTAGAACAAGCATTGAGCCTAGAGTTGGGAAAACTTGAAACCAGATAAAGCCTTAGTTATTTATGAGTTATGTGACCTTAGGCAAGTCCATCTGCCTCAATTTCTCTAAAATTCTCTAAAATAAAATAGGGATAATAATAGCAGCTACTTTACAGGGTAATTGTGAGAACCAAATAAGTTAATAAATGTAGCATGCTTAGCATAATCTGACAAAGAGAAAGTGTTATGTAAATGCTAACTATTATTAACTCTGCTCAACATTTCTGCCTACAGAAACAATTGTTAACCATATAGAAGCAATCCTTAACAGCATCAAGTTCTTAAATGCATAAAATAAAACAAAATGGATTATGAAAGAAACAAATTATATTGAAACACATTTATCAATTAAAAAATAAAACTAGTTCCTAGATTTCAGCTTAAGAATGTCCACTTTGGAGGTCTTTAGCCCTTTAGTAATATATTCTAATATTTTGCAATTCACTAAAATCAAGATCCTTGGCTAGAAGTGAAAAGACTCAATTCTTTTCCTTTAAAAAAATTAGAACAATATTTGCTCTTCTTCAGTTCTGTAGTACTTTCTCTCTGTCTAGGATCTTTCAGAGATACCTTACTATGGTGTGGCAACCATGTCTGCCAACACTTTCAGTATCTAAGAAGGAAGGAAACAAAGAGCTATTAAATGTATTAATGAATTATTAAGTTAATTAATAAATTAAATTAAGTTATTAAATGTCTACTATATGCCAGGCACAGTGCTGGGCATTTAATAAGTATTATCTCACTTGATCTTTCCTACAAACTTAAAAGATAGGTGCTTCATTATCTCCTTCTTACAGTTGGGAAATGGAAACAAACTGAGTTTAAATGATGTAACACACAACTGTGCCACCTAGTTGCCTTTAATAAGAATATAGTTCATCTTGACTTGACCTGGTAATTTAAAGTTATGAAGGGCAGCTACATATTCTTCTACTAATTTTCTACTGACTTTTAATATCCACTTCCTTTTGGACATTTTTTAGGTAGGGTGCAGATAGGCAGTGTAGTGGATAGAGTGCTGGATCTTGAGTTAGGAAAACCTGAGTTCAAATCTAGCTTCAGAGGCTCACTAGCTATATGATCCTGGGCAAATCACTTAACCTCTGTTTCCTCTCTTTCCTTAATTAGAAAATGGAGAAAATGATAGCACCTACCTGCTTGGGATAGTTTAAAGCTCTAGTGTGGCAATATTTGTAAAGCACTTAAAACTGTGCCAGACATAAAATAAGTACATAATAAATACTTGTTTTCTTTCTCACTCACTCCCCCTTTCCCTATCCCTCCCTCCCTCCCTCCTGTCCTCTTTCCTTCCATTCCTTCATCCCTCTGCCTACCTTTTTATCCTTCCTTCCTTCTCTCTCTCCCTCCCTCCCTCTTTCCTTTCTTCCTTTTCTCCTCCCTTCCTTCCTCCTTCCCTTTTCATTCCATTGGTATTCCATTCTCCTTGGTAGAAAAAATAGAAGCAAAATTAGGATTGATAAAAGCTTGTAGTCTTATAGGCATCTGGGGCAGTTAAGTGGGTGGAGTGCTGGGACCTGGGATTAGGAAGACTCATTTTCCTGAGTTCAAATCTAGTCTCAGACACTGCCTAGCTTTATACCCCTGGGAAAGTCTCTTCATTCTATTTGCCTCAGTTTTCTCATTTGGAAAATGAGCTGGAGAAGGCAAACCACTCCAATATATTTGCCAAACAAAAAAACAAAAAAAAACACAAAAAACCCTAAATGGGGTCACAACCAAACAACAACATATCACCTTTTAAAGTTGTGAAACATTTTACAAATGTTACTTCATTTGATCCTCATGAAAATTCTTAGAAACTGGTGCTATATTGGCTCCACTTTATAGGTGAGAAAATGGAGCTTCAGTTCAGTGACTTGCCCAAGGACACACATCTAAAGTTCCTGAGATGTGATTCAGATTCGGGCTTTCTTAGCTTCAAGTTCAGGACTCTGTCCATTGAATGTCTGGGTGCCTGAATTGAGCCTTTGCTTCCTCTCCTTTGTAAGTTATCATTGTCCTGTCCACACCAAGATGTGGGTTCTATTCCTTCTTTCATCATTCTCTTTTCCCCAGGTTAGACTAAAAATATATATATATATATATACTACTTTTTACTCTCCTTGGCTTTCCTTCCCAACTTTACCTTATCGTGAGTTTTCTAGCTCTTGACACTATGCTTAAAGAATCATGTTTTCATTTTCATTTTTTTATATGTTTTTGCTTCCATCTTCTCTATGTCTATGTAAAAATCTAAATTGGTGATTTTCGCATGCATCCACAACAGTCTCTTTAAATATCTTCTTTTTTCCTACTCGATTAGATTGTTCTTTGTTTCTTCAGAATTTCATTTTTGATAGCTTCCCATCTTTCCTCAGCTAACCTAACTATACTTTCTCTTTGGAAGTTACTTTCTAAAGATCTAGGAAAGATAATGAAGCATTCTTGCCTTTCTTCCCTTTTACCAACTGTAAGACAGCATGTTACTTCCTCCTTGAAGTTTCTTTTATTTTCACCCTAGTAGCCATTTCCTCTGATGAAAATCACATTCCAAATAGATTTATTTACCTTTATTGGTCTTTTCACTTTTTGAAATATGAATTTATTGTTAAAGCAAGTCAAGAAATTAATAGTTGTTTTGGTTTTTTAAGAGAGAGAAAGAGGGGGTGGACATGGGGAGGAGAGATGGGTTGGGGGGGGGAGAGTTACAGCAATGTTTGCATAGCTGAATGACAACCTCTCTCATTACTATACCTCTGCCCCAAGCCTGTAATCCACTTCACAACTGGGCAGGTGATTTGTAGTGTACTCCAAAGACAATAACATTTCTGTTTCTTCCTCCAATGATCATTATCCATATGTTCTCCACCATGTTTCTTCTCTCTGATTCCTGGATTTTATCACATGAAGGAGTCCTCTTAATATACAATATCTCATTTTACTCCTCTTTTACCTATCTGTTCCTTTTGCCTGAAAAGGCTCCAACCTGATCTTTTGCAGATAAGAAACCTGTAATAAATACATTTCTCTCCCAAACACACTACTAAATCTTCTAATCCAATTGGCCTTGTTGTTGTTTAGTCATTGCAGTCATATCTAACTTTCTGTGCTCCCATTTAGGATTTTCTTGGCAAAGACACTGAAGTGCTTTTGTCATTCCCTTTTCCAGCTCATTCTACAGATGAAGAAACTGAGACAAACAGGGTTAAGTGACTTGCCTAGGGTCACATAACTAGTAAGAGTCTTAGGCTAGATTTGAACTCAGGAAGATGAATCTTCCTGGCTCCAGACCCAGCACTCTATCCCCTACACCAGGGGTCCCCAAACTTTTTACACAGAGATCCAGTTCACTGTCCCTCAGATGGTTGGAGGGTTGGACTATAAAAACCTAACCCTAACCCTAACCTGGCAGCAGTATACACAGTGCAGAATCCCTTCCCCCAGATTGCTGATCACCATGCTGACATCTTCCATTGTGCAGCCACATAATCCTTTGTGCAGCACCTCATTCTAAGGCACCACACAAAGGATTATGTCACCAGAGGTAGTACTATAGTTGAGAGATGCAGCGCTTTGAGGCTCCCCCACATACAGTGCTCCTTTCACTGACCCCCAATGAAAGAGGTGCCCCTTCGGGAAGTGCAGTGGGGGCTGGATACATGGCTTCAGGGGGCTGCATGTGTCCCCTACCCTATACCAACTAACTGCCCAATTGGCCTTATTCTTTCCCTGAATCATTATTTAGCTAGCTTTTGCCCAGATTGTTTTTATATCCAAAATATTTTACTCCCTCACTTCCATATCTTGGAATTCATAGCCTGACTCAAGAACCTCATCCTACCAGAGGCCTTTCCAGAATTCTGTTGTTACTTAGTATATCACATACTTTGCATTTTTTCTCTGTCTTTATGTGTGTCCCTCCTTCCTTACCCCAGTAGAATGTAATCATCTTAAGATCAGGGACCATTTCAATTTATCTTTTTCTCCGGAGCCTGCCATGGAGCTTGCCACTTTAGCAGAATGTTAATAAATATAACCTCACATTTATCAATAAATGCAATTTAACAGCTATTTAAGTGGCTGACACATTCATACAACTTTTTTAATCTCCTAAAGATTCAGTGGCCTATGTAGATATATTCCAAAGACAAGTCTTTGCGTAGGGTTCTGAAGCATTTGGCATATTTCTCAATTTGCAGGGTTTTTTCCTCTCCAAAATATAGGCAACAGTCTCTGGCCTCAGGGAACTTCCATTCTACTGCAGGGAAAAAATGTGCAGATGGATAAATAAATTTCAACATACATATGATGTAAATGGAAAACATTTGAGGTTAAAAGAATACTTATCCCAGGAGAACAAAACCACATATCCAATTTCAAAGGCAGACAAGGTCATTTCAAAAGGGAGAATGCACTAACAACAATGAGGATTCAGGAAAAGGTTAATGTAAAAGATGGGGAGGTTAGGTATGTCAAAGGGCAAAGGGTTGGAGGGCATTCCTGACCTAGGGAACTGGCCACCTCTGAAAAGGCCCAAAGAAGGGAAGAGGGAATAGCAGGGGCAGGGGACCATTTGCTGAAGTCTAGAGCTTTAGTCCTGGAGTCAGGAAGACCTGAAGTCAAATTTGGCCTCAGGTACTAGCTGTGTGACTCTATGCAAATAACAACCTCTGTTGACCTCTACCCACTGGAGAAGGAAATGGCAAATCACTCTAGTATCTCTGCCAAGAAAATCCCTAAGGAGAGTAGGTAGCTGCGGAGGAAGGGGGTGTCACAAAGAGCCAAACACAAATGAACAACTGAACAGCAACAGGTGGCCTGTCCTTATTTTAAGAATATTTGACCACCTCGGCCATAGCATAGCTGGTTCTTCTACAATTCCTAAATCTCACTCATCTGAGATAAGACCAGAGTATTCTCAGCCCAGAGCTCCAAGGTCTTCTATAGGGGGGCTTTCCCTGCCTGTGCTGGGGCTGGATGAGGTTTGGGCTTTGCAATGCTTGGCAAGACTGGCTAATCCCTTGGTAGAAATAAAGGAATAAAGAAAAGTATTTGTAGGGCCAAGCATGTAAGAAAAATAAGCTTGGAAAGAAGAGAACCCATCCTGGGGGAATGGAGGTAGAAGAGAGGATGTAATCTAAACTGAAATCCAAATAGCTAAAGAACTGAGGGCTTGATTGAGATCAAAGTCAGGAATTCCCAAAGGCAATCGACCCAGAGGGCTAGGCAGGAAGTTCATAAGGTCTAAAAATCAGCAACTTAGATCAGCTGGAAACCTTTGAGATCATAGGATCCTGGCTCTGGAGCTGGGAGGGACAGTAGATGCCATTGAGTCCAATCTTTTCATTTTATTTTTTTAAATACATTTTAATTTTTCAATTAACAAGTATTTATTTTCCCTCTCACCCAAACACCCTGCAACTGAAAAAAAAAAAAGAAAAAGAAAGCAAAATCCTTATAACAAATGTTTCATTAAACAAAACAAATTCCTTCATTGGTCAAAATGTGTATCACCCTGCTCCTGCAGCCCTCTTTCTCCCTAATCCATCCTGATTTTAGAGCTAAGGAGACTGTGAGAGAGAGAGAGACAGAGAGAGAGAGACAGAGACAGAGAGAGAGAGAGAGAGAGAGAGAGAGAGAGAGAGAGAGAGAGAGAGAGAGAGAGAGAGAGAGAGAGAAAGAGAGAAACAGAGACAGAGACAGAGAGACAGAGAGACAGAGAGACAAAGAGAGACAGAAAGAGACAGACAGAGAGACAGAGAGACAGAGAGACAGAGAGACAGAGACAGAGAGACAGAGACAGAGAGACAGAGAGAGACAGAGAGAGAGACAGAGAGACAGAGAGACAGAGACAGAGAGACAGAGAGACAGAGAAACAGAGACAGAGAGACAGAGAGACAGAGAGGAGATGTTGAGTGACTTACCCAAAGTCACACAAGTAGTGGATATCTGAGGCAGAGTTGGAACCAAAGTCCCTTGACTGCAGAGACAATATTGTCCAATTTGCCATGCTCAAATCTAATCCTTTTGCTTTACATAAGTACTGCTAATACTAATACATACTATATACTATTAGATGGATTATATAAGAGATTGGTGGTCAATGGAGGGCGCATATAGCTTCTGGGCCTAAGCAGGCAGAGAAGCAAGCATTTATTTTGCACCTGCTATATGTCTGGCACTGTGTTAAGCATTTGAGTATGAAATGCAAAAGACCCTTTCTGCTCCCAGGGAGCTCACAGTCTAATGGGGAGAATCAATATGTAAGTACAGACAAACAAGTTATAAATAGGATAACCTCAAGATGAGTAAAGGAGGAAAGGCACAAGTTTTCAGGGGTTTCAAGAAAGGTTTTTGTAGGGGATGAGATTTTAGCTGGACCATGACGAAAGCTAGAAAGAGGAGATGAGGAGAAGGAGGATTCCAGGCGTGGGACCAGCCACAGAAAATGCCTACTCAGAAGCTGAACCATTCCTAGCTCTTTTTCTGTAACAATCCTTCAAATACCTGAAGATAACTACTATCTGGCCTTTAAATTTTCTCTTCTTCTAGCTAACTATCCCTAATCCCTTCAACTAATATTCCTAAAATATGACTTCCAGCTCCACACCTAGAGTGATTGCCCCACTGTGGTTGAAACATATATGGTTCATATGCCTAGAAGACTTTAGCAACCTGGAATAGAGAATTTGGAGAGGGGCTTGGCATTGTGGAAAAAGTACATGAGTTGGAGTCATGTAGACCTTAGCTTAAATCAGGCTTCCAATATTTACTAGTTTTGTGACTGTGTGACTTCCCTACCTCTTCTTTTTTCTCTCCTACATATATATTGTCTTCTACAGTTAAAATATAAACTCCTCCATCATACAAAGTGACTTGTTTGTTTGCATTTGTGTCCTGGTACCACATACAGTTTCTGGCACAGAGGAAATATTTAATAAATGTTCTATTTCTCTCTGTCTCTTCCTTTCCCTCTCCTTCTTTATCTCCTTCCCTCTCTTCCTTCCGTTCTTTTCCTTCTTTCTTCTTTATTTATCTTTCTTTCTTGTTCTTTCTTCCTTTCTCCCTCCCTCCCTCTCTTTTTTCCTCCTCTCTTTCCTCTTTTATTTCTCTTCCTCTCTCTCTCCTCTCTCTGCCTCACTTTGCTCAGCTGTAAGATGAGGTTTATTTTTTTAACCTATGAGATAATGAGTGTATAGCACTTCGTAAACTTCAATATATCAGTTCTATATATGCCCAAATCCCCAAAGCAGCACTTTTTTTTGGTAGTGAAGAATCAGAAACTCAGTTGAGTATCCATCAATTTGGAGGATGGCTAATCAAACTATGATGAATAAATGCAGGAAGATATCATCTCTCCCTAAGAAAAAACAAATACATGGAACTCAAAGAAATGTGGTAAAAACTGAGACAGAGTGAAGTAAACAGAATCAGGAACATTATCTACATATGAGAGAGACAACAACATGTTAATAAAATAAACAGCAATAACATATGAATGCTATGTATTTCCACAGACCAAGCCTGGCCCCATACATATTTGTGGCACTCACAGAAGTGTCATTAGGATAGGGAGAGAACTGGAAACCATATGATGAGAAAATATATTTGGCTCCTGTTTGTTAGAGGAGTAGAGGATGTGTGTGGAGTGTTGAAGTTTTGGTTGATATATTGACTTTGTTGAACTTAAAACAAAACAAAACTGTTTATTTTTTTTAATCAGGCAGTGAGAATAAAGGGACAGCCATCTGAATGAATAGAGCACTCTACTCAAAGCCTAGCAGAGAGCTTCTACATAGCAAGAGCTTAATCTCTGTCTTTTCATTTCATCTCTTTTACAACAAGGGGATGCTACCTATCAGCTATCATTGTATTTTGCCTATCGGTTGACAGTATTGTTTGGCTTGGGAACCATTGAGATATATGACCTCTAACAGCCACAAAATGACTCTAGAAATCTGGAGGTGATAAATAGAATAGAATCTAATTACAAGACATTTTGGCCAATGAAATCCTTTTGGTCAGTTAACTGAGTCTTTTATTTGTCTTCCATGTACCCCGAATATAGGAAATGTATGTAACCAGTTCTCTACCAGCTCTGACTCGAAGCACAGCACTGGACCAGCTTGGTAATCCATCCTATTATTCCTATCTATCCCTCACTCCTTCCTCATGTCTTTGATGACTGCTTCTGCTTGCCCTGACTACTAGCTGACTTCACTGAATCCCAGAACTGACAGTGTCAGTGCCACTGAGTCCCACCAATGGATGCTTCAGTATTAACCGTCTTCCCATAAATTTTTCTTTCTTTTTCCCATAAAATATATGTGCAGGACCTCGGGGGGAAATGACTCATCTCAGTACAAATGTAGAATGGCACTCCCTGGGGCCTTCTCACCCTCTGATTCAAGTCTGGTCTGTGTAGTATCTTCAAGATTTACCCAGGGTACTAGCCAGCACAAGTAGACATTGTGCAGCATAGATCCTAAGAGGATCAAATTGGCTACTGCGAGGGCTAAATATTCTTCCCTTCCAGTTTCCTTCAAGTCTTTTAAACCTTCTCCTTTCTTAGCCACCCTCCACCCAGTGAACAGGAGCTTGATATGGCCTTCAATGCTTAAAAAATCAATAGTAAAATACAGGATTGTGGGGAAAGGGTTCTCACTAGGCAATCAGCTAACAAGCCTACTATGTGCCAGACACTGTGCCAAGAGCTGAAGATACAAAATAGAAATAATCCCATCACAGTCCCAACTCTCAAGAACCTCACATTTCAATAGGGAAGACAACATGCAAACAACTTAGTACATAGGAAATATATAAAAGATAAACTGGAAATAATCAACTGATGGGAGGCTCTCAAGTTTACATTCTATTAATGGGGGGAAATAACATAAATAAAAAATATACTTGACAAATATAAAATAGATGTAGGCAGGGAGGTCCCAAATAGCTAAAGGAGAAGAAGTTATCAGGAATAGCTTCTAAACCTGTGGCCAATGAACTTTTTTATATATAGATGGAGATAGAGTCGTAGTAGATAGGTGAGGATATATTGTAATTCTTCGATTGTTTCAGTTGTGTCTAACTCTTTGTGATTCCATTTTGGGATTTTCTTAGCAAAGATACTAGAATGGTTTGTCATTTCTTTCTCCAACTTGTTTTACAGATGAGAAACTGAGTCAAACAGAGGTAAGTGACTTGCCTAGCTAAGTGTCTGAGGCCATATTTGAACTCAGGAAGATGTCTTCCTGCTTCCAAGTCCAGTGCTCTATCCATTGCATCACTTAGCTGTTCACAATTTTAATACAGTTGGCTCCCTATGTCATTCCCATGCATTTTATTTTATGAATTTAAAAATGGTATTCTAAGAAGGGGTCTATAGGTTTCATTGGATTGGTCAAGGAGTCCATGACATAGAAAAAGATGAAGAATCTTTGATGTAGAAGGTGGCATTGGAGCAGTTCAGAAAGAGAGAAAATCTAAGAGGTAGAGATGAAGAGGAAGTGGTTCCAGGTTCAAGGAATAGCCATTGTAAGGATACTGAGAGGGGATCACTTTGGTGGTCCTGTAAGAGACAAAGAAGGACTTTGCAAAAGAGGCTAAAAACAAGGGTTTGCAAAAACAGGGTCTGGTCACACGCACAGAACTGAAAGAGCAATTCCAGAATCTGGGGAAGGGATAAAACATGGAAGGAGTTGGGAATCTGTTGTTCAAGGGGAGCAGAGAGGTAACTTCCTGTTGGCTGGTCAATCTTAGCCTGAGGGAAGTTGACTGATCTGTTTCTAAAGAGTCAGAGGTTCCTGTTTTCCAGCTAGCCAGAGATCCTGTGATCTTGTCCATCTCTGACTTCAATTTCCACCTGCTTCTGTTCCTGAGATCCAGTGCCCTGAGAGTTTTCTGATTACTGTGAGAAAGAGCTGCCAGTACCCAGTGAGAAAGGCCCAACCATCTTGGCTTTAGCCCAAGGAGGGTGACCTCACCAACAGGTCAAGCTATCAAATAGCTGACAAGCTTTTAACTTATCTACCAATAACCTGGGGACCAGTTAGATCAGATTAGATAGGTAGTGTGGAAATTAAGAGAGAATGTGCGAAGGAAAGGGAGCCTGAAGATCTTTGAAGATGATCCCTTGTGGGATCTGTAGATCTGGTAGGTGGAGAATTGAGACTTTTTAGGCTAGGGACTTCCCTTTCCTGGTCCCCTCCCTTTCTCTTTAGTTAAATTCAATAAATCTCAATTACTGTATTTTTTAACATTGTATGGAATAGTCAGGTAGCATTTGGACTTTCAACTACATCTCAGGCCTACACAAGCCTGTGAAGCCTTTATTCTGAAGGTATACCAACAACAACTCTACCAACCTGATTATCCATATTATAAACAATTATTTCCGTCCCTTCTGGCTCTGAGAAATCTTATGCAATTGCTTTTTTCCTTCTTCCTTTCTTCTCAGAAATGATTTCTCAAGCCCCTTCCAGCTCTGAGAGTCTGCAATTCTGTGGGTCTCTCAAAAGCCACCTTGTCAACAAAATCTTTCTGTAGGGTCTTAGGCTGTGCTTCCTGTCTTGACATCCACCCTACCTTGGTCTCCCTACCCCTTACCCCCTGCCTGTACATTCTCTCTTCCTGAGTCCTGGGAGCCATCCCCAGATTCAAGGGAGAATCTCAAACATTGAGTTCAAACCTTTCATTTAGAGAAGAAAATTGAAGTCCATTCTGCATTCTGCATTCTGGTTGTGACAAAACTGGAATTAGAAAAGCTACTGAATCTTAGGCCAGCGTTCTTTCCTCAAAATATTTCAGTATTTAAGGGTGGGAAGGGATGGGGGATGAGGTAGTGAGGAGCACTAATTCTATTGTTCTCCCCTAACCAAGGGACAAAATATTGACAATAATAACCATAATAACTAATTATAATAGAGCTTTTCCCTGTAATAAACCTTCAGAGAAGATTGTACGAGAGTCATTACTCCCATTTTTTAAAAAACTGAAGCTCATAAAGGAAGGGTGGGTTTGTTGTTGCAATAAATAAATGTTGGTACCACGACTCAAAAATGTTAAAAAAGAAAAAAAAAATCAGAGCCTCAAGAATCTTTCCAGATCAGCATCTTTAACTCTTATTTTACGGATAAAGAAACTGAGACTAGGCTCAGAGAAGGAACTTGCTACTAAGGGCCAGAGGCAGGACTTGTCCAGGTCTCCAGGGCTTTTTCCATTCTATCTGGCTTCTCAGCTGGGAGAGATGTGTGGCCAGTGGGTCACTGGGTGAGGGTAATATCCTGCAAGAGGCAGGGAGGAGTAGGAAAGCACTGAATGACCACTGACCATCCCACCCACAGGAAAGCTTTAATCAATGGCCAAGCCGCCTCCAGGCCTACCCCTAAGCTGCCCTCAATGGTCACAGTCCCAGGGAGAGGATTTTTCAAGGCCAGGAAAGGAAAAAAGTTTGGCAGGTGAGGAAGATAGGATTGTTGGGGTTGATGTGAGGATAGAGCAGGGAAGCTGCTTTCCTTCACCAAACTGTTTGGCCCAGGCAAACTCACTGTTCTTTTAATATCCTTCCTTTCAAGTCAGAAAGTCAGTAGGAAGCTGAAGGAGGGGCTGTTTGATTTTTAATCTTGGACCCATCCAGTTCTGTTTCCCCTACCATTCTTCATCTGGAGCCATCTGGAGCCTGGGCTGGTCAGCCTATCCTGAAGCTGACTTCCTGCTTCTGACTCTTAGCCCTGAGTCTTGTACTACGTGCCTTCAAGAGGGTTTTGATTCCAGCAAGCCTCAGAATGCTTAACGTAGGAGACAGAATCAGATGAGCTCTACAGAGCTTCCTGGAACAAGACAAGGACCAAATATTGGGGCTGGCACAATGGAGAATTAGAGGGAGGCAAATTTGGATTCCAAAAGACAAAGGACTTTGGATTTGATTGGAAGTATGATATAAGAGGGTACCTTATGGAAGAGTAAATTTAGTAAATTCGCATAGCAAATAGAGTGCTAAGCCCAAAGTCAAGAAAATTCATCTTCCTGAGTTCAAATCTGACCTCCGACACCAATTAATGGTATGATCCTTACCAGTCATTTAATCCTGTTTGTCTCAGTTTCTCATTGGTTAAATGAGCTAGAAAAAGAAATGGCAAACTGTGTTAGTGTCTTTGGACTTTGTTAGTGTCAAGAAAACCCTAATAGGGGCATAACCTACAAAAAGAAATAATCTAATGCCTCAAACGAATTCTGAAGCAGCATAACCCACAGACAGTAATTTTTCAACCTGAAACAACATAGAAGGCTGGCATGAAGGATCTAGTGCACCAGGGTGGAGGTTGAGTGCAACATGCCAGGGCAGGCACCACAAAGGCAACAGGCTTTGGGTGCAATTCAAGCAGCAGCCAAGGCTTCCAGAACTCTCAGTTACAAATGGTAAAGGGGGGTTGAACAACTACTCAAAAGGAGATTACAAGGTACCCTTGCTGGATCTGGGTGCAAGTCTCTTGTCACATTTCTCATACACAGACCCAGTGTCTGCCCTGGGGCATAGCCTAAGGTGAGAAGAGCACTAGCATATACCAGCATTTACAAAAGCACTTGTAACCACCAGTGTGGTTCAGAGGAATCTGGTCACAGTTCCAAGGGGTAAAAGAATGCTTAAAGTTACAAAACAGAGCACAGGCTTGGAGGACATTAAACACACCTCTCCTTACATCATGTTCTCTTGGAAGAACTGAAAGCAGATAGATCCCCATAGCCAGCTCTGAAGGCACTAAAAAACCTGAATCTTGGAACAGTGTTCCTTTCACCATAGGTACAGAGCCAAAATGTAACCATTTTTAACTAAAAGGAAATTAAAAGGCAGGAAAATAAACAAACAATAAAAAACTCAACATAGAAAGTTATTTTAGTGATAGGGGAGGCTCAAACACAGAAGAAGACAATAAAGTCAATACTGTTGCATCCAAAGTCTCCAAGAGAAATAGGAATTGCTCCAAAAATAATTATTGGAGTCCAAAAGTCCAAAAATAATTATTGGAGAACCTAAAAAAGAATATAAAAAATAAAATAAGAGAGGTAGAAAAATTGGGGAAAGAAATTAAAATGATACAGAAAAAGTATGAAAAAGGAGTCAGCAGCTTGGTAAAGGAGGCACAATAAAATACTGAAGAAATTAATAGCTTGAAAAACAGAAGAGGGCAATTGGTAAAAGAGGCACAAAAATCCAAAGAAGAGAAGAACTCTTTAAAAAGCAGAATTGGCCAAATGGGAAAAAAAAAGATATATAAAAATGCACTGAAAAGAAAAACTTCTTGAAAGACAGAATTGGCCTTTTGGAAAAAGTGGTACAAAAATTCACTGAGGAAAAGGACTCTTTACAAAATAGAATTGGCCAAATGGAAAAGGAAGTACAAAAGTTTACTCAAGAAAATCATATCTAAAAACTTAGAATTGGGCAAGTGAAATCTAATGACTTCATGAGACATCAAGAAATCAAACGAAGTCAAAAGAATGAAAAAATAGAAAATATCTCCTGGGGAAAACAACTGACCTGTAAGGAAGGCAAAAGGAAAGATAGTGTAAGAAAGACATGATCAAAAATGTTTAGACAACATTTTTCAAGAAATTATCAAGGAAAATTGCCCTGATATTCTAGAACCAGAGGGTAAAATAGAAATTGAAAGAATGCATCGATCTCCTCCTGAAAGAGATCCCCAAAGGATAACTCAGGAATGTTGTAGCCAAATTCCAAAATTCCCAGGTCAAGGAGAAAAGATCCAGCAGCTAAAAAGAAACAATTCAAATATCATGGAAGCAGAGTCAGTGTAACACAAGACTTAGTAGCTTCTGCATTAAAGGATCAGAGGGGAGTTAGAACTTCAACCAAGAATCACTTATTAAGCAAATTGGGGGAGGTGAAATTCAGAAATGAAATGGGGGTAAATAGGATAGAAAGTAATGCACAATGGTGCAAAAAACATTTTGCAAGTCCCTCTAATAAAGGCCTCATTTCTCAAATATGTAGAGAATCAAATATGTAGGGAAATAAGTTGAATATATAAGTATACAAATCATTCCCCACTTGATAATGATCAAAAGATGCAAAGACAGTTCTCAGATAAACTAATTAAAGCTCTCTATAGTCATGCTAAAAAAAATGCTCTAAATCACTCATAGTTAGAGAAATGCAAATTAAAACAACCCTAAGGTACTGTAACATAGAGAGGAGAGAGAATGGAGTCTCCCCCTACTGAGTCAGGACCAGAGTGAGGTAGAGATGGAATGGAGACAAGTAGAAAGAGAAAAGAGTTGGATTGATTTTCCCTCTCTTTTCTCCCTGGCAAACCCCATTCTGGCTGCCTTCAAGATAACAAACTTCGGTTCTCTCTGAAAATGGGTTGAAACAAACAGCTTCTCCCTCTCTGAGGAGAGAAATGTCACTTCCCTCTCCCCAATCTTCAAAGACTTCTTCCTTCTTAGATACTATGAAGCCAGCCACTTGCTCTTAAGAACAGTTGTTTATTCTAAGGGAACGAATGAAGGGTTGGGCAATTGAATTGAGGAATGAGATATTAGGAAAGAGGGAGGGGGAGGCCCCTAGAAGTAACTGAACCCCTTCTCCCCAGAGTCTGGCAAGATCAGGTCTTGCTTGCCTGACCCCCCCTGGGGTCAGTTGTGAAGATGTCCTGACTTTCTAGCTGCCTTGGCTATTATAACAGTTCAAGAACTTCAGGGGATGCAGAGGAATTATTATAGTTAACAGCTTCCTGTAGAAGTCCTATTCACTCAACTTGTCTTCTCTGGAACTGGGTCAGGAGTCACAGGAGGAGGGTGCTGGTCCAGAGGTCTGCTCACATCCTCCTTTCTATTGGGCTTCCCAGAAAGAAGTCCCTTCCCAACTGTCCAGATCCTCTAACTTCCTATCTCCTTCCTTCTGAACTCTCTCTCCTTCCTGCCCTTCCCCTGTTCCAGTTGGTCCTTCAGCCTGCAAAATCTGCTTCTCTCTTCCTTCTGGCAGGTTAAGTCCAAGTTCCTCTCTTACAGTACCTTCCCACACCTACCAGATTGGCTATTATAGGAGAAATGGAAAATGATAAAACTTGGAGTAGATATGGGAAAGCTTGGTCTCAAATGCATTGTTGAGGGAGTTGTGAACTGATTCAATCATTCAGGAAAGCAATCTGGACCTATGCTCAAAGGACTATAAAACAGTATATACCCTTTGATCAAGCAATACCATTATTAGGTTTGGATGCGCCCCAAAATGAAAAATAAAAACAGAAAGGGAAGGATCTATCTGTACAAAAATATTTAAAGAAGCTCTTTTTAGAAGGGCAAAGATTTGGAAAATGAGGGAGTACCTGTCAATTGGGGAATGGCTGAATAAGTTATAGTATATGATTGTAATGGAACACTCATGCTGCAAGAAATGACAAGCAGGAGGAGTTCGAAAACCCTGAAAAGATTTATACAAACTGAAGCAGAGTAAAATAAGTAGAACCAGGAGAACATTTGTATAGTGACAGGAATACTTTACAATGAACAACAGTGAATAATTTATTCTCAGCAATATGATGATCCAAAACTCTCCCAAAGACATCATGACAAAAAATGCCATCTAGTTCCAGAGAAAAAGAACTCGGTATGAATCCAGACCAAAGCAAACTTTTTTCACTTTCTTGATTTTTTTTTCCTATTTGAGTTTTATTCCACAAAAGGATTAACATGGAAAAATGTTTTACATCATTACACATGTAAAATCTATATAAGATTGTTTACCATCTCAAAGGGGATAGAGGGAGGGAGAGAATTCAATATTCATTATTCTTTGAAAAATGTTGGAAACAGTTTTTATATGTAATTGGAGGGAGGGGAAAGAAAATCCTAAATGGGATCATGAAGAGTTGGACATGACTGAATGACAAAAACAAGAAATGAGCAGTGTTCCATAATTGGCATATACCAATGAATCAATAAACATTTGTTAAATGCCAACAGTGTATACCAAGTACCGTGTTAGGAATAAGACCAAAATGAAATAGTTCTTGCCTTCAAAGAGAGCAAATTTTATAGGGGAAACTCCCAGCACTGATTCCTTCCTTGTTCTCCCCTCCAGAACAAAATACCAATGGGAATGCAGGTGGGGTTAACAGTGATATTAACAGGTGGCATTTATGTAACTTTTTATGAAATATTTTCAGAGGAATCAATTCAATTCATTACTCCAATTCAAAAGACTTTTTAAAACAAAATTTTATTGCTATATTTTATTTTTATTTTACTAACTTTTCCAGCATATCCCTCCCTCCTAATTCTCCCAAAGGTCATCCTTTATAACAAAGGATAAAAAAGAAAAGGAGACTATTTTAGCAAAACTAAACAAGATATGACATTATATGCAGTACCATGGTCCCTGAGCACTGCAAAAAAAAGTTCTTTCTCTTCTTTGGAGACAAACTTGATCATTAAAATTCTAAAGTAGTGAGCTTTTTTGTCTCAACAGATATTTATTTGGGTCTCACTAGCTATAAACATTGGCTCCTTAGCCATGGAGATACAGAACAAATGAAAGCTATCCCTGTATCTGAAGAACTTAGAGCTCAGAGATGAGTAAATACTACACAGTTTCTGAAGTTTGAAAAGGAAGCACTGTGACCTAGGGGAAATAGGGAGACTTTTTTGAAGAATGCAGCTCCTGAGTTAATAAATATAATTAGCATTTGAATAGCACTTTAAGATTTTTAAAGTATTTTACAACTATTACATTATTTGATTCTTGAAATGACCTTGGAAAAATAGGTGCTCTTATGAACTCCATTTTATAGATGAGGAAACTGAGGTGTGTTCAGTTGTTTCAGTCATGTCCAACTATTTTTTATTCCACTTGGGGGTTTTCTTGGCAGAGATAAGAGCGTGATCTGCCATTTCATTCTCTAGCTCCTTTTACAGATGAAGAACCTAAGGCAAACAGGGTTACATGACTTGCCTAGGGTCACATAGTTTGGAAGTATCAGAGGTCAGATTCAAATTCAGGAAGGTGAGTCTTCCTGACTCTAGACTGGGTGTTCTATCTACTGTACCACCTAGGTGTCCTAGATGCACTGCAGCAGACAATGGTTAAGGGACTTGCCCAGGGTCACACAGCCAATAAATTTCTGAGGCTAGATTTGAACTCAGATATTCCTGAGTCAAAGTCCAGAGCTCTATCCACTCTGCCACCTTGCAGATCATCTCCACCTTGAAGATATCTTGCTAAGAACTTTTACACAAATTGGAAGAGGCAAAAATGTTATTGTTCATTGGAGGAAAAATGAAATGTAGAAGAAATATAGAGGAGAAATTTTAATATTGTCATGATTGGGTAACTATATTATCCAAGGGGGTCCAAAAGTGTGACTTTTAAATGAATTCAAAACCAATAGGGAAGCTAATATGGATTCACTGAGAATTTACCAAGTAATATAGATTTTTTTAAAAGGCACTTAGAGAAGATAGAAGGAAAGACATGTAAGTGAGAATAAATATAATGATAAGAATAGCTTACATTTATATAGTAATAACTATGTGCCAGGCACTGTGGTTTACAATTATCTCATTTGATTCTGATGACAACCTTAGGATATAGGTGTAATTATTAATCTCATTTTACAGATGAGGAAACTGAGGCAGGTAGGTTAAATGACTTGCCCAAGTCACAGAACTTGTAGGCAACTAAGGCTGTATCTGACTTTAGGTCTACATAATTCCAGGCCCAATGCTTGGCAAATATTGGTTTGCAACTCTAATATTCATGAAGGACAGATGCAAAGTTAATAAAAAGGGGCTTTCTTAAGCTAAGGATTAGACTTGTCATTTCATTGGTATAGTAAACTCCCAGTTGAGGAAACTTCTACCAAAGAAACTGGTTGACACCTTTTCTGCAGCATATAGTCTTAGAGAATTGCTTAGAGTACTGAGAAGTTGAGGAATTGTCTGGAGTCATAAAACCAGCATGTGCCAGAAGCTATACTCAAAACTCAGCCTTCCTGACCTTGAGACCAGGTCTCTATTGATGTCTCCACACTACTTTAAAAAAGCTATGATGGTGATGGAATACTATTGTGCTAAAAGGAATAATAAAGTGGAGGAATTCCACGGAGACTGGAACAACCTCCAGGAAGTGATGCAGAGCGAGAGGAGCAGAACCAGGAGAACATCGTACACAGAGACTAATACACTGTGGTATAATTGAACGTAATGGATTTCTCCATTAGTGGTGGTGTAATGTCCCTGAACAATCTTCAGGGATCTAGGAGAAAAAACACTATCCATAAGCAGAGGACAAACTGAGGGAGTAGAAACACCAAGGAAAAGTAATTGCCTGACTACAGTGGCTGAGGGGACATGACAGAGGAGAGACTCTAAATGAACACTCTAATGCAAATATTAACAACATGGCAATGGGTTCGAATCAAGAACACATATGATACCCAGTGGAATCACGCGTCGGCTACGGGGGGGGGGGTGGGAGGGAGGAAAAGAAAATGATCTTTGTCTTTAATGAATAATGCATGGAAATGATCAAATAAAATACTATAAAATTAAAAAAAGGCTATGATAGAGAAAAGAGGCCATTTGCTATGAGCCCCTTGCTATCCTTTTCTCTATATTTCAAAAGCCTATGAAACTATTCCTGTTTTTTGTCTCCTTTGTCAGTCTCTGTTGAAGACCTAGTTGACCCTTAGCCTTATTAAATCCAGCCTTTCTATAAGCACTAACTATCCTGTATCTTCTAGAAAAAGATGGTCCCTACATTTATGTCCCTCTCTTTCTGTTCATCAGTCCTTCCCTATCTACTGGCTCCTTTCCTGCTCCCTACAAATATGATTATATCTCCCATAGCCTTAAAAAAATCCTAACTAGACCCAACCATCCCTTCAAGATATCATACTGTATCTCTCCTTTTTATAGCCATCTTCCTCAGACAATCCTCTAAATCTCATTATTTCCACTTTCACTAATCTCACTCACTTTTCTACCTTTCCAATTCCTATTGAAACTGCAATCTAAAGTCAAGTGATGAGTCTAGGACTAGCAGTCTCACATATATCTCAGAGCTCTTCACAGCCTGACCAACCATCTCATTCAAGCTCATATTTTCTCCAGAACCAAGATTGGAACTGTCAAGGATCAATTGATTGTGAATTTCCTAAAGAAAGACAAGATTGCCCATAGCAAGATTACTGTTGTTGGGGTTGGTGCTCTGAAGATATAATTATCTCCCTTTGTTATTTCTAATGTAATCAATCAGCAACCTTTGGTTAAATCAACCCAAAACTGAAAATACGCCTACTTAACACTTGACCAGTCGTTAGGTAGAAGAGTTCACAAGTCAAAAACTCTCACCTCCAAAGGGAACTGCCCAGCCCTGGGTAGTTTGGAAGCTGTGATTGGTTCCTGTTGTTAGATTTTAAATGGTTGAGGTCTTACTGTAGTGATTAAAATAGTGGAAGATATAAATTGTGATAGATATAAGAGAGGGTGAGTAAATTTGACTGCAAAAATATGTTTCACTACAGTGTCTTGGTTTTTAAATCTTTCAAGGTTTACACTGTGAAGAGGGGAAGAGACAGGAAGTGATGTGGGAAAAGGACTATGAAAAGACCATGGACTTCTTCTCTCTCCAGATCTTCTGCCTTGTAGTCAGTCATTCCTGCCTTGGTGCTTGAAGAGACACTTCCCTTGGATCCTGTGGTGGTGAGTAGAATGATTCCTTCCTTGGTATCTCCTTATTAACAAAACCATCAATCCAGACTACCAATCTACTTTAGTGAGGAGACCCTCTGCTCATTGGTGCTTTTGGTGGGACACTCTCTTCAGCGTGAGTTCTGGTGAGATTCTTAGTGGTCTTAGCCTCATGTGCACTGAAGGTTCTCAGTGGATTCTTCAGCATTTCCTGGTTCTTCAGATTTCAGCTTCCTAATTAAGACTTTGGATTCTGGTGAGATTTGCTTTCAGATTCACATTTGCAGTCTAGAGACATTAGGATTGAATTTAGGGTTTTGGTAGCTAGGCAGTACTTTCTGCCTCTTTATCTACATTTTCCACTTTCACTCTTTCTACCTCGTTGTAAATAAATCTGTTAAAAGTCATTTTGACTTAAGCTGTAGTATTTTTAAACCAGCAACCACAATATTACTTTAGAATTCTCATATTTAGCATAAAACCTAAATTTAAACTCTTACAGTATGATTGGCATGGTATGTGTCTTCAGTAACTTAATGAAGGACTTGGCTGATGAACTTGCCCTAGTTGATGTCATATAAAACAAACTAAATAGTTAAATGTTGGATCTCCAACATGGCAGTCTTTTCCTCAGTTCACCAAAGATTGTCTCTGGCAAAAATTGCAATGTAACTGCAAATTCCTAACTAGTTGTTATGGCTTGGACACCTCAGCGGGAGGGAGAAAGTCATATTAATTTGGTAAAATTGTAATGTGAATGTAAATTCATCATTCCCAATGTTTTAAAAATATAGCACTAATTGAAGTTTGCTTACTATTTCCAATTCAATGGACGTTTTCTGGCCTGAAAGCTAAGTGGCTTTCCCAAAATCCATGTTATTGGAAATGGCTCCAATCTGGACTCTGCCCATTTCTGTTACCAAATGTGGGAGAGACTCATTCTCCATTCTTTAAGTTGACATGAATGGGTCCTTGGGAATTATGGAAACTCTAGTGTTCCTGTGTGGAGTGATGTGAATGCCACCAGTGTGTCCCTGAAGAATATTCATCCTGCTTTAGGATCTGATGTTCATAAACAGATAGTTGAAAGTCTTTATAGGGTGATCAAACTGAAAGGATATACTTCCTGGGCTATTGGCGTGTCTGTGACAGATCTAACAGAAAGCCTAATGAAGGATCTTAAGAGGGTACAACCAATTTCCACCATGATGAAGGGCCTATAAGACATTAGTGATGGTGCTTTCCTTATGTCCTATGTGTTTTAGGATAGAATGGCATTTCAGATGGAATGAAGGTAAACTTGACACCATAAGAGAAGACCTATTTAAAGAAAAGTCCTGATACTCTTTTTTACAATTTTACAATTTACTCTTTTTTATAAATTTTACAATTTTAAAATCTTTTAATGTGTTGCCATTTTACTGTCTAGAGAACATGAAAGTGGTTAAAGGATTATGTAAGATGAACTTTTCAGGCAGGTCAAATCCTTCCTTTGATTAGTGATTCAACACCAATATAAAGTACTTTAAAACCTATGAACACACTCTAGTCTCCTCTTAAAGTTAGAAATGGGGAATAGTACAATGATTCCTTTTTGTTAATTAAACCTGTTGTTTGTATAGTGCTGCTAGATATGACTTATCTTGTACAGTCATAGATTAGATGCTGTCAAGCTGAGCCTGCACTCCATGGGTGTATAACTGCCCATTTTGTAGGTGCTACAGGTTCCTTTACATGCGGAAGACAACATTTGGTTCTTGGACACAAAACGCTATATAGTAGTAACACTGCTGGTTGAGTGATTATTTTTGTGACTCTCTCCATTAGGGTTCTGCAACATAGCCATACATATCACCTTTCTAGAGGACCCAATTTTGTCTACTATATGTAAAACAATAATAATATATTATTTTAATAACACAATGTAATACAATATATGTAATATATACCAGTAGTTATAAACCTGCATATTATATTAAAGGATCTCTATCTGTACAACAATGCAACCAATTCCATGAAAATCATTGTAACCCAATACTGAATAAACTATAAACATCTCATTAAAACAAATCAGTCAACAAGAACTTTTTAAAATCCTAATATGTTCTAGATACTGTGCCAAAGGGATACAAAAAGGCAAAAAGAAGTTCTTTGCCCTCAAGGAGCTCACAGTCTAATGAGAGAAACAATAAGCAAATAGTTATATACAAATGAGCTATATACAGGATAAATGAGAAACAACTTACAGGGGGAAGGCACTACAACTAAGAGGGTTGTGAAAGGTTTTGTGGAGAAGAAATTTTGATCAGGAACTGAAAGAAGCCAGGGAAATCAGAAGGCAGAGACAAAGAGGGAGAGCATTCCAGACATGGGGTTCAGCCCATGAAAATGTTTAGAACTGAGATGAAATGTCTTATGTGAAATAGCAAGGAGATCATTGCCATTAGAGCAAAGAATATATATTGGGGGGTAAAGTATAAGAAGACTGGAAAGATAGGAGGGGGCTAGATTATGGAGGGTTTTGAATGCCAAATAGTATTTTGCCTTTGATTCTGGATGTGATAGGAAGCCACTGGAGTTTATTAAGTAGACAGGGGTGACATAGTTAGATTTGACTTTTAGGAAGGACTTTTGACAGCTGAATGGAAGACAGACTAGGACAGGTTACTGCAATAGTTCAGGCATGAAGCCAGAAGGGGCTGCAATAGAATGGTGGCAATATCAGAGAAGAGAGGGGAAATATTTGAGAGATGTTGCAAGGCTGAAATCAGCAGACCTTAGCAACAGATTTGGCATAGGGAGGGAGAGATAGTGAGGAACTGAGGATCTCACCTAGATTTTGAATCTGAGAGACAATGAGCATGAAGTCCTCTCTAAAGCAAAGGGGAGAAGTGGGAAGAAAGAAGTCTGAAAATTGTTTTTATAAATAATTGGAAAAATAAAATAACAAAATTAAAGTAAAAGGGGAGATAGGAGGTGGGGAGAAAGAGAAAGAGTTCAATTTTGAATATATAGTTTAAGATGCCTATTAAACATACATTTCTTTCTTATTTTTTAAAAATACCCTTACCTTCTATCTTAGAATTGGTAGTAAGTATCAGTTCCAAAGCAGAAGAGCAGTAAAGGGTAGGCAATTGGGATTAAGTAACTTGCTCAGAGCCACACAACTTGGAAGTGTCTGAAGTCAGTTTTGACCCCAGGACTTCCTGTCTCTAGGCCTAGCTCTCAATCCACCAAGCCACCTAGCTGCCCTTTGAACATATATTTAAGAGATGTCTGAAAGAAAGTTGGAGATGTGAAATTGGAGGTCAGAGGAGAAGTTAGATCAATGTAGGTAAGTGTGGGAATCATATGTATAGAGATGATAATTAAATCCATGGGAGCTGATGAGATTCATTTAATTAATTTAACAAGTTAAATAGTATAAATCAAAAGAATCAAAGAAGAGGGAACAAACAATACAGAGCCCTGTAGGACAGCCAAGGTTTCCAGGTATGATCTGCATGAAGAAGAAGAGGGTGATAGATAATGTTAAAAGCTGCATAGAGTTCAAAGAGAATGATAATTGATAAAAGGCCATAGATTTGGTAGGAGATCATTGGTAACTTTAGAGAGAATAATTTTGGTAGAATTGATGAGACTGTAAAGGTTCCCCACAGCAGACCATTGTTAATTTTAATTTGTGGTTGGACACTGAAATATATTAATTGGGTGGTCGCCAGGGATTTAATTTCTAAATCCCAAAATGAATTACTAAAGTAAATGGAATTTATGGTAGTTTATTTACAATAGAAGGAAGATATTAAGGAATGAGAGAGAAGGAGAGGGAGAGAGAGATAGAGCTCTGGCTTCCTCTGATATGAGTTAGAAATTCTAAGCCCCAGCCAGGGGAAGAGAATCTTAAGACAATGGGCCTTTTCTCCGAGGTTTAGACCTCTGAGAAAGGTAGGGTCACTAAGTCAGCCTTTCACTCACTAGTGGTGACCGTCTAAAAGGAAAAACAGTCTGAGGTCTCCTGCATGAGTTCCTCCAGGGGTCCAGTTCCTCCAGTCCAACTCCAAGTCCAAGAACTCTTCAATCTCCTCAAAATGAATATCAAATCGAATATATCCTTCTTCTTGTCTCTGGTCCTCTTTTTAAAGATCTTTTTCTTTTGTGTCAGCTCCCCTAAATTTCATGTCTACCAATCACAGCCGATGCTTTTCTCCAGGACCACCCATTCTTTATTTAACACCTTCTTTGGTTAGATTATATCTTTTTGGGTTACTTAACAACTTTTTTGGTTAGTTCACCTTTTGTAGTTAATTAACACCTTTTTGTAGTTAAAATGGATAGATATACTTCAAATAATGTTACCACCTTTTGGGGATTAAAATCTAAAAATAGATCAGATAACAATTCAATCTTCCCAATTAAGGAAGCACTAAGTACCTTCATTGTTACAATCAGGAGATAGCTAAATCCAATCTACACACCAGCCAGCCTACCTCTATTGCCACAAAGGTAGGACTCAAAGGTAGCCAGGCCTACCTAAAAAATCAGAGCAAATGGCTCCACAGGATTAGAATAGTATTTCCTCTACCCTAGGGTCTAAGCAGAACATCAGATTATAGACAATGTAATGATAAAAAGAAAAAGAAAAACTGTCAAAAAGCAAAAAGATAAAGGAAAAACCTGACCTTAAAGAGTTGCTTTAGTGACAGGGAAGATCATATTATAAATTTAGAAGAGGACAATAATGCCAAAATAGAAATATGCGAAACCTCAAAGGCAAGGATAAAAGATTGTCAGGCTCCAAAGGAACCACTGAAAGAATTTGAAAAGAAGTTTAAAAGTCAAATAAGAAAAGTGATGGAGAGATTCAATAGCTTGGGAAAAAATTAAATAAAGAAAACACCTTTGTAAATACTAGAGTTGGCCAAATGAAGATGGAGGTCAAAACCTGAAAAAAACAACTCCCTGAAGACCAAACAGAAAAGTAGGCTCAAAAATAATGAAGAAAACAACTTTTTAAAAATAGTATTGGCCAAATGGAAATGAAAACATAAAAGATTAAGGAAGAAAATATCTTCCTAAAAATTAGAATTGGACAAATGGAAGCCAATGTGGCTCAGTGGATTGAACGCCAGGCATACAAATAGGAAGTTCTGGATTCAGAATTTGGTCTCTGATTACAGTGACTTAAGCACAGCTAGAGAAGCAATATTACAAACAATGAAAGACAATTCCAAGAAGCCTGGGACTTTGTTGAAATTTGAAAGACTGAGTCAAGAAGTGGGAGAGACCCAATCCACTTTCCTGGGCAGGGTGATAGACTGTGTGGAGAAATGGATTGGCCTGGACATGTATAGAGAAAAGGACGTGAATCACATCTGTAGATAATTTGTTAAGATTTCGTGCCCTAAAGTTAGGAATTTTTTTAGAAACATCTGCCCAAATTGGGGTTTGATGGAACTGGATGAAATTAGGTATGTTGCTTCATATATTTACTAGGATGAAAGAGCTAGGAAATCTGAAGACAAAAATGATGTAATAGATAAATTGACTAAAGAAATAAGAGATCTGAAGCAAAAGTTAAAATCCAGTGAAAGGCAGGACAAGGCAATAGTTGCAATGAGGATATACAGACCACCTAGGACAAATAATAATAATAATAATAATAAGGATTATAGACAAAACACTTGATGTTATTTGTGCAATAGAGCAGGTCACCTGATGAGGGACTGCCACTTTACAGGACAAGTTTTTGGGCAAAGTTTCAGGGGAAACTGAGGCAACTACTTTAATAGAAATGGATTCAGACAAAATAGATATGGGAATTATGGTTTTAATAATGGATTTAATAATGGGTTTAATAATGCATAAGAATTTGGGAGACCTAATTACCCTAACTATGATAATGACTGTTTCCATGGATCAGCACAAGCCCCAGATCTCAGTACTATGCAAGATTATATTAAGACAGGTGCACATCCCAAGCATTCACAAGTGGCTGGTGGGAACCCCCAAAAGATGGACATGCAGAATGGACAGGCTATGTTATGAAGATGTGTAGAGGATACTACAGTTTAAAACATAGTGCAAGAATGCAAAGCAGAAACAGATCTAAATAAGGACAGAAAGAATTTAGCAAATGGGCAAAGTGATTTGACAGAAGTAAATAAAGAAATAAAGACTGAAGGATAGGAACAAGACCTGAGTTTTCCTGATCCTAGTATTTTAGCACCTGTAACCCCAGTGCATTCCCCTGAAAATAGTACTGAACCCTATAGAAAGCCATTATTCCCTCGCTATCTGACAAAGTTACAGTCTGGGAAATTGAAGACAACAAAGCAGCCAGAAAAATAAGGCACCCACTGAATCCTCCTCTGTGTGACTTCTCTCTCTAATTGAAATGTTATGATTATTGTTCTCTCCCCAATACAAGAGAAATAATATGAGAGCAAATACTTATAAAGTTAACACATATATATATCTCACTTTAATCCCCCCAGATTATTACCGTAAACGATTACAATCACAATAATTACCCACTACCCCTCCCTTCTCTCTCAAGCAGAGGCACACTTAAACACTCCACACCCATTGCAGACAAAGCATGACAGCTAAATTAATCATTCCTTTGAAACACAAGCTACAAACACACTCCATTGATTTATTATGTTTTTAACAACCAAATAACCTTGCTAAGTACCTGAATCAAGCACAAGAAATATACAACTTGGAAATTGAGGAAAATACCAATTCTGGTCTGTCTTAAATTACCCTCTAACCCTGTACCTAGCTACAAAATGTTTCGTTACCCATCTCCTACGTAATTGTGATTGATTGTGAAAGCTGACCAAAAGTAATAATGGTTCTCATAACTGGTCATCCCTTAGGTCTGGAAGGACTACCCTCCAGATCACCATACTCATGTAATTCATCTCAATCTTTGTTGTAGCAACATAGTAAGCTATCATAAAATGTTGATTAAGTGATTTGTTAATTTGTGACATAGCCACTTATCTATAGATGATCATGCAAGTTGAAAAATGATTATATGCCAAAAAAGTGTGTACTATTTGATACTGGCACTGTAGAAATCTGTGTTGCAAAAACCCCCAGAAAAGTGTAAAGCAGTGGGTACAATGGAAGTTGTGGGTATGACAGGGAAACCACAAATTGTTTTGTTTTGTTTTGTTTTGTTTTAAACCCTTACCTTCCATCTTGGAGTCAATACTGTGTATTGGTTCCAAGGCAGAAAAGCAGTAAGGGCTAGGCAATGGGGGTTAAGTGACTTGCCCAGGGTCACACAGCTGGGAAGTGTCTGAGGTCAAATTTGAACCTAGAGCCTCCCATCTCTAGGCCTGGGGGGGGGGGGAGTTTATTTTTAGAAAATTTCATTTAATTAGTTAATTTAGAATATTTTCCCATGGTTACAAGAATCATGTTCTTTCCCTTCCCTCCCCCCAACCCCTTCCCATAGCTGATGCACAATTCCACTGGGGGAAACCACAAATTGTAAAGAAACTGCAACCAAGAATGGTATCCTTAGGACCTCTTAGTATGGAACATTCCTTCCTGCTTATACCAAACTCCCCAATGAACCTAGTGGGTAGA